>NC_069780.1:165932345-166235376 GCF_027406575.1 Nycticebus coucang | reverse complement strand
GTAATTTCACCATTATGCCCTTGCTCTTTTCCCCGTTTTGTAAAAATGAGCTAATGGAACTTTATTTCCATCTGGTACGAGACAGGCTTGTTACAGCTTTTCCAGATTGGGCCAAGTCCTAAAAAATAGCAACTTTAATTCGATCTCTCAAATAATTGTTTTTTGCATACCTGCCATAATAACTATAATGGCTAAATTGCCAAAGCTTTTTTTTTAATATTATTAAATGCTTTCTTATGTATCAACGTTTGGAATTTACAGAAAAAAGATAGTAGCTAAAATTTATAATGCTTTTACATGGTTCTTTTAAACTTAGAACTTTTATAATATTAAATTTCAAGATCTTAGATGTATCTTGCATATTTTACATAAAAATATTATATTTTTATATTTTATGTATTTAAAAAAAAAAAAAAAAGAAGCCCAGAGAGACTGCGATTTGAAGCTGAAACCCTACGCCACCCCATCCCTTATTGCAGTGTAACCTGGGGCAAATGGCTTATTCTTTCTAGACCTCAATGTCTTCATAAATGAGATAGTGCTAGTAAATCCCCTAGGCTTGATGTGAAGATTAAACATTTATACTAGCCTAATTTACTGGCAGAATTGAGCCCAGAGCACTCATCTCTGACTCAGGTCATGATCTTTCTACAGCATCCTACTTACTCTCCCTCCAACTCAAAGAGTCTACGTGAGGAGAGAATTAGGGATCAGGGGATGTCGCTCCTCATTTGTGACTCTAGAAAGCTAAGCACATGAGAAATAGAAATTTAGTCAAGATCCAGTTTCACAGATCATAAGAGAGAAATCACACAGTTTCAAAAAGAGGAAATGTCCCTTGGGGCAGGTTGCTATGTTCCCCTAGTGCAACAAGGAATGAGATTTACTGAGAGCACAAAACGAAGATTCCTGCGTTCAAAAGGTTTGTTCAACACCAGCGGGGCACTGGTGGACACTTGTCATTAAGAGTGTTTGTTCAGGGGCAGCACCTGTGGCTCAGTGAGCAGGGCGCCGGCCCCATATACTGAGGGTGGTGGGTTCAAACCCAGCCCCAGCCAAACTGCAACAAAAAAATAGCCAGGTGTTGTGGTGGGCGCCTGTAGTCCCAGCTACTCGGGAGGCTGAGGCAAGAGAATTGCCTTAAGCCCAGGAGTTGGAGGTTGCTGTGAGCTGTGTGACGCCACGGCACTCTACTGAGAGCCATAAAGTGAGACTCTGTCTCTACAAAAAAAAAAAAGAGAGTGTTTGTTCAGTCTTCAATATGTTAAGCACCTACTATGTGCCAGGAACTATTTTAGGGGCTTAGTCAGTGAATGAAACTGACATAAACTCCTGAAATCATGGAGCTTACATTTTAGTAGGTTGACACAATAATACATGATAAGTACAATAAATTAAAAATATTATGTTGTATTTTGGGAGATGATAAGAACTACTGAAACAGAGAGCCAAGGGAGAAGAAAGTTGAAGGTAGGCCTCATTGAGAAGGTGACAGGTGAACTAAATCTCAAAGGAGGCAAACCTTGTGAATACCTGGGGAAAGTGTTCAAGGCAAAGGGAAGAGCCAGTATAAGGGCCCAAAAGTGAGATCATGTCTAACGTGCTAGAGAAATGAGCAGGAGGCAGAGGAGAAACAAGTGAGGGAGAGGGAAATAAAAGATGGGTCTGGGCATGGTGGCTCCAGGGAAGCAGGCTTGGTCCAACCATCAGCTTCGACTCCATGTGAGATGTGCCAAGGCAGGCAGCAGTGGGAAGACCTGACCCATCTGTCAAAAGGGTCCCTCTGGGTATGATGTTGGGCGTAGGCTATCCGGGTATACATGGAAGCAGAGAAACCAGTTAAAAGACTACTACAGTAGTCCAAGCAAGGAGCGTGACCTTTAAATCTTG
This sequence comes from Nycticebus coucang, assembly GCF_027406575.1. Taxonomy (NCBI): domain Eukaryota; kingdom Metazoa; phylum Chordata; class Mammalia; order Primates; family Lorisidae; genus Nycticebus; species Nycticebus coucang. Next base: position 166,233,486 of record NC_069780.1, on the reverse strand, counting down.
GAGCCTTCTTCATTTATAAATTAGAAAACCAAATTGAGGCATAGGAGGTAAAGGATTTATCCAGGGTCACATGGAGAGTTAAAGGCAGAGCTAGGACTGGAATCTCCACATCACTTAACTCACCAAGCATTTATAGAGCATCTTCTGTGAAGATGGAAGCAGCCTGCGGAGGAGGCCCAAAGACCTGTGCCTGTTAGACCACTAACCGCCCTACATGGCTCATTGTCCATTGTGGGTAGGACCTGTGTTGTGCCTCTAACCAAGGGAATATGGCAAAGGTTAAGAGTATTGGGATGTCACTCCCAAAATTTGTAAACTTGGGACAAGTCAGTGCTAGTTTGTTTGGGGATATTTTTGTTTTTGCTACATAAATAAATGGTATGATGTTTAATCCTCTATAGAAAGATCTTAGCTGGGAAATAGCATTTTTTCACATAAAACTAGTGATGTGCTATCCACAAAAATATTTGGTAGTATGATTTTCCTTGAACCATCATTGCACATACAAGCAGACAGCATGGTCTCCTTTCTGGGCTAAATAGCTGCAGGCTGAGCTTGGGCAGGAGTGTGACTGTCCTCTGGCTGGTCTGCAGTATAAATGTGGGAAGAACATGCTGGCTCGTCTTGGATGTGCACCTGGTAGTTATCTTATGGTTGTCCTCAGAAGGTGAGATCCTCCTCTGGATATGAATGCCACTATTGGTTTGAAATTTGCTTTTGGCATATGAGCTCCTTTGGGGCACCACTTCTTTTCTTTCTTTTTCTTTTTTTGAGATAGAATCTTGTTCTGTTACCCAGGCTGGAGTGCAATGGTGTGATCATAGCTCAATGCGGAGTGCAATGGTGTGATCATAGCTCAATGCAGCTTCGAACTTGAGGGCTCACATGATCCTCTTACCTCAGCCTCCCAAGCAGCTGGAACCACAGGTGGGCACCATCAAACCTGGCCACCACCTCACCTGGCTAATCTGTTCTTTTTTTTTTTTTTTCTGTAGAAAGAGAGTCTCACTATATTGTTGGATTGGTCTCAAACTCCTGGCCTCAAGAAATCCTCCTGCCTCAGTCTCTCAAAGTACATAAAGCTTTTTATTAGCTGGGTGATCATCAATGAATGTAGTTCAGTAAGTGCACACTAATGGAGCTCAGTTTTGCTAGGGGAGAGCTGTTTTACCAAAAAGAAACAGGACTAAGACCTGCCCTGCTTCCTCTCATTGGTCCGAAGGACAGAACAAAGGTTTCTGGCAAGTCTGTGCCTCAAACTGTGAGAATGTGTCTCAGGGAAGGCTTTTTTCATTGCTGGACTGGAATGTAATCAGAGACTGGTCTTTGCATTCAGAGCATTTCCTCTTGATGTGATGCTGATAACTGGCCTACCCCACTCCTGGCTTCACCTTTACTGCTGCTGGTGGGAGCAGAAAGATGGGGGGGAAATGCCTTTCATTTGTTTATACATTCAACAAACAGGTTGAAAAAACTAGATGTTGACTTCAGGAGGTAAAATCAACTGTCAAAGAAAAAGAAACCCGGGTGGGTAGAGGGAGGGGAATCAGTGGGATCACACCTGTGGTGCATATTACAGGGGTATTTGCGAAACTTGGTAAATGTAGAATGTAAATGTTTTGGCACAGTAACTGAGATAACGCCGGAAAGGCTATGTTAACCACTGTGATAAAAATGTGTCAAATGGTTTATGAAGTGAGTGTATGATGCCCCATAATCATATCATTGTATACAGTTATGATTTAATAAAAAAAAAAGAAAAAGAAACCCAACCCTGTAAAATAATTTAAAGAAGTTTATTCTAAGCCAAATACGTGCAACCGTGGCACAGAGAGCTACACCCAAGAAGCCTTGAGCAAGTGGTCTCCCAGGGTTGAGTCACAGTTTGGTTTTATACATTTTATGGAGATAGAATTACACAAAGTCATTAATCAATACATGGAAAGTGTAAATTGGTTTGGCCTAAATAGGCAGGACACCTCAAACTGGGGATTTACAGGTTATAGGGTGGGTTTAAAGACTCTTTGATTTGTAATTGTTTAAAAAATCAAAGCTTTAATAGCCGGGCGTTGTGGCGGGCGCCTGTAGTCCCAGCTGCTCGGGAGGCTGAGGCAAGAGAATCGCGTAAGCCCAGGAGTTAAGAGGTTGCTGTGAGCCGTGTGACGCCACGGCACTCTACCTGAGGGCGGTACAGTGAGACTCGGTCTCTACAAAAAAAAAAAAAAATCAAAGGTTTATCTAAAGGGTTGAAATGTTTTAAGATAAGGAAGTTTGTTAATCAGAGACCAGCTGGTGGACATATAGCAGACATATACCCACACTTAAGGATCCTGAACTAAATTGATAACCTGCAGGTGTGATTTAAGCTTTGTCTTGTATAGCCTTGGGCCTGTTAATGAGTCACAAAGGATATCTCCAAGAAGAGATGGGGGTGTGAAGAGGCTTGTCTGATTTCACTTCTCAAGGCTAGCAACTCAACTTTAGAGTATTTCTGGAGTCTCCTTGGACAAGAGGGATCCATTCAGTCAGCTGAGGGGGCTTACGATTTTATTTTATTTCACATAACAAAACCTTTCCCCAGCTTAAGCTCTAGATTTAGTTAATCTACTTCAAAATAGAAGGAAAAATAGGCAAAATGTTTTGTACTAATTTAGGCTCGTTAAATGAGAATTGTGACTATTGAGAGGTCATGAGTAGTAGATTGGGTGAGTCTGGACTCTGGGACGGAGAATGCCCATGTCAACCACTTATTAGATCTTTAAGTTTAAGCAAATTAACTAACTGAGCATTAACCCAAGAAGAGAAAGTCTACCTCAGCCACTCATCCTGGCCTTGGGCAAGCACTTGACCCCTCTTTAAGCCTACTGTGGCTCCAACGCGCCCCCACCCCACCCCGTATGGTTTTGGCAATTTACCTACCCTCTTGGTCACACTGGCTTTTCATGTGTGAGATGCTCACAACTTAGTGGCATCCTCCACAGTATGGGTAAGACAATGCCCTGGTGAGGACTTGGCACCTGTCACGTGTTCATTGACTGAGCTGTTGTTAAGTATGTAAACCCTGAAACATATTTTCATTCACTTTTTTACATTTATTTGTTTGTTTGTTTTTAGAGACAGAGTTTCACTCCATTGCCCTCCATAGAGCGCTCTGGCGTTACAGCTCACAGCAACCTCCAGCTCTTGGGCTTAGGTGATTCTCTTGCCTCTCAGTAGCTGGGATTACAGGTGCCCACCACAACACCCAGCTATTTTTTGTTGCAGTTTGGCCAGGGCTGGGTTTGAAGCTGCCACCCTCAGTATATGAGGCTTGCGCCCTACTCACTGAGTTACAGGCACCGTCCCCTTTTTACATTTATTATTGATGATTTTCGATGATTAAAAATGTGGGTAATGAAGAGAATAGCCAGGCTATTTTAATTAATAAACTTTATAAAAATTTAGTTAAGTCGGGTGGCGCCTGTGGCTCAAGGAGTAGGGCGCCGGTCCCATATGCCGGAGGTGGTGGGTTCAAACCCAGCCCCGGCCAAAAAAAAAAAATTTAGTTAAGTCATAAGAGGGGATTTGGTGTAGCCATTTTAATAAACAGTAACCTGGTACTAATAGCCATATTTTGAGATCCTCAGTAAGTAAGAAGACCTGTAAAGAGTTCCAGGATGTGCTGGGTGCCTCTGGGACACCTCTAGGATATACAAGATTATTATCAAGGTCATGCATGACACAGCAGTTAGAGATGCTTAAAACCCAGGGGCCAAGCTCATTTGAGAAGTATCTTTAGGCAATAAAGATGTGTTTGTGTTTAAGAGGATCGAAAGTGTAGTAGAAAGAGCACTGGGCTTTGTTTAGAATGCTCATGTCAACCACTTATTAGATCTTTAAGTTTAAGCAAATTAACTGACTGAGCACTAGTTTATTCACCTTTTAAATGATAAATCACATGATAATATCTACCTCATAAAGTTATGATAAGCATTAAATATCACCATTAATATCACCATTAACATATAGTAAGGGCTCAATAAATATATTCCTTCTCCAACATAATCTCTTCCTCAAGAGTAAAAAAATGGCTCACTTAGTAAACCCAGAGATAGTAAACCAACCAAAACATAGTCATGGACAAAAGTGATTCAAAATTTGTGTATCTGCAATCTGCTGTCTCTCTAAACAACTATTCTCTTCAAAACATTTGACTTAGGACTTCTCCTAAAAATAAATGATGTCTGCTGTCTGCTGGTACCGCTATGAATAAGAGCTCTTAGACAATGTAGATTCTGTATTGGAGAATGTAAGAAAACTGAGAGACATCCTAAAGTACCTGATGCCAGGACTGCATGTCCAAGCAAGGCCAATTTGTTGACCATAAAGAAACAAACACAAAAATTTCACCACCCCTTGTGACTTTCCCTCTCTGACTGTCTTGCTGTTGTTCTGTTAGATATCTACAGTAGAACCTCTACAAGTTGACCACCCAAGGGACTTTAACAAACTGGTCAACATACAGAGTTTATCAACATAAGGAACTAGGTCTACTGTACTGGTATGTCCATTTGTTGCATGTCTAGTCTGTGAGAATTAGATCAACTTAAGGAAGTGGTCAGCTATGGAAGTTGTACTGTGGCAGATTGGAGAGTTAAGGGACTTGGTCATTCGCACATTGCCTAGAGTTCACTCACTGTACTGGCTTACTCCCCTTCTAACACCTACCTGAAAATTGGCTGCACTGAGTAAATGCAGGTTAGATGGGGAAAGATGAAGCAAGATAGAGGAATACCCAAGAAGAGAAAGAGGCTAGTCCACAGCCAGTGTAGCTATATGGAGGGGAGGAAAGTCAGTATTGGCCCATTTTAAACTTCAGGAGATGAGATAAAGCGCACCTAATATTTAGAAAGAATAATCGCTTGCTTCATCAAAACCGGTTTGGCTTTTGCTCCTAAAACACATATCATTAGTAGAGTAGCTATTCTATTAATCATTTGTAAATTATAAATAAAATAAATGTTCGAGACTAGCCAGGAACCTACTCACCCTTGGAAATATTATTGTATGTGAATAAATGCATTTCCAATAACAAATAGTCAACTTAGGGAAATCTAAAGTTCCTGATAGTCCAATATGTTCAAATTCCAGCTAACCAAAATGAGTCGCTTGTGTTTCCTGTGCACATGTTTTGTTGTAACTGAATGAATGTCAAATGTTTAAATGCATTTAAACAAAGATCAGAAAACATAACCAAGTCCAGTAAAATTACATTTCATCCAGAGTAAAGCAAAATTTTATTTATTATAAGATTAACCACTATCTCGATTGACTTGTGCGAAACAGCAGGAATAAGCCAGTATAACCAAAGCCTTTTATTAATTCCTACATGTTACAGATGCCACTGAAAATCAGAATTAAATTCCTTACCTTAAGTAGAGTTTCAAGAAGATTAATGGTTAAATTAAAGCAAAAAACAAAGAGAGAAAAGTGAATTAAAAATGTATTGGGTGGCGCCTGTGGCTCATTGGCAAGGCACTGGCCCCATATACCGAGAGTGGCGGGTTCAAACCCAGCCCCCGGCCAAACTGCAACAAAAAAATGGCCGTGTGTTGCGGCAGGCACCTGTAGTCCCAGCTACTCGGGAGGCTGAGGCAAGGGAATCGCCTAAGCCCAGGAGTTCGAGTTTGCTGTGAGCTGTGTGACGCCACAGCACTCTACCATGGGTAATAAAGTGAAACTCTGTCTCTACCAACAACAAAAAAAAAATGTATCAAAGGCCAGGTGCAGTGGCTCACGTCTGTAATCCTAGCACTCTGGGAGGCCGAGGCAGGTGGATTGCCTGAGCTCAGGAGTTCAAGACCAGCCTGAGCCAGAATGAGACCCCATCTCTAAAAATAGCCGGGCTTTCTGGTGGGCGCCTGTAGTCCCAGCAACTTGGGAGGCTGAGGCAAGAGAATCAGGTGAGCTCAGGAGTTTGAGGTTGCTGTGAGCTATGACACCACGGCAAGGGCAACAAAGTAAAACTACCAAGGGCAACAAAGTAAAACTCTGTCTAAATAAATAAATAAATAAAGCTGGGTGTTGTGCTGAGCCCCTGTAGTCCCAGCTACTCAGGAGGCTGTGGCAAGAGAATCACTTGAGCCCAAGAGTTTAGGTTTAAATCCTGGTTCTGCCATTTGAGTATATTTGATTTGGGGCAAGTTTTAATTTTACTGTGATTAGGTTTCTCCATCAGTAAATTAGTGGTGAAATAGTGCCAACCTCCGTTGGTTGCTGGGAGGACTAACTTTGCTAGGACAAGTAAAGCCTGACAAGGATGTCTGGCATGTATGGAGAGCTCAGTAGGCGTTAGCTCCCTGCTGTTTATTTAAGTGGTAGAACCAATATGGGCAGGCTTTTGCCCCCACTTTCCTACATTTTCCAAAACAACTTTTCTCTCTTGAATATATTACCATCACACCGGAAAAAAAAAAAAAAGAATAAATACAGTAGAACCTTCCTAGTTGACCACCTCCCTGTATTGACACCTCTGTAAGCTGACCTAACACTCCACATGTACGCATCAGTACAGTAGGCCTAGTTCCTTATGTTGTCCACCACTATATGTTGACCAGATTGTTACAGTCCCTTAGGTGGTCAACTTTCAGAGGTTCTACTCTACTTTCCTGAAGTCCTAAGAACTGGGTCAACAGGATGTTCTAGTCACATAGATTCAGACTACTATTAGAGTATCCCAGAATAGCGTCAAAGCGTGGATATATCATGGTTTCTGAGACCCAAGAATTGAAATTGGAATTGCAGTGATGATTGAAGTGAACTTTGTGTCCCATTTCTTAAGATAGTTTGTGTTCTATAAACTATTGCTTGCCTCTTCTGCAAAAACTCTGTTTTCCTAGTATTCTTCCCTCCTCCCCCACCCACACCGCCAACCTCTAGATTCTAATTAACTTAGTACTGGGCATTTTCTCTTCTATATAACCCTATATGGACCTCTTTTAAAAAATGAAATCACGTGTTTTAGTAATAATAGTTCAGCAAAAATATTGAAAGTATTTACAAATTGGAATAAGTAAATTTTCTTTGGGAAAAAAGTAAATTAAGGAAAGGAGAGAAGAATAAATTTATACCTTTCATAATGTCAATGACTATTCATTTCTGAGCATTGCAAAAGGTATTATGTACAGTTTGATTTACATGTAAAGCTGTCATTCTAAAGTATTTTAAAGTTCCAGGAGCTGAAGGAACGTTAGGAGGAATTGTTTTCTCTCTCCCCTCTATTCCCCCAAGTTTTCAGGGAAAAATTTGGGAGAAAAGTCACTGCTCATTTTGGAGGCTTCTCTTGCCAGCAGCTAACAAGTCTGTACAGAGCAGTTGCCAAGGCAATGTCAAGACCAAGTAGACAGAGGGAGAAAATTCGGTTTGCAGACAGGGAGATGATGAAAATAGATTAACGACTTGAACGTGATTTTTTAATTAGAAAAAAAAACCATGTTACCCTTTATGAGTGGTTGTGCTAACAATTCCAACATCTAATGTCATAATAGAACTTCATTACAATAAGGCCTTTTTCCCCGTATCACCTTGTTCATGAATGCACAATTTGTTTCCTAATTATGCCCCAATCTTTTTTTTTTTTTTTTTTTTTTTTTTGGCCGGGGCTGGGTTTGAACCCGCCACCTCCAGCATATGGGACCGGCGCCCTACCCGCTGAGCCACAGGCGCCGCCATTATGCCCCAATCTTTATAACTCTGTACTGAGCCATGTCAAAATGGGTTCCACTGCCTTCAACTTAGACAAAGGAATTTTTCATTTGCTCAAACCAGAAACTTTTTTCTATAAGATCTACTTGAAACCCTGGATTCAGGCAGACCCTTTCAGATAATGACTGCAAAGATAGATGTGCCCCTTGCTCCCTATTTGCTGCTTGAATAAATACAACCAGCAGCCAAATACTTGCTCATTTTTCTAGGACTGTTGCTTCAGTTTCAAAAGACTCAATTTTTTCTTTTTCTTTTCTTACCTTCAGGTACAATCCTTGGATTTACCCTCCGACCATACAAAATGAGCTACCGGGAGATCAAGTACTTCGCCTTCCCTGGAGAACTTCTGATGAGGATGTTACAGATGTTGGTCTTACCCCTTATCATCTCCAGTCTTGTCACAGGTACCATACACAGTTGTGTTCTTATTTTAAAGTGTGCTTCTTGCAAGAGATCGCTTAGAAAAACAAATGCTTTAGGTTTCTGCTGGATGCATGCTCTGTTCTAGAAAAAAAAAAGTCCCTTCAAAATGATGGAAAGGAGGCTTTAGTAATGCATGAATGATTATAACTCTCGTATTTTACCAATCACAAGAGGAAATGGATTTAAACAGCCACGTAATCTGGTCTGCCTCACCACGAACGAGGTGCCCTGCTAAACACCACACGATCAGCCTTCTCTGACCACAGTGATGTAGTTGACAACAGCGTACAACAGGTCTGTTTTCTCACCCTCTTATCCCACCCAGATAACATCTGGTTGGACAGCCTATTAGCTATTGATGCAAGAATGCTTGTTCTCAGAGCCACCAGGACTTGAGCGGGAGCCTTCTTGGAAGCCTCATCAAGAGGTAATGCCCACAACACACTCACCAACTCTGCTGCCACCAACACTGTGTCTTTTCCTGGTGTACCCGCATGATTTCATTTCCTTCTCCAGTTGCCCCCCCATCCCCATTACCTTTTATGCTGGTGGGAGAAAGGGGAGGGGGTGGGAGATTCCCCCATCTGGATATTTTATCAGTTGACACTTGGATTTTTAACAAGTGGAATCTTTTCAGGATAGGATTCTGTTTTCTGTGTCAGTGAGATAACAATTTATTCCTGCATGGGAAAAGATTAAAGAGTCATCTGCATATGTGATTGGGGAATACAGAGGGGACTGAGAAGTTCACAGAAATGTTACTGCACATTCCTTCCTGCCCACTCTTCTCTTTCCCCACAGCACACCTCTGATTTGGAAAAGGAATTTGCATAGACACTGCCCCAGCAGGATGGTTTCTGGGTTTGTAGCAAAGCCCAGAACTCAGGTATTACTGACCCTGGTCTCTTTTCCACTCTCAGCACACCGTCCCCGCAGGCCACTCTGCCTCTGAAAGAGCCGTCTCTGAGCATCTTTCTCCCTCCCAGGGAGTTCTCAGGGATATTTATATTTATATTCTCCTTTCAAGATCTCTGTGTGATGAGAACCTCATAGTACAACTCAACTCATGGGGCAACATTCTAACTAACTAGTTCATGCCTTGGAGGACTGGCTATTCCTTGGACAGCAGCTAATGTCAGATTTTTCCTGAATGCCTTGCAGGTCTCTGCTGGCTTCCACTTGTCCAGGGCCTAAATCAAGTGATTGCATGTACAGGAGTTTTCACTGGAGAATGAATTGCCCATAAAATGGTCATGGGGTTCATTTGGGGTACTCGTTTGTGAAACTAGGCTGGTCTATTTCTGACCAAGGGTAATCATAGCAGCCCCAGTTCTTATCACAAAAGCTATATTAAATGCTGACATGAGTGCACATTCTCACTTTATTACCCATGTGTTGCTATTTTTCGAGGATCAAATTTTTTGCAGAAAGCACTTACGGGACAGAATCCAGTTCTGACATTTCATGTAGTAGAACAGTGAGTCTCTCTGCACCATGCTCACTGGCAAGGCCTTTGGACTGAGTGCTTGCAGTTTTCCTGTATACAAACTGAAGGTCCTGGTTTCCTTCATACTTTTTCTTCAAGGGTGGAACCAATGTTTAGAGGTTTCTGCTTTCTCATAATTGTGCTAAAACCTGCTGTGTTATTCTTTAGAAGAGAAAAGCCCTTACACATACTGTCAGAGAAGTGTAACTTCCCCTTAGTAGCAGAACCAGTTGACAGTTACCTTGAAGTGGAATTTCCTGGTGCTTTTATTACTTAATAATCAACTTTGTTGAATGAATAAGAGCTTTGGTTGAGTAATTTTGCAGGAAAAAAGTACAATGATGCAATCCCTTTCAATGGTTAAAGGAAATTTTTTTGTCAAATATCGAAAAAATTATCAACATTTATAACATTGTTGTTAAATAACCAATATAAAATGAATTTTTAAAATGTAACCTAATTGCAAGTTGGGAATGCTGCCAAGTTGGACCATTAACAGTTTTAACTCTTATCTAGAACTGTATGAAGACAGAGCCTGAGGGACATAATTTAGTTTGCCAAAGTTCTTTCTAAAGTTTTAGTCTGAAAAGAGCAATTTCCATACTATGCAGTGATTTAGATATTTAGGATCAAATGAAATAAATGGTTGATTCAATAAGAATTTCCCTCATAGTTTTGAGTACAATCCTTCTAAACCAAAGGAGGATGTATGAGACAGTGGGAAGGAGGAAAGGGAAATTTTGCAATCTACACAGACCCCTAGGACTTCCCTGCAAGTCATGGCAGATGTTACTGGAGAACATGTTTCCTCCATTTAGAAAGCAAGTCAATCTCAAATGCCTCCATTGGCCAAATGGGTTATGGCACTTCTCTTTCCAGCTACTTTTTGTTTGTTCTACTTTGATAGGGTCATGGATATAGAGAATATTTCTCTTCTACAGGAGAAATAACAAGGTCTCGTATGATGATAAGCAGAGAGTGACCCCAGCGGCAGAGTAACATAGACAAAAAGGAGGCAAAGGGACTACTGGGACCACTAGTTGTTGCCATATGTCAGCAGGTCCAAATCTTTCCACTTTTCTAGAGAATCTAGAAATCCAATTCTTTTGTAAGAACCTCCAGATTGTTTACTACAGTTTACAAAATGAAACACTGCAAGCCAAACACAGCACATATGCAGGCCCATTTCACCCTTGGGCTGCTAATACTGGAGCTTCTGTTTGAATGCCTATGCTGTAAATGATGAGAAGTGTACTGCTGAACTTGTGCACCCATCAGGCAGTCCCTGAGTTTCATATCTGTCAACAATTGACAGTCCTGTGTCAAAGCTTAACTTGTAACATGGGGAATTAGCTACTGAATGCCACGTTGACCACTGAGGGAACTAGCTATTGGGGAACGCCTCTCCTCCCCATTTTTCGGAGTAGAACCACCTTGTGTAGTAGTCTCCTGGTCTCTTCTACGTCAGACAGTAACATCAAGCAAAGAACTTTGAGTTCCTGCTCCCATGGAAAGGTATTTCTTAGTGGGAAAATGCATTATAGACTTAAATCCAGATGTCTCAGAGTTTGTGCAGACAGAAACTAAAATGCATGTAACTATTAGTTTGCGTTACAAAGGATTGAAATGGGGTGGCAGTTTACAGAAAGGAGAGGAGGTCAGCCTGGGGGCAAAGAGAGTTTATTAGGGGAAAGAACAGAAGTGGGGTCTGAACCAAAGTCATCCAACCCCCCTCTAGTTTTTAGGTGTCTTTATCAAATTTATGGATATAGCAAGAATGTCAGCGTAGCCACGGGAGGGACTACCTCTTGCTGAGGGGCTATTAGCCAGGGTGGAAAGTTCTGCACTGTGCACATTCCAGGAGCAATTGCCCTGCAATATACCAGAGATGTGGGGCTTTAACCATTGTTCTGCAGTGACCACCATCTTTGCTATTGTTTTGCAATTTGGCTGCTGGCTTAATTCTTGGCCCCATATCTCTAAATGGCTGCCTCACTAAAATGGCCACGCTTAGGTGGCCATTTTACCTAAGATACCTAAGATTTGGGGATCTCTTTCCCACAACTCCCTGCTTTTTATTTAAGGAACAGGGGTGCTGTGATCTTCTAGAACCACTTCCTACTAGCGGTGGGTGCTGATCTTTCAAAGGGAATGAGGATGGTGATGTTGGCCTGGCCCAGCTTCTTGAAGAAGGAGAATTTGAGTGACTGTTGTTGGGTTAATCTAAGGACCATATTTTGAATAAACTGGGGTGCTGTTCAGATGAGAAGTGGTCCTAGGGAGACACAAAGTAATAAAAAGATTAAAGGGGTAAGGAAGGGCAAGACCCAGGGAAGCCAGCTTGTAAGTCAAACCAGGAGTATCAGCTGCCTTCTCTCTGTTTTCAAAGCTTGGTGGCCTGTTCAGTTAGTTTCTTAGCAGCATCTCAGGACAAGTCCCAACTGGTTGACATAAAAGCAGCATTCTTTATCTAGGAATAAGCACAAGCCCCCTTTTTCTGCTGTGAGTAAATCTAAGCTGTGCCTGTTTCGGAGGGTAATGGCTGTTAAGTAATCTGCTTGATCCTGCTGTTTAAAAGGCTCTGGGATATTTTTTCTAGGCTTTCCTTTGGGTCCTGGGACAAAATGTATGGAAGAAGTGTCAGGAGGATCCCCAGTCCCCAAGTCCCATCCCGATACCCCTAGCTATCCCTAACACAGTAAGGAGTGGGATTAAGATAGGGGTCCTTTTGGGTCTGGCTCACTCTTTAATTGAGACTGGTAGAGCCTGGTCAGTAGGCGTAAGATTTCTATTAGGGGACAGATAAGCAAGGGCACAAGTGCCCATCCAGTTGGTAGGTAAGCAGGAATATGCTTTGTTTCCACAGATGAAAAATAAGCCACTTGCTTTAGACAGGAACTAAGATGGAAAGAGAAGAGGTGAGGGAAGTTGTAAGGTCCTCATTTTTGTCTGAATTCATTACTCCAGAACAAAAAGAACCAGTAAGTGCTCCCCCAGAGGGAGGAGAGACTGGCCCATTGGTTTGAAGGGCACCCAAGAGTATAAATCCAAGGAAAGGGTTTTTGGGGCTTGGATCTGGGGCAAGAGAGGGGGGATGTTATGGAGTTGAGGTGGCCCAGAGAAGAATATAGGTTGGAGGAATAGCCCATTAGCCTAAGGTGACAGAGTGCAATCTACTTGCTGAAAGTCACAGTGTTGGGGGAAGGATCTTGACAGTGAAGTTACAGAGGTCTGAGAGTAGGGTGCCCAGGAAGGGTCCAGAGCCTGTGTGGTCATACAAAAGGGGGCTGGGGTGAGCAGGTCTAAGGGTGATGATATTGGTCCAGAAATGGGAGTTGGGGTGTAAGGAAGTGAGTGGATGTTTTCTGAGAAAGACTGGAATGGCTTGGTGGCTCCACTGGCTAAAGCAGTGGGGTAATCTCCAAGGAGGGTGTCTGCTTGGCTGGAGAAGGCTGTGCCCTTTTCCTTGTGGTATGTTAAGTACACTGTGGGGGTGTTACAAATGTTGGCTGGGGCTGGAATGGCAGCATACTTATCAGGGGAAAGGGAAAGACAAATCCAGCACTGGTGAGATAAGGGTAATAAAGTATGGGTTAGTAGCTTTTGCATGAGGTTGATAGTAATCAGCAGGTATCTAGGGGTAAAGTTTGGAGAGTTTAAAGGGATTATAGAGGGTAATAGGATTAGGGAGAGGACAGTGCTAGCCAAAGAGTGAGTTCTTGCCATGAGAAGTCAGAGAAGTCTCCCTGGAGGTGAAGGTCCCAGAGGAGGGTGAGAAGATCTTTGACAGTTATAGGAGGGTTAGAGAGGATTATAGATAGGATTAAATCATGTAGTTGTCCCAGAGTGGGCACGAGAGGTCTGTGAGATTGACTCATGGCTCACAGCTCAGGGGCTCATCAAGATTAACCTCTTCTTCTTCTGAAATTCTGGACAAGCAAACATGAGTTGGAAAGAGAATGGTAGATTTCCACACTTGACTGGTGGCCTCTTCTGGTGCCTTTTTAAGTCTGGAAAAATGTATCCACGAGTTAATGCCTCATAGTCTAGCTGCCATGGGCACAGTGGGGAGGACTAGGAAGGAGCCATCCCATGTTGGGCATAGGGATGTAGGCTGAAGGGTTTTGAGATACCTAGTTGCCTGGATGGAGGGGGACCTCTTTAAAGGAGGAACTTGGTTTAGGTTAGATAGTATCAGCTATTTGTCTCAAGGAGACTGTAATAGAGGTGAAATTACAGAGGTAGTTTCCCCAAGGGGCTAGGGAGTAGAGGAAAGTTTCCCAGAATGAATGGCCTACCACACATCAGTTCAAAGGGGCTGAAAGTAGGGTTTTCTTGGGCTAACGCTTAACTGCATTAAGGTGATGGGGAGGAGGAGGTCTATCCAGGTTTACTGTGTTTCCATCATGAGGGGAGTGAGGTGTGTCTTAATGAACCTATTCATTTTTCTTTTACTTTTCCTGAGGCTTGGCATTAGTAGGATGAATGCAATATCCATTGTATCCCAAGGTCCCCCACGCCTGCCAGACTCCTTGTATTATTTGGGAACTGAATGAGGGGCCATTATTTGACTAGAGAGTGGTGGGGAGACTGAAGAGAGGGATTATTTCATCAAGAAGGGCTTGAATGGCCGTCTCCGCCTTTTTGTGGGATAAAGGGAAGTCTTCTACGCATCCTGTAAACATGTCTACAAGAGGAGATAATTTTTGGCATTTGACTGGGGGCATGTATGTAAAATCAAGTTGCCAATATTGTCTAGGAGTGTCCCTGTGGAGTTTAAAGTTGATGAGGATGTGTGCAAGGGATTTTGAGGGAGGTTTGGGGACTAGTCCATGAACAGGTCATATAAGAAGTAGTGATTCTGGCTAGGTCCTAAAAGAGAGCTGGGTGATACATGAATAGACTTAAAAAAAAAAAAATAAGGCAGGTTAGAGGTTGGGATGCAATATGAGTTTGGTCATGGAGACATTAAAATGGAAATGACCATTGGTTGAGGAAGTATAATTTTATCTTTTAGGGCATACCCCTATGGAGGGTGGCTCCCGTCCTTTAAGTGGGAGTTCTCTTGGAGGGTGTATTGTGGGGTTAGATTGGGTGGAAGGGCCAAGATGATTTGGGAAAAGGTAAGAGAGGCCTGGGATTTACCTTCAGTGTCAGCTTTGCAGTTGCTTTTGGAAATATCTGAGGTGACTTTCTTTTTTTTTGGCCAGGGCCAGGTTCAAACCCACCACCTCTGGTATATGGGGCCGGCGCCCTACTCCTCTGAGCCACAGGAGCCGCACTCTGAGGTGACTATCTGATGTCCCCTGCAGTATAGGATAGCTATATTGGTGGGGAGAGCAATGGCTTCTAGCAATTTGCAAATAAGGCTTTTATTGAGGACAGGGGATCCCTGGGTGGTAAGGAATCCTCGTTCCTTCCATAGAGGTATGTGAGAATGAAGGATGTGAAGAGTATATCTGGAGTCTGTATATATGTTGATATCCTGTCACCGTGTCAATGTTAAGGTGAGATATGTTCAGCCTGTTGTGATGAGGTTTCCCAGGTGAGGGGTTGGACTCACGAACAGATATAAGGGAGACAACCACATATCCAGCTCTAGAGGGAGGAGCTGCCATCTATGAACCGTGTGGTTGCTGATGGAATGAGAGTGTCTTGACAATTAGGGAAGGGATGGAAGAAATGAGAAAGAATATCTGCACACTTGCGTGTTGGGGAGGTTGGCAGTAGGTCAAGGAGGGGCAGAGGAGTGGCGGATTTTAAAGAGGGACACTGATGTAGAGACATTTGGGTTCCCTAGAAGGGTGGCGTGGAAGGCTTGTTAGTGGGCTAATGAAATGATCGTTATTGCCTAGTGCACTAATAAGCCCCAAAGGCAGTGGTTCTCAACCTTCCGAATGCTATGACCCTTTAATACAGTTCCTCATGTTGTGGTGACCCCCAACCATAAAATTATTTTCGTTGCTACTTCATAACTGTAATTTTGCTACTGTTATGAGTCATAAGGTAAATATCTGATATGCAGGATGGTCTTAGGCAACCCTGTGAAAGGGTCATTCAACCCCCAAAGGGGTCACGACCCACAGGTTGAGAACCACTGCCCAAAGGGAATGTGAAGTGTAGACGTGGAGGGATTAGGTGAAAGTGAATTTGAAGATTTGGACTAAGAGTGTAGCTGCCACTAGGGTTCAGAGAGGCAAGAGGGCCATCCTTGGATTCTTTTGTCCAGTTTGGAAAAGTATGTTATGGGAAGATGGTTGGGTCCTTTACTTTGAGTGTGTGCCACGAATCCCTGATGACCATCAACATAGAAAGGAAGAAGGCTTGAAGGGATGGGGAAGGAGAATGAATAAGGCTTGAATCAGGGCCCACCTGAGCTTCATAAAGGATCAAGACAGGGAGGACTCTGAAGGTGGAGGTTCATTAGGGTCCCCAGCGGCTGCCTAGTATAGTGGCTTAGCTAAGATGCAGAAATTGGGAATCCACAGACAGAAGAAATTAGCCAACCTGACAAAGGGTAGGTGGGAAGGAGTAAAGTGGCAATAAGTCTTTTTCTTTCATGATTAACCCTGGGTGGAAGGGGTAAGGGAAATGCCAAGGTAGGTGACCTGGCTTTTGAATAGCCCAAGTTCCCATGGTAGTTTAAGAGAGAGATGGTATCAGAGACAGAGCTGTGAGGGAAGAGCTGCAAACGAGTAAGTCATCAACATATTGGATGACAGTAGATCACAGGCTTAAATGTTTAGAGATCTGAGGCTAAGGCTTGACTGATCCCTGGGGAGAGGGACTGTGCAGGTCAGTTGTTGAACTAGTTGGGTGTCTAGGCCAGTCCATATAAAAAAGCAAATAGGTCTTGGGAGTTAGAGTAAAGAGGAATAATGAAAAAGGCATCTTTAAAGTCCAGGACTCTAAAGTGTGTGGTAGAAGGAGGAATGATGGAGAGGAGAGTTTAGGGGTTTGGGACAGGGCAGTTATGGGCACGGTGGCTTTGTTGACTGCCCACAGATCTTGGACTAGTCTGAAGGAGCCATCAGGTTTGAGGACCCCTAAGATAGGGGTGTTGCACAGGGAAGAGGGAAGTGAAAGAAGGTGGTTGTCTAGCAAATGGTTAGTGATTGTTTGGAGTGCCTTTATAGCTTGGGGATTGAGGGGGATATTGAGGTCAGTTGGGGAGAAGCAAAGGGTTAGATAGAATGACAGTAATGGGCTGATGATGGGAAGGAGTACAAGTGTCCCAAACCTTAGCACTGAACTGAAGTAAGGCCTTTGGGACAGATGTTTGGGGTCTGTAGGAGGGGTGTCAGAGGAAAGTTATAGAAGTATAGAGTGGAGAGATACTGGATGACCTGGGTAAAGGGTATAAGGTGAAAGTGTCTTGGAGTTATGGCAATAAATCTTGACCAAGTAGGGAGTGAAGCACCTCGGAATGACCAGGAGGGAATGGAAGAGAAGGTCAGATGTTCTGAAGGACAGGTTAGAGGTGGGGTCTTAGGTAGGGTAGGTGGGATCTCAATTACAGAGATCAAGGAAGGGAATAATAGCCCTGAGAAGTCGGGCAGTACTGAGAATGGGCCTCCACGTCCAGGAGAAGGGTAACTCAACTTACCTGCCACCAGAAGACAATCCCGGGGTTCTGTCAATGAGATGGTAATGGTGAGGGCCTGAGAACCCAGGCCCCTTTAGTCGTCAGTTGTCAGCCCCAGTTCAGTTAGAGTGAATCCCAGCTTGGTCACTGCCTTGGAAGGGGTGACTGCTGGTCCTGTGACCCCGGGGCACTCATCCTTCCAGTGACCCTGTGGCCCTTTGCCACACTGGCAGCAGGGACCTGAAGAACAGTGGGGTTTTTAGGTTGCCTTGTGGGGTCTCCTCGCTGTTCTTGAAAGGTGGAGGCCAACGTCTGGTATTTCTCTGGCTTTCTCCTCCTCCCTATTGTTACAAACTTTGAAAGTTAATTTAACTACTAATTTTTTCTGGGGGTTCTGGGGTCCCTTTGAGTTTGGGGGGCTTTTTTCTTATGTCTGAAGTTGATTAAAAATGAAATGTATATTTACATATAGCCTTCCAGCCTCCATCTCAGGGTCAAAGGTGGTACATTTTATTAAGGTCAGCCTACTTAAAAAGGTGGCTGGGTTTTCATCAGCTTGCTGAGTTACCTCTTTGATTTTCTCATAGTTGACTGCCTTAAGGGCAGCCTTTTTTATTCCCTTTAATAAACAGGTTATAAAATGAGTGCTTGCTGAAAGATTGGGGGGAGTTTTCCTGATAGTTCCACCTAGGGTCCGTAGAGGGTACTGCCCTCACTCTGAGGGCTGACTGTTGGGGTATTGGGTATGTGAGATGTCTTCGAAAGCTGTGTCTGCAGCACAAATGCCAGTCTTTTCTTCAGGGGTAGTGGCAGATGAAAGTGCTGTGTAAATATCTTGCCATGAGAGGTCATAGGTCTGGGTCAAATACTGGAATTCCTTTGTGAATTGGGTAGGGTCAACTGACAAGGATCTAAGGTGTTTTGGAATCCTGGACTGATCTCCTAAATTAAAGGCAAGCTGGACCCTAACAATGGCCTCAGCTCCTGCAGCTTTGTGTAGTGGCAGAATGGCCTCCGGGGCCTCTAGAAGGTGTGCAGAGGAGAAAAGGGACCAGATGGGGAAGGTGGGGGAGTGGAGGTTGGGGACTGAGTGGGGGCGAAAAGTTTGGGAGGTGTGGACACATAAGGAGGGGGTGCAGAGTGGTCAGTGGGATCAAATTCAGAGTCAGAGGTAGAGGGTATGGGTGGCAGTCGCCCATTGAGAAGAATTTGAAAGTAGTGCATATTTGACAGAGGGAGGGGAGACTCTAAAGGAAGAAGAAAGCTTGAATGTAGGGATTCAGACCACTTGCTGTTGTGGGTTATGAAATTATCCCAAAGAATGTTCAAATCCAAAGTCCATCTTCAGGCCATTGGCTCCCATTACCTAGTTTACACTGGGGACAGGCAGTATCACAGATGAGCCACTTTGGTTTGATTTTCCTATTTAAGCCTTGGGTATTCAGGTTCTTGAGGAGATAGCCCGGTGGCAAGTCTCAAGGCAGGCCGAAAGGCAATTACCCCTGGCAAGTAGGAGAGAGAGGATGAATAGGAGGGAGGCTCACCAGGGAGGCAGGCATCCCCAAGGTCTCTCAGGCTTTCCTGTTGGATGGGGGAGGGTGCGCTAAGGACCAGTGTCCCAGATCCCTGGGGAAGGAAGTCTCGACCCAGCTAGGCTTTGCAGCACAGAAGACAGACAAACTAATGAAACTTCCCGAAAAGCCCCTTCCTTCACTCACCAAGTTCTAGCGATTTTAGTGTGCTGTGTTGGTGGTAGTTTGAGGGCTGTGGCAAGGGTTTGGGTGATCCCAGGACTGGTCTTCTCTGATTCCTTCTAGGGTTTTCACCACCATTAAAAGATACTGGGTACGGGGCTGGGCGTGGTGGCTCACACCTGTAATCCCAGCACTTGGGAGGCCGAGGTGGGTGAATTGCCTCAGCTCACAGGTTCAAGATCAGCCTGAGCCAGAGCGAGACCCTAGACTCTTAAAAAATAGCTGGGCATTTTGGTGGCTGCCTGTAGTCCCAGCTACTTGGGATGCTAAGGAAGAGAATCACGTGAACTCAAAAGTTTGAAGCTATTGTGAGCTAAGACGCCACAGCACTGTACCAAGGGTGACCAAGTGAGACTCTGTCTCAAAAAAAAAAAAGATGCTGGGTATGGGATAGAAACAGGGTGGTAGTTCCAGAAAAAGCAGGAGACCAGCCCAGAGACAAAGGGAGTTTATTAGGGTAAAGAACAGAAGTGGGGTCTGAACCAAAATCACCCCAGCTCCCTCCCAGTTTCAGGCATCTTTATCAAGCTTATGGATATAGCAAGAATGGGGGTTGGGGTAGCCATGGGACTACCTCCCTCAGAGGGCCTGTTAGACTGGGTGGAAAGTCCACACTCGCACATTCCAGGGTCAATTGCCCTGCAATATCTCGGAGATGTAGGGCTTTAACCATCATCCTGTGGTTGACTTCTGTTCCTCCAGCTTTGGCAATGTTTTGCAGTTTGGCCTTTGGCTTAATTCTTGACCCAGTTTCTCTAAATGCCTCACTAAAATGGCCGCACTTATGCCAAGGGGCTACCTTAGGTTTGAGGATCCCTTTCCCACAATTACTACATTTCTTGGACTATGCATTTTGTTTTGGAAGATTCTAGTGTATACAGAAAAGAAGTCATACTCTGTAACAAAATTTAAGAAGGTTTATTCTGAGCCAAATTTGAGGACTATGACCCGGAGCCACACCCACGAAGTCCTGAGCAAATGGACTCGAGAGGGTGGGGTTACTTACGGTTTGGTTTTGCACATGTTCAGGAGATAGGAATTATAGGTACAAATCATAAATTAATACATAGAAGGCCCAAAAAAGGTGGGACATTTCAAAGCGGAGTGGGGGGTAGGAGGGTACTTACAGGTTATAGGTGGATTTAAAGATTCTTTGATTCTTTAGCTAACAATTGGCTGAAGGAGTTAGGGTTGTCTCAAATACCGGGAGTATTAAGATAAAGGGTCTGTTAATCAGAGACTACAAGACATATGCCCGGACTCAACTGGTTTGTTATGTGTACTGAGGACCTGCAGGTAGGTCTTACAGCCTTAGGCCTGTTAGTGAGTCAGGACAGACATCTCTAAGAAGCAGAGGGGGCATGATGAGGCATGTCGACTTCCTTTCTCAGGGCTAGCAGCTCATGTTAGGGGATCCTCTTGGCTAAGGGAGGAGTCCAGCCAGTCGCCCCTGGGTAGGGTGGGGCTTAAGATTTTGTTTTAGTTCATACTAGGAAACATGCTATACATTTAATTGTACTAAAATCACATTTAAACTCTGAGAAATCTACATTAGATTTTTGTACTTGAAACATCTGTTAGTTGCTTACGGTTCTATAGCCCATGTTCTCCGTTTCCTGAATTTCAAATGCCAATCTTTTCAAACATCCCTAGACTGCAGCATTCTGAAAGCTGCCACAGAGAAGCTGGGAGAAAGCCTAATGGCTGAATTTGTACTCAAGTACCCCTCTTTTTTTTTTTTTTTTTTTTTTTAGTAAGAACAATATGTCTATGCCAACATACCACACGCTCTAATGGGGGAGAGGGGTTGGCACCAATTTCTATTGATTTGGTCAACATAGGCAGCCAAACTAGATATTTCATGCCAGAAATATGAGTTGGTTTGGCTGGCGGAGGCAGATTAAATTCGCTGGATAATCATTAAACCTCGTATCTTGTGCTGTGTAGACGGAACCATCGCCTCTGCCTCACTTCCAGATCTTCTCAGAAAACAAGTGCTCTCTTCTTTGCTCATTCTCAGTGTGCTTTCCCCCTCAATCACTTACCTCAGAAGGGATCTTTGGTATCACCACAGCTTTCTGAAAGGAGGGAACATAACTTTGGCAGTCTCCGTGGGCTCAGGCATATTGTGAGTCAGAGGTCAGAGGAGCGTCAACAGCAACAGAAAAGCAGCAGCATCTGGGGTGTGCGGCCGGGCAAACTGCAGGGAGGATTATGAAATAAAAGAGTGAGTGAAACTTTGCCATCTCATCTAACACATGAGGCAAAAAATGAGCTAGGTGGTTCTAGCCTGTGAATAGCTTGTGGAGGGCTTGTAAAAACTGAAAGCCAGAATCACTTAAGAGAAATTTAATCTCAAACTATTTCTTGCCATGGCTCTAGTGTCTAACTAAGGCCTGTTTGAATATTTTGGGTGCTTATGGACAAGAAAAGAGATTTCCCATGCCTAAACATACACACACATAGATGGAAAAAACAATATATCTAGTTGGGAGAAATTTCTTTAGGCTTTCCTTTCATTCTCTGTAGAACAGAGGTGATGTAATACCAGTGTCATGGTGCCGTTGCGAGAATTCCTGCCTGGCATGTACCCAGTATTACGTGATTGTCACTGGCAGTGAGAGTAGCAGCAAAGGCTGTCTTCTGATGGTTTGCATTGTATATATGAAAATTCCAGAGGAAGAAGAGAGAGCTCACAACTAAGGCTTCAGAATCCATCAGCCTCATTTGTCTGTGATCCTTGCAATGACGGCTTTCCTATTAAGATAAATTAAAGCAACCGTAACGTTAACCCAGTAACAACATGGGAGCCGGACAGAATTCCTTCCTCATTACTGGAGGGGTTTGGTTTCTGCCCTGCAGCATGGAATTCAATTACCTTATCACAGCTGCGTAATTCTAAATATTATTATTGGTTATACGACCGCAGTCTTCCCTGAGAAGCTCAGCCCCAGTATGTGGCACCCCGCACTCCACGGGGCAGCAAATTCCATACACTGCTCACACACTGTGAGCAGAGCCCTTCTGAATAACCAAAAGTGGAGGCAGAGTCTCCGTTCTGACCTCTCAGACACACTTCTTGGCAGCCTAGATACAAAGTAGCCAGGCGGAAGCTTCAGCCCAGTTCATCTGAAGCCAGAAGGCCCGTCCTGCCTCATTTTCTCTATAGGGCTGTTTACAAACATGGGACGGGAAGCTGAGCAATGCCTACCTAGAGAGGGAGGTTGTAGGATACAATGGGAAGAACCCCTCTATGGGGTAAAGCAACCTCTGGGCTTTCTTGCATCATGTAGAAAGGAAATCCAGGGAATCAAATGTATATAGGTATGTAGGGGTGTATGTGTGGATGTGGGTTTGGGTGAGGTATAAACAAAATCATTTAAGTTTAGCTATTTCAGAACATGTCAATGCTTCTATTACAGACAGCCTCATTCAGTAAGCATTTGCTGAGACTCTTGATGTGCAGGTGCTTTTCTAGAAGCTGAGGATACAAAAATAAAGAAGACAAGATTCCTCCCTCCAGGAGTGATCACAGTATCCAGGGGAACAGTGACATGGGTAGTGCCAGCTCAGTGAGACGGGGATGGAATGTGTCCACTTCTCTTCCCTCTTTAGTATTCACATGCCCTGGCCAAGAAACAGCTCTATCAGCAGGACAAGGAACACTTTTTTTTTTTTTGTCCTCATTATTTTCTTCACACCTGAGTATTTATTTCACTATTAAATGCAGTAAGACCCAGAGATGGGGCTCCGTGAGGCCCCCAGCAAAAGTCACCCTGCAGGACGTGAGTGGTCAGGGAGAAGAGGTGCTAAACAGGGTTTCAACCACAGAAACTTTAGCATTCAGAGGGAAGCACTCGGCCTGCAGGAAGGAAGCCAGGAGACTCAAGGCTGGGCATAGGGGAATACCCTTCAGCCTTGCTCCCACAGCAGAGTGCTCACTCCAGCTCCATCCGAACGTTCTGTCCTGAGATGGTTTCACCTGCTGGGCTGTGAAGTTTACCTTCTGTGCTAGGTGGGCAATAGAGGATGACAGTGTTTCTGATGTCTTGGGCACCTAAGCACAAGCTGTATGTCCCAGTGCTCCTTCTGCGCCTATTCCCTAAGCCCTCGCCATCCTGGCAGCGTCCCGTGCACCCCGATAATGTTCCCAGAACTGATCCTTTTGCTCCTGATGTCATGACTTGGTAGGATGGTGATCTGGACTCAATCCTGTAATGACTGAGGTTGGGTCAGCTGTTCTACCAGCTGCAACAAACCATTGGCTTAGAGGAGTTAAGTTTGTGGTCAACTAAATCCCACAGAACTGAATGTTTGTGGAAAAAATTTTTGTGGTGAAAATGAAACAGTTCTTCAGTTGAAAGATCAGAGGCAATGGACTCAAGGCTCTGTGTGGGATGCTGCTTTTCAAAAGGCTCTGGCCTGTGTGAGTTGGAAATTCTTATCTGCTAATTTCAACAGCTTCAAGTGAGCCTGTGGTTTTGATCAGTTCTGGTTTGGATGAAATTTTTGAAAGTTTTTTTTTTTTTTTTAAGTAAATAAGAAAAAAAATTAATGTTTATTTTACCTCTGAGAAAAATAAGATTCCTCCCACCCTTAAATCGTCAATTTGCTAATCTCCTTTAGAGTCTCCTTCTGTTGATAAGATAATGGTTTCCAGGAAAGCAAGTTACCTGATGAATTCTGTCTTGGAGGTCTGTGCTTAAGGACCGAAAGTGGTGGGTAGGGGGTGTGGGCGAAGACCGCTTCTGAAGTGAAACATCTTTTGCACTTCCAACTTCTAGTGTTCATATTTGAGAGGACATACTGTCCCATTCAGGTTAATTGCACTATTGGGGAGGTACCACCAGGCTCTAATTCCTCCCCCCATGAGGGTTCTTTAATTAATTGATCAAAATGGGGCTTGGGAATTGATGTTTTTCCAAATGATTCTACTGTGCACCCAGAAGTGACAACTACCACTTAACAATTTTTCTAGAATTGTTATTTGTTTTCTAGTGCCACTGTCCCCTGATGTTGTCACTTAGTTCAGGCCCTTGTTAGTTTAGATACCACCTCTTCCAGGAAGCCTTCCCTGGCTTTTCCCAGGCCGGTGCTAATCCAAGCTCCCCAGGGCTTAGGTTCATGTGCATCCCATCATAGTTACTGCGCCACAGTGGAATTTGCTGTTTATTTGTCTGTCTTCCTCACAAAGGCTTCTTGAAGTTACTTTGTCTTCACCTGGCACACTCTTTGCATTGCCTAGAGAACAGAGTCTGAATTCTTGGCATAGCGAAAAAGACCCTTGCAGCTTTCACAGTCCCCTTGACTAGCTTTGCAGCCTGCTACTTCCCTGACAAAAGCTCTGCTCCCTTTTTCAACATTCTAATGCGCTCAGCACTTCATCTTCCCCTTCATGTGTTTCCATTTGGAAACAACCTCTTCCCCAGTTGCATCAAATTTCTTCTTCTTCTTCTTCTTTTTTTTTTTTTTAAGTCAGAGTTTTACTTTCTCACCATGGGTACAGTGCTGTGATGTCATAACTCACAGCAACCTCAAACTCTTGGGCTCCAGCGATTCTCTCACCTCAGCCTCCCAAGTAGCTGGGACTACAGGCATCCGACTAAAACACCCAGCTATTGTTTTAGAGACCAGGTCTCGCTGTTGCTTAGGTGGTTTTGAACTCATGAGCTCAAGCAATCCACCCACCTCAGCCTCTCAGAGTGCTAGAATGCCAGGCATGAGCCACTGTGCCCAGCCCCATCAAAATTCTTTAACTCATTCAAGTCCAGCTTAGCTTTTAATATTTCCATAAAGTTGTCTCTGCTTGCTCCAGATACAAGGAAGGATCCTTCCCTGGAGTACCTATTGCTGTAACTCATAGGTTACCAGCACAGTCTACAAATGTCTTGTCCTCCAAACTAATTGCAGGCTTCCACTAGGACCATGTTTTGTATACTTTTGTGGCCCCTGAGCAAAGTTCACCCTCCCTGACAACATAGCATTTTTAATGTTTATTTCTTAATCACAAAAGTAATGCCTAATGTGTTAAAAATGACACATGAATGTTGATGTGATGAGCATACAGTGAAAAGGGAAATGCTCCTTTGCAGAGAGAGCCATCCCTAACAGTGTGAGGCTTGCTAGAGAAGCAATGTGTGGTGGGGAGTCAAATTTCAGGCTGGAAGGACTGAGTTGGAAGCTTGGCTGCTCCCAGCTAGATGGCCTTGAATAAGCTACTTTATCGTGGTCTGTCTCAGTTTCCTCATCTACAAAACAAGGATCATATTAATACCTATCTCATTGGATTGCTGTCAAGATGCAAATTAATACCCATGAAGTATTTAGAACACCGTCCGACACAGTAGCTACTAAAAATGTGGTCTTTCATATTGTTTTAGAAGCTTACACACAAATATGCCACTGTGCTTACAAAGATAGAACTATACATACTGTTCCGTAATATGCTTCATTTGGACAAAATATTTCATGGCTATTCTCCTATATCCAAACATGCCTCATCACTGAATAGTTAGGTGATCTTCAGTATTTTGCTCTTTTAAGTAATTCTTCAGTAAACTTCATTATGTATGGATCTTACATTCTACTTCTGAATGATTGATTACTAAAAGAAGAATTGTTAGAACACTAAGTATGTGGATTTAAAATCTGGACAGATTGCTAAATTACCTTTCAAAATTACACTCCTAAACCAGGTGTGGTGGCTCATGCCTATAATCCTAGCACCCTGAGACTAAAGCAGGAGGATCACTTGAACCCAAGAGTGTGAGGCTGCTGTGAGCTACACTGACACCATGGCACTCTAGCCTGGACAACAGAGTGAGATCCTTGTCTCAAAAAAAAAAAATGCTATTAAAAGAATGTTCTTTACTCCTACATCTTCAGAAATGCCAGATAATATCTATTATAAATTCCATACAATTTTACTTAAGGTCATTTTTATTACTCAAGTAGTACATGAATGCTTACTATTTGTATAACAATATGGAAATGCTTTATACAAAGAGAAACGTGAAGTAACCCACCCCCACACCCCCACACACAGAGACCCAATATACTGACTGTAATTTGAATGTCCCATGTATTAATCTCACGGGTATTTGTACTAAGAGCTGAAGTTTCATTATTTTAAAGCTAACTTCCTGGAAGTATATCACAAAATTTTACCAAATTGTAATATAGTGGTCCATTTTTTTTCCACTTTAGAACAGAATTTGGTAGTCTTGTCTTAGACTCTGTGCTTACTGACGTATCTGAAAGCATGCTTTGGCATGGACCCACGAGATAGTCCTAGAGGCAGATATCGTGTTGCAGTTCTCAAACAAAATTAACAATTCAGAATACTCCTATGAGTACAATAAAAAAAACATTTGTATACTGCATTCTATATACATAGTAGGAGCACACTTACTATGGGAAAATATGGCTCAAATGCAATGTAATAGCAAAACTATAAGCATATTTCCATAAACAGTAAAAGCTACTGAATCTAAGCCCAATTGACAATCTAGAATTTTTTTTTTTTTTTTAGAGACAGAGTCTCACTTTATTGCCCTCAGTTGAGTGCTGTGGCATCACAGCTCACAGCAACCTCCAACTCCTGCACTTAGGTGATTCTCTTGTGTCAGTCTCCTGAGTAGCTGGGACTACAGGTGCCTGCCACAACACCCAGCTATTTTTTTGTTGCAGTTTGGCTAGGGCTGGGTTCGAACCCACCACCCTCCGTATATGGGGCCGGCACTCTACCCATTGAGCCATAGGTGCTGCCCACAATCTAGAATTTTTTAAATCATTTAAATATAATACTTCATACCTTTCAATCCCTTTTCTATTAGTAGGAAAGACAAGTAGAGGACAAGAAAGGCTGAAGAAAAATTTAATCTATTAACTTTAGCAATTATTTTTTTCTCCTAATTGGCCACATGGCATCATTTGATTTTTGCAGAAAACATTTGGGTTTAGTTTATGGAATGCAGATGTCCTATGGAAACATGATTTGAAGTCACTATATAATTTCCCATTAAATAAACATGAACTTTAACTTAACAAGTACCTGAAGTCAAGTGCCTAAAAAGAGTGGTAGACATCACAAAAGTACATTTTCCTTATGTGAAAGATGCATCTGTAGCAATGGATATCACACTTCCAAGTGCTAAAAATATACTTGTTAACAAACTTTGCCACCCATCACCAATCTCCCCTTATTCTTCAGCCCGTAGTTCGAGACCCACAGGAACTGTATTAAAGGGCCGCAGCATTTGGAAGGTTGAGAACCACTGCCTTAGAAGGTAGAAACTTATTTCACAAAAGAAAGAGAGGTTTCATTTTATTTATACGAAGTCTTTAAAATTATTCTTTGGTATCGGTATTGATTGGTGGATCTAGGTTTATCTTATTTCAAGATTGTACTTAATTTTTAGGAAGTTCATTGATATAAAATTTACATACATACAATTTGCCCACTTACCAGCTTTTAGTATGTTTACAGAGTTGTGCATCCGTCATCACAATCAATTTTAGAACATTTTTTATTACCCTAGGGAGAAACCCCGCATTCCTTGGTCATCGTCCCCCAACTACCCAGCCATAGGCAAACACTAATCTATGTTTCTCTCTATTGTTCCCTACTCTGAACATGTCATACAAACGGCATCATACAATATCTGGTCCTCTGTAATTAGCTTCTTTCACTTAGCACTGTGTTTTTAAGGTTCATCCATATGTTTGAAGGTATCAGTACTTTTTTGTGGTTGAATAATATTCCATTATAGGGACATATCACATTTTATTTATCCATTTATTAGTTGGTAAATGTTTGAGTTGTCCCCATTTTTGTTTTGTTTTGTGTTATAAATAATGCTATGATGAACATTCATAGACACATATTTCCCTTTTTCTTGGGTATATTCTTAGAGACAGAATTGCTGGCTTCTGTGGTAACTCTGCCTAGCCTTTTGAAGAATTACCATACCATTTTCCCAAGTGGCTATACTCTCACATTCTACCAGCAGTCTCTTGAGTTCTAATTCCTCTACTTTCTCACCAACACTTGTTATTATCTGTCTTTTTGTTATTATCTGTCATTTTGTCAGACTAAGTATGAGATACTGTGTCACTGTGGCTTAATTTGCATTCCTCTGATGGGCTAATGATTTGAATTATCTTTTTATGTGCTTAAGAGTCACTTGTATATTTTTTTTAGAGAAATGTCTATTTAGATCCTGTGTCCATGTTTTAATTGTGTTATTATTGAATTGTAATAGTTCTTTATGTATTCAAATTTTTTTTTTGCAGTTTTTGGCCAGGGCTGGGCTTGATCCCGCCACCTCCAGCATATGGGGCCGGCACCCTACCCCTTTGAGCCACAGGCGCCACCCTCGAATTGCACTTTTTAAAAGCTCTAGTTACCAGACTATATAGGAATTACTGTACAGCCAGTAATAACTCATAGTTATGGTCCTTCTTGAGAAGGATTTCTCAGTGCAGTTAAAATTGACTGTGAATAAGCACTCTTAAGTTCTTGTTACAGTGTGAAAACAATAAAAGTCCTATGCTATTATGTACTTTTGAAATAAAATTTCTCCCTCTCCTGAAAAAGGAAATACAGTGGCAATACATTAGCAATACGTTTTGTTTGTCTTAGGCAGGGGAAGACTCTTGCTTTTATCTGTACAGATTCATGTTTTAGCTAAAACTTTAAAGATATGTAGTCTGAGTATTATCATTGTGCATTTACATTTCAAAAATGGTAAAATTTGAATGTTAATGCTTTGGCTACATGAAAATGATTGTTGAAATCCTTTCAATTGTAGATGGTAAACCCATTTTTGTAACATTAAAATATAATAAGTGTTCATTTCCTCAGAGATAATGGATAAAAATAAATTAAAAAAATAAGGCATGTATCACCTTTCGAATATAGTTCATAGTACTGAACTATACACTTAAAAATGATTAAGGTGGCAAGTTTTATATGTTTTTTACCACAATTAAAAACTTTTTTAAAGGTGGATGTAATGTTTTAATATTATTTATATGCTTACTAGTTATACAAGCATGTTATAAAGTGCCTTAAGTTAGATACCTTCTCCCTGTGCTAAATTTCACTTTCTGAGATGAGTAATAAATTATCCAGAGTGTAGCTCTTTGAGCAGATATTTTAAGTCTAGACATTCCTCAGCTGCCCCTGTGGTTGCCCTAAGGAGGTGATTGAGGGTTGGGGGGAGTTGGGAGACACAAACTACAACAAGAGGACCCCTGGGGTACACACTCAAGTTCCCTTTAAGGGGTGTCAGTACTAAGACTAGAGCACTGAGATGTCTTGCTGGCATGAAGTGGGTTTTACTAACTGCTTTGGTCTCCAGGGACAGCTCGATTTACAGGATGGCCCTATTGCTTAAAGTTCTGTTTAGAACTTTTATAACAGCATTGAATTATATTTTCATTATAAGGCTTTTTGTTATGAGTTATAATTCCAAGTGAGGTATTCGCCGTTCAGAAGAAAGTAAATGTTTGCTTTCCATAGGTATCTGCACTTGAGTACTCCTCAAGTTGTGTTTTCTTAGGACTGTGAAAGGAAAAAACTTAGACAAGTCAAATTTAACAGAGTTTAATTGAGCAAAGAAAGATTCACAATGCAGCTTTAGACTGCCTTTAACAGGACTCTCCCCTTTTGAAAGCACTAGGAAGACCACAAAACCAAATTTTGAACTCTGTATCTCGGAGGAATGGCTTCCACTGCCTTGTGACCATCAGTACGGGAAGGCCAAAGTGAAACTTGCTAAGCCAACCATTGTCCGTAATTTGGAAGTTGTTTCTTTCAGCTTCTATCTCATGCCTTGAACTCCCAGGAGGGCCTACACAAAATTTGCTTTTATGTGATGAGTCAGTTTACCATGATAGAGATTATTGCTAATGTTTATTCCTGAACAGAGCTACAGCCCAAGCAATTCCTTGCATCAACGTTGCTGTCCTTTTTCCAACATAGAAGTAATATATGTGCTGACTGCAAGTCATTCCTTATGTTCATTAAAGTAAACCCCCAAGAGACTTTTTGGAATAAGCTAAATGTAAGCCACCGAATACTCTGAAGAAATAAATCTATGTTGTTAAAGGAAAACTAAAGATGGCTAAGTTTTTTGAAGTTGATGTCATGGAAGACAACACTGCTCTGTTGATGCAACTGCTGGAGACAGGATGGATTACTGGTCTGACCAAGGATGCACTGGAATTTTAAGTAGCACTGATAGAGTATTACATGGAGGTTCCTAGATGACAACGGCTGGCTTTTTTTACTAACAACTAGTTTCCTCTGTTTATGTTGCTTTTTCAGATTATCTTTTCTGTGTTGAAATCCACACAAGGGACATAAAATAACCCTCAAAAAAAAAAATAAACAAAATATCCCAATCTTTTTGGAAATCTAAATGTTAGACATTGTTCTGTAATATCTGCTCACCGTGGTTGGACAAAACCACACTCTGGTATGTGTATCGGCCAGCCCTGTAGTTTGCTTTTGGTGACCCAGCGCCAGTTTCCTCACCAAGTGCAAGCTTCATGAAGGCAGACAGTCTGCCTCTGCTTTGATTAAGACATGCGGTCAAGCTTCTTAATAAGAACAGTAGAGGCACAGTGTTCTGCGAGTGTATATTCACATTAATAACAATGACTTACCTCCCTGATGGGAAGACAGGATCTTGCCCAGAAAAGCACTTTGCACTGCCATGATCATGGTCTTCTCTAAGGAGAAAATTCCACCAATTGGTTCCTAGGTCTTTGAAAACTTTCTATTTCAATAGCATCCACCAATAATGTTTAGAGTGATTTTTTTTCTTATTGTTTCAGGTTAATTGAGGATACAAAGATTGGGTTATAATGTTTTCGTTTGTTAGGTAAAGTCCCTCTTAGAATTGTGTCCTGCCCCCAAGAGGTGTGCCATACACCCTAACATTGTACTCACACCCCTCCCCTTCCCTTCTTCTCTCTCCCGGCTTCTTCATTCCCTGCCCCATATCTTGAATTAATTTCAGTTTTTCTCTTATGTGGGTGTGTATTAGATCGTCTACTAGCTTCATATTAGAATGACTTAGACCTCCCATTTGATTCTACAATCTCATTACTAGGAATCTATCCAGAAAGAAAAAAAAATCATTTAATCATAAGAACATTTGCACTAGACTGTTTATTGCGGCTCAATTTACAATTGCCAAAATGTGAAACAACCTAAATGCCCAACAATCCAAGAATGGATTAACAAATTGTGGTATATGTATACCATGGAGTGTACTATTCAGAAGGATATTTCTGAGGAAAAGATTCTTCAGACTTTTGCAAATACAAGTAATTCCTGCTTCAGAGCTGCTGGCAAGAATCTTCTAAGTTTGCTGTATTCACCCCATGTTAATGTGCTATTGGGGTGTAAAGGTCATGGGCAGAAGTGGGCCTGTGGGATGTTTCTCATTGAAACCATCACTATTCCAAAGCCCTGATTTCACTAACCAAAATGAATCTATCCTAATAAAATATAGGTCCCACATGGCATCATGTTATAAAATACACATTTTTTAAATTTTTCTTTAATTCCCCTTTTAGAAATGTGTAATTCTTCTTTTTCAGCTTCAAATGAGAGTCTCATTTGGTTGTTTTTCTCTTAAAATACTCTTCCAGCCCTGTGAGTACTCAGCAAACACTCACTGTTGACCAATTTCTATTTTCAGCCACATACTGGTCAGTCATAATGCAACCTATTTAGAGCATTTGAATGAAATCATTTAATTATTTTTAATGTACAAAAGGTAAAATTATCTACCTGGATTTTCTCTGGAGCAGAACATCCTCATTCCTTCTAAATAAATGTTTTCTTTTTTGACTTTCAATCAAGATACACTCAAATTCAAACATATTTTTGTTAAGGAAAATATCTCCATTAGCATTCAAGGTGATTCCAAACACTGCTCAGAAGAGAGAGGCAAGAATTAAAAAAATTTTACTTAGGAAGTTTTCAAAGAAATTTGCTATCTGTGTTAAGAAACCTTTCTACTAATGATTAATTTGGAACATAGCTTTTAATTTATTTGAACCTGCAAATTCTACCATTTTTACCCTCATAATTAGTCAGACCTTTGTACAGCCTCAAATGCATTCTGTACTATACCTCACACTATCTCTTCTTCAGAATAGTTTGGGAGTTTGGCTTTTATAACCTTTGATTGCCCTTGGAAGGTATTTATGGCCTGGATGAGCTTTGTTCATAATCACAGTGTTCTTGTAGGGTAACCACCACCCCCACCCCCAGCCCGCCGTCTTGTGACACCAAGCTACTGATATCAACTTCTCACATGTACAGATAGTCCAAATTCACATTCATGAAGTGCAGCCTCATCAAAAGAGAGACTTGAAAGGACTTTTTAGGCAGAAACAGACCCAGAGTGTTCTCACCATTTTTCCCTTCAACCACATACATTGTAAAAGCACTCAGTGGAGAGACATGTAGGCTTTGATCCCTCATGACCCTAACTGCATTAATGACCTGTGGTTCCCAGGTTACTAGGATTTCAATAGAAGAAAAGTAACATGTAAAAACAGAAAAAATTCAAAAAAGCTAACACAAATATTCACTTTTATACGACATATAATGAACATTCCTTGACTGTACAATGCAGTTATTATATTCTTTATGCATGTTTAATTGTAAAAGCCTCAAATCTACCCTAGCTGAATGAATTTATCTGATTGGCTCATTAGTAAGAGATTCTGAGGATTTTGTTGTCTCTCTCATTAAAAAAAAAAATGAACAATTGGTGTATATTCCTATTTTTAGGCCTCCCAAATTAAAACACAATCCTATCTTCTTGTGGTTGATAAGACCAAGTTTGAAAAGTAACATAAAGAGCGAGGCTATAGACTTTTTTTCATCCTAACAGATTGGTTCTGAAACAATTCCTGACTGTTTAGTTAGAGGGCAAGGTATAAGTTCATGTTGAGAAAATACCCTAAAGAAAAGTCCAGATCAATGGTTCTCAATTTTTCTGGTCTCAATGTATTTAAGGGATAATTATTCCCAGTAATTAATAATAGTTAATATAACCTTTTGTTTTATTTTTATCATTGGTGTGGAAGGAGCAGAAGGAGCTATGTAAACTTACATGGCTTAAAAAAATGCTAAAGATGGGTGGTGCTTGTGGCTCAAAGGAGTAGGGCACCGACCCCATATACCAGAGGTGGTGGGTTCAAACCCGGCCCTGGCCAAAAACTGCAAAAAAAAAAAGCTAAAGATTATTTTGATACTTACTTTCTGTCACTCCCCAACCCTTGATTAACATGTACCTTCCCAATTGAGAATCATTTCCAAATGTTCTACAAAAATAATGTTAATTATAAAATGCTTCATCATGGATTACTTTAGTATATTTAACATTTGACTCAAAATTTTAGGAACATTAATTTCACTTTCAGGAATACATGGCTGGGCAGATGTGAAATTTGCCTTTGGGACTATCATTTTACCTTATTCTTTTGGAGGCATTCCACTTTTAGTGGAGAGGCATGTAGGAAAACTAAATTAAGTGTTGGTAGAACTTGTTCACTGGGTCTACTTTGACCTCTAACTCTTGAGATGGGATTGGAAGTCTTCTTTCCTGAATACAGAATAGGGACTTTCTAAAGTCTAAAGAAAAGGCTGGTTTCTGTTGGAGTCATTTGTCTGTTTCTATTAATAAAAGAGTATTCTTTTCCCTATATGTAACTCTAATACCCATTATCTGATAAATAAGAGAATTAAAAGAGTTTGTTCTATAAAATTTGGAGTCGGTCAAAAGACTGTATTCAAGGATCCAGAAAGCCACATGTGGCCCCGAGGGCACAGGTTCCTGCCCCTTAATTTTTCTTTCGCAGTTCATTGGTTTGAATCAATCCGTGTTCATACACTGAATTTTTTTGACAAGGATTCTGAATCTATAGAGAAATGTGTGTGTTCTCTCTCTCTCATCTCTACACCCACCTCACTCTTTTGCAATCTGTTGAACAAACCACACTGTTGTCATGTAAAATCAGTTTTTCACAACCTGGATTTTGATGATTATATCCACAGTGGTGTTTAACATCTTCCTCCATCCCCAGACCACTGTTTTTCTGTTGTCAGTTTCATAGACAGAACTCCATAGCTGAAAGGGACCTTGAAGAGCCTCAGTAAGCAGCTTTTGGGGAGCTGGTAAAAGTCAGTTGGCCACAGAATGTTGAGTTAGGCAGGGCCAGCCTTTGACAATGTAATTGCTATGTCTTTAGACCCATAAAAATTATTTCTTTTCTTTCAAAATTGGAAAAAGCTACAGGATAAGTCATCAGGTATATGCATAACTAGAATTATCTGCAAAAGAAGCATATAGACATAGTTAAGACTTCACAATTAGACCTATAAAAGATCCATTGGTCCCTTTCAGGTTACTGGGAGCTGGTTCATTACTATGAAAATGGTGAATGCATGTAGAATAAATGTATTCCTGGTAAAAAGAACATAAAATAGAGGGGAATTCACCTATTTTAAGTTTAGAAAGAGAGAGTAGGAAAATATTGAAAAGCTTGAGAGAGTTTGTTGTTGTTATTGTTTTTCCTTTGTTCGTCTTTTTAAGAGACAGAGTCTCACTTTATCGCCTATAGTAGAGTGCTGCGGTGTCACAGCTCACAGCAACCTCCAGCTTTTGGGCTTAGGCGATTCTCTTGCCTCAGCCTCCTGAGTAGCTGGGACTACAGGAGCCTGCTACAAAGCCCAGCTATGTTTTTGCTGCAGTTTGGCCGGGGCCGGGTTTGAATTCACCACCCTCGGTATATGGGGCCGGCACCCTACTCACTGAGCCACAGGCGCCGCCCTTGTTTTTTCTTTTAATCCAAAGAGATGTAGAAACTAGGGGCTAAGCTAAAAACATAGTGCCCTTTCTCAACTCCTCCCCCAGGCCAGGCCTGTTGGTCTTCCCCCTTAATTGTTTCCGACCTGCCTGTGGCCACTCTCCTCCACCCTAGTACAGGTGACAGGTATTGATCTTCCTCTACAGTAACTTGGTTCTAGTCTCCCTGTCTTCTCCCTATCCCATGCCCCAGTATCTTGTTCTTGTTCTTTTCTTCCACACATAGTGTGTTCTGCCTATTAGCTCTTAGCTATTAGAATAAAGGTTGGACTTCCATCTTATTTCTCACTCCTCCTTCCCCACTCCCACCCCACAGTCTGCCTGGACTCTCCTCTCAGCACTGCTACCTGAAGCTCTCCTTCCCCTCAGGTCTTGCCTTGCATGTCACTTCCTCCAGAAAACCTTTCCCGCTTGTGGTGTCTGGTGAGGTGACCCCACTGGCAGCCTCCACCTCCTCCAGCCAACCATGTCTCGAAAGCAGGAACCATGTGCTGTTCAGCATACCATCCCTGGGGACTGGAAGCAATCATTTTTTGAGATTTCAGAGAGTCTTATGTTATTTTATAGAGTGTTATGAAAGTCTCCTCTTTCATGTGAAATAGATTACACACTGCATAATATTTTTCAGAAAAGTTATCATGGGAGGGAGGAAGGGCTACAGTTCTAAGATCCTGAAACTATTCTATTGTTTCCTTGAGCAATATTAGATTAAAAAAAAAAAAAAGCTAGCATTTGGACTCCTAAATTAGAGAAATATTGCACCCTCCTGCCAATTTATGCAGTTGTTTTTTTGTTTGTTTGTTTGTTTTCCTTTTTAAACAGGCAAAGAAAGTTTCACTATGCTTTTCCTGGAAAGATTTACTGATTCAATCTTTTAGTTAATATTTGGTGGAATGCCTGCAAAAGCTATGGTGTGAAATTCTGCCCTAGGACATGAGTGTGTGTGGCTGCTGTTGAAAACACTGAGCATCACATGAGTGTTTTCTGACTGCCAGCTAGTTCGCTTTCCTGACAGGCATTTCCGGATGTGAGGAAAGATTTGTTTTGGCACCCTCAGCTTCAGCTGGCATGGGCGTGCACACACACTCACACTCACACTCACAGCATTCACTCTCTTTCAGTACTTAGAATCATCTGTCT
This sequence comes from Nycticebus coucang, assembly GCF_027406575.1. Taxonomy (NCBI): domain Eukaryota; kingdom Metazoa; phylum Chordata; class Mammalia; order Primates; family Lorisidae; genus Nycticebus; species Nycticebus coucang. The sequence continues at coordinate 166,197,456 of NC_069780.1, read as the reverse complement.
TCAAAGTTTGGAAGTGAAGTTTATGCTATAGTAGATGACTGGCTCTTGGTAACTTTCAAGAAGGAGAAAGGGCATCCTTTCCCTCCCCTAGAGCTGAGAACAATAGCTTAAAAATAGAACAAAGTGTTTTGGTGTGTTCCTTTCATCCTCAGCATCAATAACAGGTGTACAGTTACACACACAAAGAGCTAGATTCACGTCTTCTGAGGCCTCCACAGAATTCCCAGAGTTACCCACAGAGCAAAAACTGGGTCCAAAATGTTTGGTATAAAGAAAGTAACCCAATATAGCTACATATTACTAACACTGCTGTGTCACACGGCTTTATGGAGCACAGTGGAAGAAAATCTCACCAATGTTCATAGGAACATTGCACACACACACACGTTTTCTAGTAAACAAAATCGATACTCCCAAAAATTGAATTAGAGAGATTGACATGGCTGCTGTAAATCGCAAGTTGTGAAATGGTTTAGGTGTGAGTACATTACTGAAAATTAAATTCTTCCCCTGCAGAGTGCAGGGAGAGCTTTGTAAACGCAATGTAGGAAGTCAGAGATGCTGCTTTGGTTTTTAATGCATTTTCTAAGGTGTGGTTCGTAAGCTGTTTTATGACCTCTTAGAAGTATTGACCTCACATCTGCTTTGTGATTGAATTTCTCGCCCATTGCAGCACATCCATGCTCTCAGTACACTGGTCACTACAACAGTTTTGAGACAGACTGTTTTATGGTCCATCATTTCATTTCCAAGAAACACAGTCAACAGTGTGCTTTCTGATTCACCCATGGAAGGTGCAACTTGCAACTTGCTTGGTGTATTGGTGTTGCTGGGAGGGCTTCATGTTTCTCTCCTTCTCTCCATACAGATTTTGTATTTCTTAATTAGTGTGCATTTCAAAACTTTTGTAATGACCCACATAAGATTACCTAGTGAATAAGTTCACACGTAAATTTGCAGCCTGGAAGCAACATGCCCTGCTAGCATGCTTCCCAGCAGCTGCTTACAATTCTTCATGCTCTCTCCCCGAGGAAATGGTTCATAACAGAATCGAACAGATGTAGGTGTTTGGCCGCATAGTCAGGGATAATGGCTTTCAAGATGTTGGTTATTTCATGTCTGATAATTTGAATTTCAACAGTCTTTAGTTAGGCCTTCGATGCATTCCAGTGTTCATGTAAATACTTAACTCTGGCTCCACACTTACCCCTCACGAGTTCTCCTAACCTATTTATTGGTTCTGACAACACCACTACTGAATTCTTGGCCCTCAAAGTCAAATCTAATAAGCACGCACAGGCAGATCTGATTCGGCACTAAACTTGCTCTTTCTTTTTAGATGAGCTTTTCCCATTGTCCCTAACAGTAAAGTCAAGCCTTGCCAGAACTGCAACTTACAGGTTATTAGAGTTTCTCAGTCATCTTCTCCTGGGCCTCTCTCTTCCGACACACCCGCATCCTTTCTTTCTCAACCCAGCACACTGCTCTGTCTCCAGGAATGCTGTCCCCCACCCTGAGCTCTGAGAACAAACGCTACGTTGTATTTCTACCTATTGGTCCTGAGCCTGGCAAACAATAAGTGCTCAATAAACGTATCTCAAACGAGCCAAGGATGGTTAGGTAAGAATAAGGGAAATATTACTATTTTCTTCCTAATCAACTTTAATAAGTCAGAAGACTCAACATCCACCCCCAAGGGAGGTTCTCATGCCCCTCTGGGTCTGTTTGGTGACTAACATTGTACCACGGCCTGGCCAAGCCAGCAGAAGAATCTCCTGCTTCACGGCACCTGTGCTGGGTGAAGGGTTGTTTGTGTGTCTCTTCCCATGCAACCCACTTCTTTACACAGTTTATTTCCCCACAAGAAAGAGTGTACGTTTCTACTCATTTGAAAGTTATTCCACGTACATTCATGAAGCCCTTTATGTATGCCAGGGGGTGGGGGGAACGCAAGACTGTCAGTACACTTCTCGGAGCACGCAGGCTGCGCCCCTTCCTTTATTTCCCCGGCTTCTGCAGCTATGTGCCTTCACTGGATGCGCAGTGAATAGTCCTGACAGCATCTGCCATATGTCTTCGTGCTTCATTCCCTTCCTTGTCCTCATTTTGTTCCCTGAGTCGTGCACAGCCATTATTGTCTAGCTGGGGTTGGTCCCTCATTCAATACTGAGCTCCTCCAGTGAGCCCTGCTAGGTCCTGAAGAAGGGATTCACAGCACATTAACCATAGATTCCAGGTTCCCCGTCTCCCTCTTCTGCAGAGAGAGGTGATGTTTACGTTGGGAAAGTTGAACAGGGGCCAGCTGAGTGGGGTCAGTCGTGCTCACTTAGGCTGCATTAATTTGTGGTAATTTCTGTTTGGTTCTTAAGAACATAAAGCCTGAAGCTACCAGACCAGTTTGTACACTGGTTGTAGCACTGGCCAGCTGTAGGACAGGTCTTCTGGTGGCATTCATGGATTTTTTTTTTGAAACAGAGCCTCACTATGTTGCCCTCAGTAGAGTCCTGTGGCGTCACAGCTCACAGCAACCTCTATCTCTTGGGCTTAACCCATTCTCTTGCCTCAGCCTCCCAAGTAGCTGGGACTACAAGCACCCACCACAATGCCCGACAATTTTTTTTTTTGAGGCAGAGTCTTACTATGTTGTCCTTGGTAGAGTGCCATAGCGTCACAGCTCACAGCAACCTCAAACTCTTGGGCTTAAGTGATTCTCTTGCCTCAGCCTTCTGAGTAGGTGGGACTATAGGCAGCAGCCACAACGCCCGGCTATTTTTTGGTTGCAGTTGTCCTTGTTCTTTAGCTGGGCTCGAAACTTATTATAGTTGTTACTGTTGTTCGGCAGGCCCGGGCTGGGTTCAAACCCACCAGCTCCAGTGTATATGGCTGATACCCTAGCTGCTGAGCTATAGGCACCAAGCCGCATGGATTTTTTTTTAATGGAGTGGCAATCATAGTAGTGAAAGTAACAAAAATCTCTGTTGTATGTGCCTCGTGGGAGACCCATGGGTGAGCGCACTGCGGCTGTGAATGTGCTTTACGTGAATCCAGGAGAGTGGACTAATGTTGGTGATTACTGCCGTTCTGTCATTGCACTTCAGTGCTGTAAACACCAATTTCAAAGGCCCTTTTGGCTTCCTTGCCTCAGAGTATCAAATGTAAGACCACTCCATGCACCTGCAGGTAGGGTTTGCCCAGAGAGGATCATTTCTTCAGTCTTGGCCTGGGTCATCTGATGGTATTCTCACTGACCTGGCCTTGGCTTTGTTGCTAATTGGTCGCCAGTTTCAGAGATCATGTTGCACCTTACTTCACCTCTCTTCCCGCTGACTGACTGCCTGCTGAATCCTGCTCGCTGCAGCTCATAGATATTTCTGAATGAGAAAACTGCTGATGGGTGACCCTGAGTAAACAATTGAAGTCACTGCATTTTCTCTGTTAGAATTAAAAAACCCACTTTGTCAAAGTGACCTTCCAAGACTGGGAAAACTTTTATTTGTTGTAAAGGTCGCCGATTTCAAGTGGATATGCTAAAGTAATGCTTTGAACTGTTTTTCCATGGTCACCAGAAGACCATGAAACTTTCATTCTGACCACCTCTAGCTAGTGGTGTCATTTCTTATGTAATCAAGCCTTTTGGGTTCCTTGGACTCATTCACCAAACCTGGAGAGTCTCAGCCAGGACGTGGCCCTGGTTTTAGCCATTTAATTTTGGCTTTTTTGATGACAGAATTGGTTTCCAAGGGTGTTTGCCAATTCCCTGTGGGATCACATTCTCTACAATCAAGTATATGTTGAATTTAGATAAGTGCAAGTTCAAGGAAATGCTACAAGGCTTACTTTGCCTGGATCAGAGCTTGGCACATGGCCACTCCTCTGTCATTAGCTAAATAATGTGAGATTTACATCTGAATCTATAAACATTTGAGAGCATTGATACTACAGTAGAGATTGTGTTTACTGTCTTCTACCATAAAGTGTGCTAGAATGATAACCTTAATTACGGGCTCATTCTATGATTGGTCAATAATAATTTTTATTTAATCTGCCATAATAATTGCTGGCAGTTATTGAGTATAAAAAGTTCCAGTTATTGAACACAGATACTTCACCTCCCTCCTGCAAGGTCATTATTATTATCTCTATTTTACAGATGAAGAAACTCAGTCTCAGAAAGATTGCACAACTTCTGAGGTCTGCCTGCTAGCAAGTGGCCAAGTCTACATTCAAACTCACATCTGAGTCACTAAAGCTGCCCTTTCTATAGTGCCATGCAACCCCAATTGTGCTGTGACCTCTAGATTTGTACTGGATCAGTTTATAATACCAAAATGCTTTTCTTGCCTTAATTTTGCTGCTTGTGACAAAGTCTTTTCTCCACATGAACGAAATATTGGTGAGAATCTATCTTGTTTATGCAACAAAAGAACTCCTTGAGCATAGCCCTAGTTGCAGTGATGAGCTGCTTTTGTAGTAGATGGTACAAAAATAATTCATTGATTTATAGAGAGTTATTCCTACAATCACAAAATCAGGCTTACAGTATTCTCACAAAACATCTTTTAGCTTCATGTACTATATGTATAAGAAAAGTTTTTATATTTTAAAAAATAATTTCTTTCTATAATAACTTTTCACTGTGGAATTCCTGATATAATTTGTTTTAGTTACTATGACAATTTTTGAATCTTCCTTAATATCCTTGTTAATAAAATAGGCCTTGATAAAAAAAGTGAAGTGGATTTGAAGTGGACTGAACATTTAGACATAACGAGTGTTTAAGGCTCCATGTCAACTTGGAAAGACACCTGACGAGGTACGCTGCTGTGCTTTTCAAAAAATCCTGTCTTGTTCCATATTTTTATCAATGTCTTCAAGACGTAGAAGGCACCTATATAGTGTTTTCAGATGGCATAAGCCCACAAAGGATGGTTTCTACTCCATAAGCCTGTGATCACGATTCAGAATGACTTCAGTAGACTGCAATGCTGAATGGAAACCAACAAGATGAAGTTGAGCAGGGGATAAACGTACATTTCTGCTTTTAGATTCAAAAGGCAATTGCGCAATTACAGGATGGAGAGCAATTGAGCTTGGCAGTGGTTCATGTGACTAAAGGCCTAATATGAACCAACAGTAGGAAGTGGTGGCTAAAAAAGAATGAATATAGCCGTGTGCTTCCTCAGTAGAAATATTAATAGTGCACTGTACTCTGCCCTGGTCCCACTGCATTGGGAGTAATTTGTTTAGAGTGAGCACATTCAGGAGAGACTGTGACAAAGCAGAATCGCTACTAAAAGGATGTTGAATCTGATCCAAGACACATTCACTGGACTCCCGTTTGGGGCAGACACTGTGCTAACCAGCGCCAGCAATAAAGATGCACAAAGACATTACCAGTTTCTAGCCTCAAGGAGTTGAAAATTTAAATGGAGAGCCCAACAGGTACATACATGACTATAAAGCAAAGCAGACTAGGAAGCCAAGGAGCACAGAGGAAGTGCTGTGGGAATTCAGGGGCTGGACTAGTAGTAGGTTTTCCAAAGGAAATGAGGAGGAGGGCAAAGGAAGCCTTGAAAGCAAAGATGCATAGACAGAAAAACTCAAGGCTTGTCTAGGGAATTCTGAATAGTGCAGGTTGCCTCGAAGAATAGGGTAGGTCCAAGTAGGAAATGGAGCTGAGAGAAGAAGGTTTGGGCCAGAGGATGAGGACATTGACAGGCAGACAGGTAGCAGGAGGCACCACTGGGTGGTGAGCATCTAGAAATAGTGATACGGGAGGATCAGTTGGAAAAACAATGATGTGTATTTAGTCTGGCGAAAAGGAGACCAAAATCCCCCTGGTGAGCGTACGCCAGACTTGTTTGGGTTCCTTCAGAAGCAAAAATTTGTATCAAGAGGCAAATGTTATAAGGAACCAGATTTCAGGGTTTGTTTTTTTTTTTTTTTTTTCCTAAACATTTAAAAAAAAAAAATCAAAGCTGAGCCAGGTGCAGTGGCTCATAATTGTAAGCCCAGCACTTTGGGAGGCCGAGGTGGGAGGATCACTTAAGGCCAGGAGTTTGAGAACAGTCTAAGCAACATAGTGAGATGTCATCTATAAAAATAAACTTTTTAATGAGCCAAGTATGCCTGTACATGCTTGTCATCCTAACTATTTAGGAGGCTGAAGCAGAAGGATCAACTGAGCACAGGAGTTGGAGGCTGCAGTGAGCTATGATCTCACCCCTACACTCCAGCTTAGGTGACAGAGCAAGACCTTGTCTCTAAAAAGAGAAAAATTAAATAAATCAAATCTATGCAATAATGAAGTATCATTCTAGGAGATTTTGAACATTGTCATGGATGGACTCAGAGAAAGTTTAATAACTGACACAGTAAACAGAGTTCTGGGGAAAATTCTAACTTCACCAAGAGGCCTGCGAGTTCTAGAAACTACCCAATTACACATTGCAAAGGTATTTGCACATTACCTTTGCAGTAGGTAATTGTCTATGGTTTTCTTTCTTTCTTTAATGTAGGATATCCATTAATATACCTTCTGAATAAAGCCGCAATTCAGTGAGAGGTGTCAAACTTATTTCAATGCGAGATTGTCCCAGTGCTGTGACAGAAGCCACTCACCCTCACTGCATTACTTTACAACACACATTATCTTTTTCTTACTACGATATATGACTTCCTCTCAAATGCAGATTTAAACAGATTTTTGTCCACAATAGATGGATCAAATGCAAATCAATCATTGATACAAGTCTAATGTGAAGAAGAATTTATCTTGCAGACAATCTCCAAAGAAATGTGTGTAGTGAATAAAAAGTGGGTTCAGATATCGGTAGTGCTGCTTACTAGCTGTGTGATCCGGAGACAGCAAGTTAACCTCTCTGTTTTCCTAACCTGTAAATAAGGATCAACCATTGTTAGCCCCCACTAACCTGGTGGGTTATTTCAGGAGAGTAAAACTGATAACACAGTGAGTACAGTACCTGGCAATATAGGCTCTAATTTTACTGAGTTCTCATATGTTATCAATATGCTGTAAGAAGCCCTTCAGAGCTAAAAACATTTCTTTTTTTTTTTAAATCACTATTATTGGACACAGTGATTCATGATGGGAGACCAATGCAGGAGGCTTTAGTGAGGCTAAGAGCTCAAGGCCAGCCTCGGTAATGGGTTGAAATTGATTCATGATAACTGAAGTTTGATATCAGGACTATCCACAATTTTCTTTGGAGAATTTTTGGGAATTCCTAAATACCTTTTGAAAAAAAAACATGAAGCTGAGAAGCAGATAGAAACTATGCACATGGTTTAGTTATCAAACTAAAGTCAAATACACAGAAAAACTCCCTTCTATAGAAGGAAGAAAGCACAATTTATGGAAGATATTAGGAATTATTCAATTCCATTGTTGCTCTTGGGCCTAGGGGCAATAACACAGCTTTTCCTCTTCCAAGGAGAAAGTTTTCTCTTACTGCGTGTAAGGCAGAGAGGAGGGAACCCAACCAATTCCAGAGTTTACTATGACTGCTTTGTTCACTCTGGGAAATGATAGTGCTTTATTTGTTTGGCTCAGGTAGCCAGGAGAATAACTAACCTCTCACTCCATGGGTGCTGACTATTCCTTTATTGATTAGATAAGAACAATTGATGAACTTTTAAATACTGAGAAAACCAATCAGAACTAAAGGAGGTGTTGTTGGCCATAGCCCAAGAAACATTGACTGAGATAAAAGCGCCTGCTGAGTTTTCTCTCCCCTCGGCTGAACTTTTTCTCCCTTCCATATTCCTCTGCCTTTTCATCTCCCTTTCTTTCTTTCTCTACTTTTTCTCTTTTCTCTCTCTCCTGCCATTCTCTCAATTCTCTTATCTTCTCTATCTGCCCTTTTTCTTCTCATTAGCTTCCAGCTGTACCTCCAAAGATTTAACTTTGCACACTCTCTCCCAACTGGCCAAAATGTGGACCTGAATTTTTTTTTTTTACGTGTATTCCTTTATACTGTAGATAAGATTCACATCTCTAGAATTTAATTTAGAAAATAGATAAGGTGAACATGTTCTATTCTGTGGTTATTTCTCTTTTTTGTAAGAAATATATCTTCTTGAAAAATCTTAATTTCAGTTTTAAGCAACAGACTTAACCTCAGTCCATTTCAGAGTCCTCAGGTTAAGTTGTGGTTCCAGAGTCTTTTAAAGCCAAAGAACGGAGGCTGAGGAGGCAGATGGACATTGGTTCACACAGGTGTGTGTGGCTCTGCTGGCCCACGGAATCTGCAGCTTCCCACCGCATTGCAAGGCCTGGAGTCACATTCCTCCTTCAGCTATGCTTCAGGGAAGCAGGGCCAGGTGGAATTGGTCTTTAACATTTATATGTCTCTTTCAACTTCTATGAGGCTTTCATTTCAAATCCTTTTCTTCTGTGGGAGACTGGCTTTCTAGGGAAGAAAGGGCGCCCCTAGAGTCTGACATGTTCTAGCAGTCAACTTGAGATGCCCTTTGGTTAATTTTGGACATGTCAAGCCCATTTGTGGAATTCGGTCCAATTCAGCTTTCTGCCAGCTGGGAAATGTGCTATCTTGACCATCTTCCTAAGAAAGTCATGTGGGAAAGTCTACTCTTTTCTATAACAAGAAACATAATCCAAAGGAAATAGGGCTATTTTGAAAATTACAAACTACTCATCCAGTGGTTGGTTGTAAGTTGTGATTCTTTTGGAACAAAGGCAGAGGGGCTGGGGCTCTGGCCCTCCTAGAACTCCCTCTCACTGAAGGAAAGCGATTCACTGGTCTCCGCAGGCTCCTTCTCGTAAGTGACTATACCGACTTTCCCCACTAAGATTCATGCTCATGGCGGATGCTGGGGTTACCCGCGCAGGGAGGCTTCTCTTTCCACATGATACAGGTTGCGTTTTAAAGCCGAGGTTTGCAGGTACAACCAAGAATTGCTTTGGTCCGCCCATGGCCCCTAATGCCCAATGCACACTTTTCTTTTTCCTGCTGTTTTCTATGGTCCTGGGTTTCTAATTCTTGGCAAGAGGACAGTCATTCCTTTGTGCTGGGCTGTTACAATGAGGTAACCAAAGAAAGGCTCTTGGTCTGAGGCTGTCAGCTGTTACTAATCACTACTCCCCGGCCCGTCGTGGGTCCCGCTCGCCTCTCCCTCTTGCTCTGCTTAGCACACATAAAGAAGATGAATTACTCTCTGGTTCCTCTTCAAAAAAGCATATTGTGCAGTACATTCCAATACTGTGAGCGAAGGACAGGCTAATGTGAAGAGTAAATGGGTATCTAACTCACCTCGCAGTGGGTCTTGCGTCGGCAGCTGTGGGCCTCTGAGAAGTGAATTTTAGAGCTGCCCCTTCTGAGAGCTTCCAGCAACCTTGCTGGAACTGAGAGGAAGTCCCTGTGGTGGGCTCTCTGGCAAACTGTATCACCAGAACAATCTCGGGGCCCTGTTGGGCTGTAATGAGAGTCTGTTGAATGGTCAAGACCAGTGTATAAAGAGATGCAAAGCCTGACCACTCAGGGTACCCCACAGGCTGGCTACCAAGGAGAGGCTATCTCCATCCCAAAGGTTAAGTCCAGAGGGACTAGAACCTCTTTGATATTAGGTAGTGGCAGTGAAAGTTGGGACTCTGTTTTCTCTCATTGATTCAATGTAAAAGTTCATTCTCAAAGGACAACTATATTCAGAGAAAAGGAGTCAGTTATCTGCTTAGTCCTACCTGACTGAGGATAAAAGAGATTTATATGACTTTTTCTGCCACTACTAATGTCTTTTCCACTGATTTTTCCATTTAACAATCTTTCAAAAGATAATGTTTTCTTTTCTGCACTTCATTTTCCTAGGAAACATTAGTGCTCAAAGACTTGTTGACAAGTGTTAAAGGTCAACAAGTGGCAAATCAGTAAGGAAACTTCACTTGTCTTCGTGCAACATAACCTCCAAAAGCTAAGTGGGACTACAGGCTAATGAAATGTCAAGTTTATTGATACTACGAACAGCCAAAATGGAAAGCAAACGTTGGCCTGCGTGACAAGCCATGTGAAAATACTTGTGATTTAATTGACTGTGAATTCTACAAAATTGTTCCGAGCTCTTTGTGGACATGGTTTAACTCTCTTCACCAAGAATCACTGGTATAAGTAAATTGCCTTCTTTGCTCAAAATTCCATGAAACGAACTTTTTCCAAAACATTTTCCCTTGTTACAATTTCTGTATGATTTCTGTTCAAGGAGTTGATCAGATACTAAGGATCAGCATCCTCATTTCCTTGGTCTCCACTAGTGAGAATGAAGTTCTCGGGTAGAGTGGTCAGCCGGAGGTGATAGAAAGGGAAGATCACAGCTCACGATTCCTTTTGAAAGCCTCTGTTATTAACTGAATAGCTGCCATTATTACCAAGCAGTTACATAATAAAAAGCGGCTCATGAAGTATCATTGAAGTCACTAAGAGTGTTTGCAAACTTTCTTTAACCAGAACGTCCAATAATAAATACATTTTACATCGTGACCTGGCACACACATACATACACACAGCTGGAAAAAAATTCCCACAAAATAATGCTTACCATATGTGATGAACTCTGATATGTTCTATTCTATTCTTTCATTAATTGACAGAAATGCTAATCGTGACCTACTAAATTTATTTCATAACCTGCATAGGAAGCACCCAATTAATCTGTGCCCCTCTGTTCTTTCCTCTGCATTTGTTTATTTTTTTCATTTACTTGTTTTCTTGTTAATATATGGACAGACAGAACTATAGCAGTTACTTCTATAGCCTCATCTGCAAGAGGGATATATGGTAGCAAAAGAGAGACAATATTATAGGCGTGAGAGAGAGAAGGCAAAGGAAAAGCAAGCAGACGGGGTGCCCATGAGGGTGAGCGTTACGTGGAGCTTTGCCAGCCTCCCGGCCTTCCTGACTCGCTGCAGACACCCTGCCATGAATTCATTCCCAGCTCCGGAAGTGAAGCACCCAGCGACGCTGGGTTTGCATTGTCACCGTTTCCCCACAAGATTTGTCTCTCATTGCTCCAGACAGAATGAACCTCACTATTTTGGATTAATTGGGGGAAGATCAACCAAAATTCGTGAGTCAGAATTAAAGAGTATTTTAAACAAAAGCAATTTCAGAACTTGTAATTCATGCAGTAACCCGACTTAAGTGTTTTTTAAAAAGCAAGTGGCCTCTACCCAGCATAATAACAGAAAGAAGAATGAGTGTTTATTCAATAAGTAATCAGTGGGCGCCTCCTAAGCACATGCACTGTTCTAGGCACTGAGGTTACAGTAATGAGTACGACAGATGGTCCTGCTCTCATGGCACTAAAATTCTGGTACAGGGAGACTATGACTATTATTTATCCAGGGCCTACTTTGTCCCATGATGTATGTTTTTTCTAATCTTGCATTGTAGGTATTATTAGCTGGTTCTCTCCATAGGAAGTGAAATCTTGGTGCACAATGATACTTCATGAGCAGCTTTTTATTATGTAACTGCTTACTTGGTAATAACAGCAGCTAACACTGTTTCAGTGCTTACCATGTTCCGAACACTGTGGTCAGTGCTTTCTATGTGGAAGCCCCTTTAATGCCAGTGCAAACCCTCTGAGGGAGCTCTTATTACCAATGAGGAAGGAAACTGAGGCTTAAGAGAAGCCACCTGGCACCACAGCTGAAAGTGGAATCCAAGTATTCTAACTTCAGAACCTGAACTCTTAACTCTTTTTAAAGAATGTGCCTGAGATTGGCTTTAGTAGTTTGAATATTGTCTTTTATTTTTTTTATTATTTATTTATTTTTTTTTGTAGAGACAGAGTCTCACTTTATGGCCCTCGGGTAGAGTGCCGTGGCGTCACACGGCTCACAGCAACCTCTGACTCTTGGGCTTACGCAATTCTCTTGCCTCAGCCTCCCGAGCAGCTGGGACTACAGGCGCCCACCACAACGCCCAGCTATTTTTTGTTGTTGTTGCAGTTTGGCCGGGGCTGGGTTTGAACCCACCACCCTCAGCATATGGGGCCAGCGCCCTACTCACTGAGCCACAGGCGCCTGAGATTGGCTTTAGTAGTTTGAATATTGCCTTTTAGATGAAGTTCAGAGGCCATAACCTGCCTACTGTGATTCAAAATCGTGATACAATCATTCTTTACGAAGAGTTTGGAATCTAACTTTTAAGGATTTTCTTTCAGTTCCAGAATCTTTACAATCATAGAACTTTACAGAATGTTGGGTTATTTTTTGTTTTTGTTTTGTTTTACAATCTTGTCTACAAAAGAAAATGTGCTAGTGCAGCAAAACCTCATATAGTTCTAGAGAGATTTAAAGTGATGTGCTGCATGCTCCGTCCTGCCCTTCAGTGCCGCTCCTGGGTGAGCTTTTGGCCCTCTGCCTCACTGTCCTTCCTGGGATGACCGTGTTCCCTTGCGCCAGCAGTGGGCAGCTGCTTAGGACACAGGAGCCCATTTTTCAATCTGTATATATGAAGTATATTGTATTTTTAGGATTTCATTGTCTTACTAAAAAGCCATCAGCTGTATTCACATGAATACAGCACATCCTGGAGCTCATCCTTGATTTCCTTGTTGTAAATTTGCCCATCTTGAAATTCTAGGAGGGCTGAGAACAGGCGGCTTTCATTAGATGAATGTTTGAGGAATGCATTGTGCAGAAGGAATGCGTCTAAAATAAAATAAAAACTGAAACAGAACCATCTCCTTGAATCAGCAGTTGCTGTCACCCTTTTCTGTTCCTTTTGGATCTGGTCCAGGCCCCTGAGAGGGCAATGAGACATCTTGGGGATATGTGGAAAGACAATTCAAAACAGAAAGCCACTTCTCTCTATTCCATGTCTCAAAAGCAGAGACGGGAATTACTGGGCACAGAGTGGGGGGTGGGGTACACTGAAACACGTTAATATGCTAGGCGAATGAAATCCATGCAAATGACAGAACCTTGGGGACTTGGCATTATTGATGTTATCCTTTAATATTTCAATGAACACAGGTTTTATTCAAGAAGTCACACTAATTATTATACCAAAAGAGATGTAATTCACAACACAGACTCATAGAGTTCCCTATACAAATTTCTGAAATATTCCCTCTTCCTCTCTCCCTGACCAAATTCTATGAATATTCTATGCATTTTGTTATGCTAAACCAATCACCAAAAGACTAGCTTCGTAAGTAAAGAGGTAATCACTTACTTGGTTCAAGGAATTTGCTTCTCTTCCAAGTGACTCTTGGCTAAAATACCCAGGTATCTGAAGCAAAGTTTTAATCTTTTACATTCTGGAAAGTGTCTTATTTGGTCTCCTTTTGATATTTTTTAACTCAGTGGTAAACACAAATGGATTTGCAAAAATGATTGCTTGCTTGACAGCTGGTTATTGACAACTGGGTAAAGTTTAGAAAGGAAAATAAGACTGAAGTGCTCGCAGCCAGCAAGTAGCCATGGTCCTCCTCCCTCCAATCCATTAGAACATATTCTGGGGTGTTTTTCTAGGAATGGTGAAGAATTTGCACTGATGTATCAGCTCTCTGGCTAGTCCTTTTGGTGACCAGTGTTACTCAGCTGGGCCTTAAGGTTGGTTTAGGAAATGCTGTGGAATTGGATACTTTTTAGCTCCATAGAATTTTTCTCAGGTTTGCATCTCAGGCACAAGAAAGTTAGAGAAAGTCAGCGTGGATAACAATCAAATGAAATGTGGGTGACACCTAGCTTGTTCATAAAAAGAAAGGCATAGTGAGAAGGCTACTACTCCTTTGGAAGCCATAAATTGGCTGTGCCACACAGGGCAAGTTACTTGACTTCTGGCCTCTTATATCTTCACATTTTATCTTCACTAGAATAGTATCAATATCATCTGCATTATAAAATTGTCATGGAATTATATGAATATGTACCATCTGTCAGAGGTAGGACTTGGTAAGTCAGTAGGCCAGCATAAGAGGTGACTCAATATGTAAAACATGCAAACATAGAAACATGTCATTGTAACTGTAAAAGCCATTATGATACTTATAGCAATAGTACAATATAATACTTCTTTGGATTTCAGGAGGGTCTTGATTCTGATGGCAGGTTGTTTTCATAGTAAAGATGTCAGGATGTCTTGAATGGGCTGGTTTAGCTAAACTCAGATCAAATGAAGAAAAAGAGATTAGTCAAGATCATTATCTTTGCCAGTTTCTCTGGAATGTGCTTCTCAAATAAGTATTTAGATGAGCACATGGTGGTTGTAACACTCCCACAAGCACCTACATTCCCAGGTGCCTTCCAATCTCCCCAGTGCCCAAAAGGGAAATGACAAGGCTCAAGGTAAATTTTCTCTTCCTAAACATTTACGGCAGTTCCTGCCAAAGTACCTTTTTCTACAAAGTGATTTAGTACTTTAACTTGCCCCAGACACTCTGATGTCTGTGTTTATTCTGGGGTGTAAAGGTTGGTCTCTCCTATTTCATGAGGTTGGGAAGAGGTGATGGTCACAGAGTTTAGATGAGAGGAAGAAGGATAACCTGCTCTGGGGGTTTTGTCTTCCACAGTTCTTCCTCTCTTTTCCTGGTTCCACCAATAACCTTGTGTGTTTAACAGATTGTACACATCTGTCCTGCTGTTGCCCCGACAACAGCGTATGACCTTGTTCTTGGTGGTTGCCTTAGTTTTACAAGCTGGAGTACCTGAAGCAGAGTTGGGCAGGTCACCCCATGTGGGACATGGACATCCTTTGCAGTGGTTCTCAACCTTCCTAATGTCGCGACTCTATAATACAGTTCCTTATGGTGACCCCCACACACAAGGAGCGGTGTCTTAAGTTCCTAAGACCATCAGAAATATGTGTTTTTCGATGGTCTTAGGCGACCCCTGTGAAAGGGGAAAGGGATCGTTCAACCCCCAAAGGGGTTGCGACCCACAGGTTGAGAACTGCTGCTTCAGAGGAAGGGCTTCCCTAGAGAATAAGTTAATGAATATATCTCCTACCCCTTTCTTGGCCAAAACAATAGCAGCTATTGCCTAATAACTCTCTTTCAAAGGAAAAGGGTCACTATGCAGAGGTGGGTCAAGCCTCCATTTGACTATTGTTTTTCCTTCTGTGCTTATTGCTAAAAAATGACATGATGATTGTCTTCAGCTTTTTCTGAATTAGAAAATATGGAGAAAATTCTTTCATGTTGGTTTTTCCTTTAAAAATATAACTTCATGTCCTGGAGTTGACAGTCTATAGCTGTGGGTACTGAGATCATTTTCCCCAGCCCTCTCCCCATGGTGGGGGAGGGAGACTTGAGCTTCACCCTTTGTTGCCACTTTGGTTTCCAGTGCTCCTCCTGACCACTTAGCACTCTCTCTGAATAGCTATAGGTCGGGAATAGTGGGCAGGAGCGTCAGCGAAGAGTTGGCGTGAGAACGGAACAGCACCACAGAATAGAAGGCGAGAGGGAAAGCGAGCATCTCGGAGGAAGAAATACCGCTGCCTGGTACCCCCTGGTACCCAGAGCATCCGGCGTATTATGCTTACACCACTCGCCGGGTCGACAGGGAGAGAGCCGGAAGAATTGCAGGCTTCAGTGGCGACAAGTTCAGGCAATCATGGGAAAGAGAATGGGCCCCTTCTGAGAAAAATCATTTCAAGCACATCCAAGCCAAGAGATTTAGAGATGTGATTCAGATTTGAAAATTAAAATGGGAGGATGGGGTACTTAGGTTAAGAACAGATTTAGCCCATTTTTAATGTAAAGTATTGAACTGGTACCATCTCAATAAATAAATACTTAACCCTTGGTTTCAAGAAAGTGGGTGAGGATAAAAGAGGCTAAGCTCATACACTAAAGATGAAATTGGCCTCCTCATCTGTGGAGCTGCAGTTGGTTCTCTCAGAGGCTGAAAGTGCACTAAACCTCATTCATAAGACCTGAGTTCCAGTTCCCACTCCATTCTCCTTGATGTCAATGAAAATCTTATATAGTTACTTAATTGATTTTTAATCTATCTTATTAAAAATACAAACATATTAGGTACTAAGTAAATGCTTAATATGAAAATTATAAATGATACAATTCAAATGAAATTATAAATTAAAGATCATGGCTTCAATTCCACCTAAACTAATTACGTTCATATTGAGAATTTTAGGAAAAACCAACCAGTTATCTGGCGATCAGGAACATGATTTTTTTCAATAATTTATCTTGGTCTAAATATGTTTGTGTGAACAGGGTCACTACCTAATGTTAAAATCTGATACTTGTCATTGAAATACAGTATAACCTTTTAATACATTTACGGAAATACAATTTTTAAATACAGTAGGACCTCTGTAAGCTGATCACCCAAGGGACCGTAACAAACTGGTCAACATAAGGAACTAAACCTACTGTACTGATATATACGTGTGGTGCATGTCCAGTCTATGAAAATTAGGTCAACTTAAAGAGGTGGTCAGTGTAGGGAAGTGATCAACTATAGAGGTTCTACTGTAGTAAAAAAAAAAAAAAAAAAATAGTTTGATGGACTATAATTGGATTTTAGTGTTTTAGTGGAACAGAGAAGATAAGGAAGAAAAGTGAAGAAACAGCCAATGAAACAGAGCCCATAGTACTATAGATAATTAAATCTTCTGAGAGTTTTGTGTCCATTTCTGATTATTTTCCAGCCTTGAAAGGATTGAGAAGTATTCCATTTGCTAGAGCCATTAGGGAAAGCTTAGAAGTCATGCTTCCTTTTTTTATATAAGATGACATCTTGCCTGAAGTAGACTTTGCAGATGTCCCGAAAATGAGGGAAAGAGGTTTTTTTAACATGAGGTGAAGTATCCCCGACCTGTGGGACAGGCAGAGCAAGACACGGGACAAGAATGAGAAGCATAGTACCAAAATGATTTTTAAATTATCTTTTCAATTATCAATGGAGATTTTCCTCCCCCTTTTTTTCTTTTCTTTTTTTTTCTTTCTTTTTTTTAGACAGGATCTTACCCTGGAGTGCAGTGGCATCATCATAGCTCACTGCACCTCAGAATTCCTGGATCCAAGCAATCCTCCTGCCTCAGCCTCCATATTAGCTGAGATTATAGGCATGCAACACCACACCCAGCTAATTTTTGTATTTTTTGTAGAGACAGAGTCTCACTTTTTTGCTCAGACTGGCCAAAATAATTATTTTTTAATTTTGATTAGGTGTGATAAAATGAAACAACAGAAAAACTATTGTAGAACTCTGGCCTTCTAACCAATGTGTCCTTTAAATGCAAATTTAAAATAGAATAGTAGCTTAAATTTTACATAAAAATCATCCAAAAGACTCCCAATATACAAAATAATAATTATTTTGAGAGAATTTAGTGGCAGTTATTCTGTATAAATCACCACAATGACTGAATTGAGGTAAATTATCCTGCCAGAAGTTTGTTTTTTTTTAATTTTTATACACACATGCACTTACTATTCACCCTTGTAGGTTCCCCAACTAGTAGTAACCTAGGGAAGAATTTTACTGCACTTTCAGACAATTAGAGAGCAATTTTTATTTGGCCACGTGGCATCAACTCTTAGGGCAGAAAACAAATGATTGTTTGCTGACACAGCTGATGCCTAGCCATTCTGTGGCTTTTCCCTTTAGTTTTAGTGAGGTCCTAATTATGTTTGGAACCAAGTTCTCTTAACACGTACAAGATCCCATTGTGGGGTGGAATGAGAACAGGGGAATATAAAAAGGAAATGCCGTTCCCACTGTCTTCCACTGGAGGATTCCCTGGACTGACTTCCTGAAAATCTTCTGTTTGCCTTCACCAGGAATGGCGGCCCTAGATAGTAAGGCATCAGGGAAGATGGGAATGCGAGCTGTAGTCTATTACATGACTACCACCATCATTGCCGTGGTGATTGGCATAATCATTGTCATCATCATCCATCCTGGGAAGGGCACAAAGGAAAACATGCACAGAGAAGGCAAAATTATACAAGTGACAGCTGCAGATGCCTTCCTGGACTTGATCAGGTATGTCTTTGCAAGCCCCAGTCTTTGGGTACATTTGGACCACCCAACCCTTCTTATTTGGGAAAGCTAATCGAACTCTGGAAGGGGTGTCTGACTGAACCTAGCCTTGCCAGACTTGAAATAGAGACCATATGTTTACTTCTTCCTAGAAGAAATGGCAGTAAGGATCCGTTTCTAATGTCATAAGAAAGAGGCAAGAAGAAGAAGGAATGGATGTAGATTCTGAGAGCCCTGCCTTTAGGACTCAGAATCTGGTCTCTCAGTTCTCCTCTCAACTATGTAACTCACCTTGGAATTTTAATAATTCTTTACCTATTTTTCTTAAGTCCTGCTCTTTAAGGCTAATTTTTAGTCAAGCATGGCCTGTTCATTTGGCTCTTCTGATGTAGGACTTGTGATCTGTATTATTCTCCATCATGTACTAGTTAGGTGCAGAAGGGACATTAGAGAGCATCTGGTCACACCTGTCCCAAGGTTTTTATTTTTTATTATTTATGAAGAATTTGACAGATCAGTAATAAATATTTAAAGGATGACTTCTTTAGCATCATTTTATGTACAAACCATATACTGATTACAAATGAGTCTTATCTAATACTTGGGGCCAACTTAGTCATAAAGTCCGCCTTTCTCGGGGCTGTGAAGTTAGCCAAAGTTTGATCCTGGCATCTTCTTGCTTGCTCTCTCCACACACCTGCCCTTGTTCAGTCAGGTCCCGGCAGGAAGCATCCTTGAAAGGAAAATTGAGGAAGGTTTGCAAAAGATTCAGGCAGAGTTAAGGGAACCCACAAAGGATGGTGAACCCCCAGAGCAGTTTTGTTACTACCCCTGGCTATGAAGGAGCAAGGGAAGGGTCTACAAGGAGCTGTAGCCACAGGAGAAAGGGACTTCGGGGTAGAAGCCATGGCTTTAATTGGAGAAAAGGAACTGTCATAGAGAGAGTTGATAGACTATATACATGGACTTCTTTCTCCCTATACCCTGTGATCTGTCTGTGCATACGGCTAGACAAACCAATGGAAACAAGAGAACCCACCTCCTATGATCCATAAGGGTCAGTGTCCCACAGCTTGGTGTCCCAGGGTACAGAGCAGAACGGAGAGTGAATCTAGAAGGGTAAATGGATGGTATCCCCAATGCAGGCCTCTAGATCCCCCACCTGTTCAGCAGTCCCCCACTATACCGTTACCTGCCCATCCTCCCCAAACCCAACCCTTCCCCCCATCTTTACAACCTACCTGCAACGCGACTGGGTTGCCAATCCTACTTTAATGGGTGCACCATTGATGATCTGAAGAAAACCCCTCTGAGGGGTTGATTTCATCTGCCACTACAAAGAATGGGTCTGTGGCAGGTAGGTTCAAGAGATATTTGGGGAATAGACCACCTCTTCAGCAACCCCTGTCAATTCCTACCGTAGGTAACCTTGTACCATATTCTCACCATTGGTGACCCTGTAAATCTATACATAAACACCACCCAACCACATGGGGTCTGTACTTGAAAACCCTTTTCAGGTAATTAATCACAATTAGCTGAATATAACAAACCATCCTATAAATTATTTCCTACCAAGTGGGCACCTGATAGCTATGTTTTTATTTAGTCTATACAGTTCATTAAGGCATTTCACCATTTGATGGGGAGGAACAGAGTCTTACTTTGTCACCCTTGTTAGAGTGCCCTGGTGTCATAGCTCACAGCAACCTCAAACTTTCCAGTTCTCTTTTCTCTTGCCTCAGCCTCCTGAGTAGCTGGGACTACAGGCACCCATCACTACACTTGGCAATTTTTAGAGACAGGGCCTTGCTCTGGCTCAGGCTGGTCTTGAACCCACGAGCTCAGGTAATCCACCTGCCTCAGCCTCCCAGTGCCAAGATTACAGGTGTGAGCCACTGCACCTGGCCTTACATTTCACCATTTTTTCATGAGCTTTACCCTCTGGTAGTTTGGATTAGGAACACTTTTAGCATATTTTATATTTTGTTTCCCTATAATTTTTTCTCCTTGTTTGAAGCATTGAGATCATGTTGTCCTTGGTCATATTGATCCATCACAGCTTTGCGTGTTTCTGCCTCTCCTTGCCTCAGTGACATGTGTGTGAATATCCTGTTCCCACCCTCTCACTTAACTTAAGCACTTATCCTGGAATCTCCTGAACACACACTTCTATCTAGGTAGTAGGATGAAAGGGACAAGAATTTATGACCTTAAAATATAATTTGGATAGTGCACAAGTACTATAATCTCAAGCTTTCAATAACTGCCCGGGCCATCTCTCCCAGTCTTCTGTCTTGGCGCCCTAATCATACTTCATAGTTAATCCAAACTCCTCTTTAACAGACGAGTCAACCAAGACATACATGGGTGCCGTGACTTGGCCAGGGCCGCACAGCTGCTTAGAAGCTCCCTGGCCAGTGTGTGGCTCCTCCCTTACCCCTCCACAAACTCAGACACTGCTCCAACATGGCCTCAAAAGTGACAAACCCCATCACATGGGTGTCAAGTTCAAATGTTGTGGACCATCTCTCCATTGTCCACCAAAGAGCCACAGAAGCTCCAGCAATTCAGTGCCAATATCCCATCCCCTGGAAGGTCTTTAGGAGGTATTTTTAGAGAACAAAATTCCACCGTCTGACCATGACTTTTGATTCAGAACATTTGGTCCCTAGACACATGGTACGATAACCAGAATGACTACTATTGAATAATACATCAGTTGCCAGAATGCTCATTATAAAAGGCGTTCCGTTCTCACTTTGATTTCTCCCGAAGAGCAGTTTTGATAATTTAATGGCTGAACAGAAAATCCTATTGGCTGACAAGAGGATAGAAGAGTTGAATTGGAGACTTCCCTGAAAAATGTGAACTCCATGGGTCACGTGTAGGAAGACCATATGTTCCATTTCAAGTCACCAAATCCACCAGAATCTTGCTCTTTTTCCATCGGTTGCTTGGTTCAATGCACTCTTTACCTGACAACAATACAGTATTTAAGGAGCAAACATTATTTAGAAAAATTTTTAAGTGACTATTTTTTCTTTACAGGAACATGTTTCCTCCAAATCTGGTAGAAGCCTGCTTTAAACAGGTAAACACTCTACAACTCTAATAATTCACCTTTGAAATTCTTTTTTGACATACCAAACCAAATAAGATCCTCTCTTCCCTGCCCCCACCCCCATTTCTGTACAAAAAGAAACACTTCTCTTGCTAACCAAATGGAAAACACAAGGGTTTTCTGGGGAAGTTTTGCGGGAGGGGTTATTAGCTCACACTGAAAGCCTATCAGTTGCCTACACAGTATTTCTTACATAGAAATAGCTCACTGAGTCTCTGTTATTTTTAAGAAGACTAATCACAAGACCCCTTCGCCCTACTCACACTTCCCACATGCAGAAGCCCACCAAAGCAAATTCCAATATAAAATACGCTTACAACTTGCTTTAGACAATACTTGAGACATTACTCAGGTTTCTGAGTTTTATTTGAGAATCTAGTGGTTTGGTCTTTAGATGTTTACTGAGGGCCTAGTGGGTTCTAAAGAAGAACCACATCAGAAAGGCATGACATCATCATTTATGGAATGCATACTATGTGCCAAGCACTAATGTTATATTTAGTTTTCACGTAAATATAACCAAGTATCATTGTCTTCATTTCTTATCTGTAAGAACTCGGGGGAATTATGTAATAGCCACAAGTTCTCACAAGTAGTAAATGGCAGGCTCAAAATTCAAATCCATTATGTTTACTCTTTCTACTATTCCATTCTGCTTCTAAGAAAGAAATATCCAGGATAAGTTAGATGAGGTTCCTTTTAGTTCATATCTAAACAACTCTTGGTATTCTATGCTTTGGATCCAAATATTTACTATTATTAGATAGTAAAATCAATAAGCTTTATTATAACTTCACTCGAATATAAAAGGTTCATTACTCAAAATATCAACAGGGAAACAGATATTCTAGGTTAAAGTTCCCAGACATTTCTCCAGATGGTGTCAGTTCACCCTATTATAATTTCCCAGCCCTTCTTCTTAGGATCTGAAAAACAAACACATCTCCAGCCTCATGGTGAAGCAGGTTTTTACACATGTAAGTCCCTGCTTTGTTTTTTGCCTCTTTAAAAAATTTTTATTGTGGGCAGCGCCTGTGGCTCAAAGGAGTAGGGTGCTGGCCCCATATGCCAGAGGTAGTGGCTTCAAAACCAGCCCCGGCCAAAAAAAAAAAAAAAGCTGCAAAAAAAAAATTATTGAGACTATTTTTAATAAGTAATGCATGCATGCATTACAAAATTTAAGCAATTCTTTCTTTAAAAAATAAAAGGCCTAAGAGGCCAAAATCTAACTTTCCTAATCTTCTTTGTTCAAAAACAACTGTAACCATAAATAACATACTACCCCTTTGAATCCAACCCCAGCACCATGGGGCTGACTATTCCAGTTAGTCAGCTGGCACTGGGTGATATCAAAAACGCTGATTTTTAAATCTTTCTGATGAGAAAAGTGATGATTCATGTAGATTTATTTTGTTGGTTTGGGATTGCATTCACAGGATTTTGAAGGGGAAGCAAATGTTTCTGAGGTCCAGTTGGCTTAGTCCAGAATGCAAACAAAGTTGCAGTTTCTCTGTAGGCTACAAACTGTGTCTAAGGGGAAAGAGTTTGAAAATCCACACTGGCCAATCCATAAAATGCATAAGCATCCAAAAGAATAAAGAAACTTGAGAGTTGAATAGAATAGGAAATGAACAGGGGTCGGATGTTTTTTGTTACTTGAAATTGCCAGCAGTACTACTGATTGTGCAGAAATGTGTCCATAGTACTGACAGCTGACCATGCCCTGAATTGGGAATAGTGGCTTTCCAGTGCACAAGAAAGTCTCCTGTTTGTTCTCGATAAAGAAATGGTCAAGCACTTCATTTAGTGGCAGTGCTTTTCTCCCTTCTATTCTAGATCCCGGCACCATCCATACATTATTACTTTCACTGATGCTTTGCTACATTAAAATCATAGAGGGATGGGCTTAATTTTTTCACAGGGCCCCAACATGTACTCAGTATCACCTGTCTGGGGCATCTATGCAGAAACTATGGGGAAAAGACCACCTCTTGAGTTAGAAAAGAAAGAAACACCATTATGGACTTGGAGAAAGTGAGTTGTCATCACCAAATTATCAACCAGGCACCTATTCTTAAAAGCTGATATTATCAGGAACAGCTTAGACATTGTTTTCTTTGGGATTTTTATTTTTAAACAGATGGAGTCTTGCTGGGTTGCTCAGGCTGGTCTCAAACTCCTGGGCTCAAACAACCCTCCTGCAGCCTTCCAAATTGCTGGGATTATAGGCATGAGCCACCATGTCTAGCAATTTTTAACATTTAATACCCACTGAAATCTCCAACTGAGTCTAATCCCTGAAGGGCTTTGTCATTGAGCACCCTTAGCCGTCATTATTATAAGATGTTGTCATATATTCTGTTTAATTTGGTCATGACACCCCTGTGAGGTTTAACATTTATTCCTGTTTTCACAGCTGGGGAATATGAAAGAAAAGATGTGAAATGATTTGTCCACAGTCCCATAGCATGATCCCCATAGAAAGTAAAAAGAATCATTGTGACTATCTGGGGTTCTTTTTAATCCCATCATAGTCATTTTATTAGGGTGTCAGAAGAAAGCAACAGCACATTTGTGTGTTTAGTTCAGCATCATTAGCAAAATATCTCTTTCCTATTATGATTTGTTATGTATTTGAGTGTGTGTCTGTATGTTTGTGTTGAGGGGTTTGCCACAGATTAGACAGATAGAGGTTGTCTATGACACTATTCTCTGAACATAAAATAATATGTAGAATTATAGAAAATTTGGACAACAGGAAAGTATAGAGAAAAAAATAAAAATCACCTTTAATTCCTGTTGTGCTTTTTATTTTTAAGTTTAAAACAAACTATGAGAAGCGAAGCTTTAAAGTACCCATCGAGTCCAATGAAACTCTCGTGGGGGCTGTGATAAACAATGTGTCGGAAGCCATGGAGACTCTTACGCAGATCACGGAGGTGATGGTCCCAGTTCCGGGATCTGTGAATGGAATCAATGCCCTGGGATTAGTCGTCTTCTCCATGTGCTTCGGCTTTGTGATTGGAAATATGAAGGAACAGGGCCAGGCCCTGCGGGACTTCTTTGATTGTCTTAACGAAGCCATCATGAGACTGGTAGCAGTGATAATGTGGTATGTATTTCCATTTGCTGTGTGTGATATATGCAAGATGCTTATTGCCATCAACCTGTGTTCTGTTCTGGGGATGATGCCAGGAGGCAGGATGGCCAGTTGCCGTGATCTCACTCCAGTAAGCATGAGAAAATCAATGAATGTCCGCACTTGTAGAGAGCTCAAACCTACTTGCAAGCTTCTCTCAAGAAGATTGCTTCCTTGCTTTGAAAAGGTGTCAGCTCCTTCACTCCAGTGCTGATGGATTCCCCATTCTTCATTATCCATTCAAGACCTGCCTATTGAGTATGTACTATACTTTAAGTGTACAGTGCCAGGCAGTGTGAATACAGAAATGAAGAAAACATACAAGAATACCATGGATCTTGCATTCTTTTAAAGAAGGAAGATGATGAACAAATAAATCAACCATATGCTTTAGTCACAAGTGCTATGAAAAAATAAAATAAAACAAAATAGTAGGTGACTGGGAAAAGAACATGAAATTTGTCCTGGATGGGACAGAAAGGCCTTGGAGAAGGTGACATTTTTTGCTAAGACCTGAATAAACAGAGAAGTGCCAGGAAGATAGCGTTCCCAGTGGAGGAAAAAGCAGAGGCCCCACAACTATCAGGAAGACTGAGCCTCTGTATCAGCCGTAACAAAGAAATATAAATGGCAGTTCTGCAGCAGTATCTGAAGGACCCAAGGGAAGTATTATAGAACACCAGGCCACAATTTATAACAAAACTTCCCTTAATAAAGTTGAGAGCAGGAAAAAAAAGAAAAGACCAAATCCAAAGAGGAACATTGACCTTGGAGAGGAAACTTTCCCAGCAGGGAGAGAACCCTGTGATTGGCTTAGGCCTCACGTGGGGGTTGCCTGCCCCTTATGCTTTATTTTTAATCTAGACTCCTTGGCACATGAGGCAGGAAGACATCCATTGCTAAGAAAAGCACTGACTCGCCAACATGATTAAAAATGTCCTTTGTCTTTAATGCCACCAAAGCCCAGAGAAATTCATTTTTCAGGAGTTTATACAAGATGAATATGAACTTGGACACAAAGATGAATCACAAAGTGGTCTCCACAGGAGCCCCCAGTTGGAAGGCTCCTTTGAAATCCTGGCAGGAATGAAAGTGGACATTTATCTTCATATTATTAAAATGTCTCCACCTTTCACCTCTTTCATGAAAGAAGCCTATTCAAGGCCACTGAATGAACCTCACATGTAGCCTCTCTAGCCGTACATTTGCCTGCACATTCAGTATTGAGTTATTACATTTCTGAAAACAGGTACTCCTATGATTTCCTGGCCTGTGTTTTTAAAGGCCTTTTGAAAGAAGCATTGTATTTTTCAATTTGAAATTAAGTTCTCCACAGTTCCCCAGCACATTCTACTCCTTAAGGGTGATTGGCTTTCCTGTGTTTGGTAATGTGAGTTTGGTTGCAGTGACTGCACACATCAGACAAAAGCGAGTTGAAAGTGGACAGCAGGGCCTTTAAGCAACCAGCATTTCAGTCACTTGGCATCTCAGTTGTTCATTCTTGCATTCTGCAGGAGAAAAGCTCAGAAAAGGTAATAGTAGCCTATGGGTAATAATTACTAAATTAGAATACCTCTACTTTTATTGAGGTAGTACAGACATGCTCGTTATTAAGTTTATAACACCTTCTGTTTATGAGAAGTGGTACTAGTTTTCTGTTTGCACTATAACATAAAATTTTCTCTTAGAGTAAATTGACCTAAGTAAAAAAGTAAAGAATGCTACTGTTTTGAGAATACTACTAAGTAATATTATAAGCAGTGTGTAGACATGAAAAAACAATAATAAAAGTGGTCATTGAAGAAGAGAGCTAATGAAAAACCTGAACACTGAGCTAGCATTGTGTGCCTCTTCCTTGAACTTGGGAATCAGGTTCTAATATGGAAAATGCCTCCAAAACTCTGGCTGTCAGCACAGTGGATTCTGGCAGTTCAGGGCACTTAGCAGAGGAGCACAAGGCAGGAGAAATGGATGGCATCTGAGGACCAGAAAAATGACCAGCTGCGGCAAAGTGAGAACCATCTGGAAAACAGAGATGGGTAACAATAGCTGTGTACCTGCCTTTTTTCATGGGTTTAAGAGGAAAAAGTAATTGTCCCAAAGAAATTCTGAGTGAGAAGAAAGCCTGACACTGCACTAATCAAGGAAATTTATATTTTAAAAAAGAAGTTCACGGCTTCTGCAAGTTCTAGTACTACCATGGGCAAAAAAGTTTGGAAATCCCCTTTCTTTCCCTCTTTCTTAGCACTTAGAAGTTTCACTAGACTAGCTTGGTAGAAACCAGCCCCTGACTCTGCGTGCTGCTTCTCCACAGGTACGCCCCTGTGGGCATTCTCTTCCTGATCGCTGGAAAAATAGTCGAGATGGAAGACATGGGTGTGATTGGGGGGCAGCTTGCCATGTACACTGTGACCGTCATCGTCGGCTTGCTCATTCACGCAGTCATTGTGTTGCCCCTCCTCTACTTCTTGGTAACACGGAAAAACCCTTGGGTTTTCATTGGAGGGTTGCTGCAAGCTCTCATCACAGCTCTGGGGACCTCCTCAAGGTATGTGTATATGTGCAGCTTAGTCCTATCAGAAACTGTGTCTGAAGCTTTTCTAGGAACTGGAGCCTCTCTAGTTGAGGCTAAGAGAGGAAGCATTTGGTTCTGGGTTTTAACTTCCAGGAAAAATGAATTGGCTTTTTCTCTTGATATTCATCAGACCTACTTAGGATTCAGTGAATGGCTGGCTACATATATATACACACACACACACTCTTCCTGGGGACAAAATGGAAATCAACTACTTTTTCCTGCCCACGCTCCACTCCCTCTCCCAGTTGACATTTACTACAGGGAAAAATGCCAGAGTGACCTGGCCCGGGCTGTGGTGATGGGCAGTGATCACAAGTGATGCCACACAGAGGAACCCAGAAGCAGGAGAGCTGCCAAATGACCCTGTGAGGGGACCAGAATGTTCCTAACTCCACTACCCTAGTTTTACAAGTGCTGAGTTAGTTCCCTTTAAGTTGGGACATAGGACAGGAAGGAACTGTCTGTCCAAAGGACCAACCACACACACGAGCAGAACTGCCAGGACCTCAGCTGACACGCCCTCTTTCACTGTTCTCAGCTCTGCCACTCTGCCCATCACCTTCAAGTGCCTGGAAGAGAACAATGGCGTGGACAAGCGCATCACCAGATTCGTGCTCCCTGTGGGGGCCACCATTAACATGGACGGGACCGCCCTCTATGAGGCTTTGGCTGCCATTTTCATCGCTCAAGTTAACAACTTTGAACTGAACTTCGGACAGATTATTACGATCAGGTATAAGGAACAAGTTCTACCCAACATTTTCTGAAGAATGTCTTTAAAAGACTGGAGGATGACCAGGGTTGGGTGAAGAAACTGGTTGCCAGGAGGATCATATATGAGGTTGAGGGATTAGTTTTATTTTTATACTTAGACTTTTTTTATTGGTTTTTAAATTAAAGATGTACACACTTGTTAGTAACAAAATTCAAATAATACAGAAGTGTTTTAAGTAAGTCTGAAAGCAACAGGAGACTTTAAGCCTCACAATCTAGATCAGCCTCTGCTTTTCATTGTTGTGAGGTCTGTTTTTAATTATTATTAGCAATGTATTTTGTAGATCCAAATAAGTCTGATTTGGGGGCTTTTTCAAAACATTTTATTACTACAGTTGTCCTACATGTAGGAAAGTTAAACATCTTCTACCTAGATCTAAAAAATTGTGAACACTTTACCATTTTTGCTTCCTCTTTCTCTTTCTTTCTCTGCCATTATGACATTCCAAATCTCAAACTCTCTGGCTCAAGCAATTCTCTTGCCTCAGCCTCCCTACAGGCACCCGCTATAATGCCCCACTATTTTTAGAGACAAGGTCTCACCCACTCGGCCTCCCAGAGTGCTAGGATTACAGGCATGAGCCACTATGCCCAGCTGAGTCGCTCAAGTATTTCCACCTGTCTCATTGGGGTGAATTTTTTTTTTTCAGAGTCCTACTTTATCACCCTCAGTAGAGTGCCATGGTACCATGGCATCACAGCTCACAGCAACCTCCAACGTCTTGGCTTAGGCGATTCTCTAGGCTGGGAAATGTAGACTTTATTCCAAACATCCCTATACTAGCTAAAAATCCTACTACCATAGAAGAGAAACAGAATGGGGAACCAGGATTACTTTCTGCCATAGACTTAGTACTTTAGTAATAACATTTTATATCTAGGTAATACTTTACTTACAAGATATTTGGAACTGGGGATGGGGGCTTATGACTGACTGTAATCCCAGCAATTTGGGATGCTGAAGCAGAAAGATCATTTGAGACCAGAAATTGGAGGCTGCAGTGAGTCATGATCATACCACTTTACTCTAGTCTGGGCAACCCTGTCTCTAACCTGGATGGAGTTTAAGCACATTCTCCTTAGTAAAGTATCACAAGAATGAGAAAGCAAGTATCCAATGTACTGAATACTAATGTGAAGCCAGTAGACAATCTAATACATGCCCACAGTAGAGAAAAACTCAATTCAATTCAAGTTGGGGAGAGGGGGAAGGGGGAAAGAGAGAGAGAGAAGGATTGGTGTGCTCTCACTTAGTGGACACGATGTAAGGGTATATGGCTCTTGGGTATGGGACACAACCACATGGTAACCTAGATGTGTCTACTCTCACATTAACCTGAAATTAAAAGTAAAAAATAAAAAAATAAAAGTACTGATGGTGAAAAAAATAAGAAGAAAAAGAATAAAAGTTTAAACATAAAATATTTGCTTTGCAAACCAGGTTCACAGTGCCTCCATAAAATATTTACATTTTTTGTGTTACAGAACTTTGTTCATAAATTATTTTGCTTTTGAATTAATAAATCTTATTTTTTTCCTGCAATTAATGATACATGTTCAGTACCTTTACAGCCTTCCACTTTGATTGGGGAACTATTAGAAACAAATTATTGTAAGTCAACAGCATTTTAGACCTTACAAAATAATTTCAGTGACACAAAAAGCATGTGGTTAATAGTTTCTTCATTTAAAAACAGTTATTAACAACAGGATCAACCTCATAAGGGTTGCTGTGAGGATCAAATGACATGAGCCATGCATAGCATATCAGGTGACACATAATAAGCACATGATAAATATCAGTATGAGTATGAGCTCAATGATTTTTTAAAGTCTCATTTACATTTTTCTGAAGCATATCCTCTTCCATTACATGGCAAATTGGCTCCTGGCACTGTGCATGTTTGCAGGGTAGATGCTGTACTTGGGGAGATTTGTAAAAATGTTTTCTGTTTTGTACTTTGCTCAACAGTATCACAGCCACAGCTGCCAGTATTGGGGCAGCTGGAATTCCTCAGGCAGGCCTTGTCACCATGGTCATCGTGCTGACCTCTGTGGGACTGCCCACTGACGACATCACACTCATCATCGCAGTGGACTGGTTCCTGTGAGTACGCTCGACTGTACCCTGGCCCACTGTCGCAAGTCCCCTCTCTGTCATTCTAGGGCACCAGGCAGACTAGCACGCCTGCCAAAAGAACTCCAAGAGAAGGTTAGCTTAGCAGATAATGAAACTGCCCTCATTGCCCGGTTCCTGGCCCTTATCTGGAGACAGAGCCCAGACGCCATGCACCGTGCTCACTCACTCCCCTATCAGCCCACAGGGCACATCTGGTTGCTGCACTTCTCACTCCATAAAGCCATTCTGGGATTGGGAAACCTGCAGTCTACAGAGCCAACATAATCAGCAAGGCCACTTCTGAATTGCACCATGCTTTGCCACAGTGGCAGCCTCAGGCTCGGCCCCAGTGGGGGTGATGTTCCCGTCTGAGCCCAACAGAGGGAGGAGTGGTCAGGCAGACAGTGGGAGGAGAACTAGCACCATTAAGTGGAATCGATTTTTGACTCTGGGCAAAGTTCCAAAAAGTGTACCCTCCACACCCTCGGACCCTAACATCCAAGGACCATCCCACTGCCCCCTTCCCTCATTCATCCAGCTGTCATTCTCTGCCCCTATTCTTCAAAAGTTCCCTTCCACTTTTCAAGTTTTCCCAGGCTGCCCACAGTCAATGTCTAACACAGTAGGTGCTGGCAATTTAAGTACAATTTAAATTTATTTAAAGGTTTTATTAATACATTCATTACACATTGGCATAAGTAATTTTTTGTGAAAAATAACCATTTTTCAAACCAAAAATTTAGTGAAAAGAATGGCACCACTCTCCACTTTGCAAGTTTTCTTAATGTCTGACTTAACACAAGACAGATGGAATTTCCTAACTGCTTCTGCATTCTGTGTTGTGATAGCACACATGTTGTGGTCTTTGTGAAACTCCACCATATGTTCCTGAGAAAATGAGAGTAGATGGCTAGATGACATCTTAGTGTTATTATAAGAATAGTTTTGACCTCTAGGACACTCAGGGTCTCTGAAGCACACTTTGGGAACCTCTGGTACAAAGGAGTGCCAGTTAGAGGAAAGGGAAGGTTTTTTTGGTTTGTTTTGAGATAGTCTATGTCGCCCTTGGTAGAGTGAGGTGGCATCACAGCTCACAGCAACCTCAAACTCTTAGGCTTAAGTAATTCTCTTGCCTCAGCCTCCTGAGTAGCTGGGACTACAGGTACCCACAACAACGCCTGGCTATTTTTTGTTGCGGTTATCATTGTTGTTTAGCTGGCCCAGGCCGGGTTCAAACCTGCCACCCCCAGTTTACGTGACTGGCTCTGTAAACCACTGTGCTATGGGAGCTGAGCCAGAGGAAAGGGAAGTTTTAAATGAAAGGAGAAAGAGAAGGGACATTCCCCACTGTTGGGACTCTTAGCTACAAACTAGTAACTGAATGAACCTTAATCATCCCTGTCCTTATAACTTTTAATAGGTACTATCATAAATGTTATATGTCTGTTATGTAATCATGCAGTTGATGGATACAGCACACTAAATTTTAAGAGATGCTTCTAAAGACATTGACAGTCAGTTCATAATATAAGTTGAAATCTCACGATGTTCACGGGAGCCTCATTATTCCTGCCTCCCCACTATGCCTGCAGGGACCGCCTTCGAACCACCACCAACGTGCTGGGAGACTCCCTGGGAGCTGGGATTGTTGAGCACTTGTCACGACATGAACTAAGGAACCAAGATGTTGAAATGGGTAACTCAGTGATTGAAGAAAATGAAATGAAGAAGCCATATCAGCTGATTGCCCAGGACAATGAACCTGAGAAACCCAACGACAGTGAAACCAAGATGTAGACTGACATAAAGAAAAGCTATCTTGAGCACCAGGTGTTTGGAAACTATTATAAAATGTCTTCATCTCGTTACAGCTCATTCTCTCCAGTAAGCCCTTCATCTCCCTTTTCCTCCTTACTCTGATAGGATTGGGAAGTATTCATCCAGAAACAAGGGAGCATTTTGCAGTGGCCAGAATGTGTAATTTGAAATTTTTAAATCATTTCATGTTAGTCTTACCCATGATATTCAGAGATCAGAAATAATCATGATCAGATCTTAATAACTGTGTGGCACATAATCCTGTAAATGTGATCTTAAAAGTTAAAGAAGTAAGTGAACAGTAAGCTAAAAGCATTTTTAAATCAACTTTGACATTTAAACATCCTTCAGAACAAAATTGAGTTTTAGTCTCAAAGAGTAACAAGTTGAACTGCAATCGGTTTTCAGTTAAGAGTGTTTCCCCTCTCTCTTCCCACTGGTGCACCTATTGTATTAGTAGCGAGGTGAACATGCACACCTAGCACAGCAGTGAGGAGGGGCAGAAAGCCAAGTTGTCACATGGCTTTGAGTAAGTCACATGTCATCACTGGGCCTCGTCCTCATCTATAAAATGAGTGACTTCCCTAGATGCCTCTGTGGTCTCTTCTAGCCCAGACATCCTATGACATGAAAGAGCCTGTCCTCTAGTTCCACTTGGAGCAAGTAACAAGCACCATTCCGTGGAGCACCAGGCTTTCAGAAAGGACATGGAACAGGAGTGAACATTTCTAACTAGGGACAGGATGGCTGTGTGGTTCAGCAGGTCCTGTGTCCAAAATGCCAGTTCTGTATGCAAATTGCCAGGCAGAAAGCTATTCCAGGAGTTGGATTATTCATAAAAATCTTTCACAGTTCATCCCAGCAGAGAAAGTATTCCCTTCTTTCCCACTCTTCCCAAACTGAAGGGACTGTTGCAGGAAGGATGTCTTTCTCACCACTCCTCAACTGATGGTAGACTTTTTTGGAAATAGAAGACTAGCAGCTAGCAAGGATGCTCATGGTCGTATTATGGAACACTAAGGAGCTAGAAAAGAATGGAGTAAAGTTGACCTTATAAAAAATAGATTTTAAAACATCAAGAGTATGGGTCTTCTTTAAGGAAGAATGAAAAAGGAGAGGTTCATTTTTGCTTTTAATTTTTATCTGAAACACGTTTTCTCTTCAGTTCAAAATCATTCAAGATCATTTATATATTTTAAAGAAGAATGAGCTCTTCTCTGATTGATAGGGGTCTATGAGTTAGGTGGGTGGTCTTGCATTTGAAAACGTTTTTTACTTTAATCAAAATTTCTCAGAATGAGAAAAACAAAATATTTCCTTGTGTTGGAATCCCACTTATGAAATCATTCAAAATTTTCAACTGGAGTGGGTTTGCTTTTGTTTTGTTAGTATCCCTAAGAGAAATGGTAGACTATGAAACAGTATGAAGACAATGTCAGTGAGATTGCAAGAAAAAACAGCAGGGGCATTAGTTTCAGGCAAGGGAGCTCCCAGGTTTAAAGGAGATTAATTTTTACCCCCTAAGGAATATCCAGGCAGAGATGCTGAATGGGAGCTTTCAAACAATACCAGCTGTGTTTGAGTTTCTGACTAAAAATGGTAAAGAATGGACTTAATTATGCTAACAGACTGAAAATCTAGACATATTTGATATATATTAGAGGTATTTTTATATAGATCCTGAGCATTATGTATGTATAAAAGTTAACATTAGGCAATGGTGGAGTAACCATTTGATGTCAAGCTCTATTTGGGAAATACACTACAAAAGATAACGTACATGGCTGTCATCTCATGACACTAGTAGAGCAAAATTAATCCTGTCTAATTCTGTTACACAAGGTGATTTTTTTATACTAACCATTCCTTATGGAAAGCAGGTCCTTTATGGCAATCCTCTTGCCAGCCCGTCACAGGCTCTGCATACACGTACATCCAGTGTTGACTGGGAAGCATTCCTTTGTAGATGTATTTTCAATAAAGAAAAAAATAGTTTTACATTAATATCTTTGCATGTTGTTGTTATTCTTCTTCCTAAAGGAAAATAAATTTTCCAGTCATGCAAGTATTGCAATGAGCGCAAGGCATGGTGGGAAAGGGTGCCACCCAGCAAGGCAAGCCGTTAGCAGAACTAGTAGGGGAAGGGAGCCACAAGAAAGTAAGTCAGGACACACTGCTCCTGCTCAACTCCAAGAACTGGAGCCGGAAACAGAAGGAGGTGAGGGAAGCACTTTGCTGTGACAGCCTGCACTTAACTTGTCCATGTCAGATTTAAATTCCTCAGGTAAATGGAATCATTTCCATGTTGGGATTAGAAAAGTGTAATGCCACCACCCATTCTTCCAGAAAAGTAATTTCCTGTCTGACCTTCAAATTAGGTAGATTTATCTCTGTGATTATTGCCACCGTTTGTGGAAAGAGCTGGATAAGATCCCCAGGGATTTTCACAAGTAGCCATTGTGCCAGTAAACCACTTTAACTCATTAAGAATGACTTATGGACAACTACTTATGTCCTTCATGCTTTTTAATAAAGAATTGGCAGGCCATATCATGAACTCTCCAGAGTGAAGTCATTTCTAGAGATCCATGAATCTGACCCTCTCCCTGCAGATGTCAGCCAGAGAGGGGAAGGGCTCCTAAGAAGGGATTTTGGATACAGAGGTCACCCATGTGAACACTTCAGAGGGTTCACAGCCCTTGAAATTGGGAACAGTTGTGTGCATCTGTCTCCCCCACCCCACCCCACCCCCGGGGGTGGGTGAATTCCTTAATTTCCATCAGTTTTTCTAAAGTATTTATGACCCCCCCAAAATTTACAAATCACTGTTTGATCCATTTATCCTAACTTTCTTGAAGGCATATATGAAATTCACATAGCAATCTGAGAGAAGGAACCGATCACAGCCTGAGGGAGCCAAAGCTGGTGCCCCAGGGGATTACAAAACCGGGAAACATTCTGAGAAGTGCCACAAAGATTGATCCACTGCTAGGAAGTGCTCCCTCCTGCAGGGACAGATTTCCTTCCCTTCTGCACCCTAAGCCCACCTCCACCGTGTACGCTTGAGAGGCTGGTCATCATCTGTGGAGAGGCCATTACAGCTGAGGGACAGGGCAGCTCAGCCGGAGAGTGCCCAGGACCGAGCCCTACCTACATGCGCCAGTCACAGAGCTGTTCACAGATGGAGGAGCTATGGAAAATTTTCAGGCTGACACTTTTTTGTTTGTTTCTGATAAGTAAAAACATTCAACAAGATTTTTAAATCCTAGCCTCAGAAGTTAAGAGTCTATGGCCCTGCCTTCCCATATCCGTCCTTTCACCAACCCCACTGTCTGACTCAAGCAGGACTCCCTTTCCCAAGTGAAAGAACCTCGCTTGATCCATAAAGCCCTTTTTTCTGTGCCTTTATTCACATACGCCACGTTGAAAACAGTTTTTTTAGTGCCCCTAATTGAATAGGTCTGGAGGAAGCTTGGAGGAGGGAGGCGGCGAGGGGACGATCCTGCGGGGTCCGGGCGGCCGGCCGCGCCGCTGACCCCAGGCTGCTGTCACTCACCCGCCTCCCCGGCGGCCGCGCTGCCCCCTCTCTCACCAGGGTGGTCTCAGAACTGGGCGACAATGCCCAGCTCTGTGTGGCCTCGTCCGGGGCCAGAGCGGTTGCGAGGTGTCACGCCGAGGGCAGGCTCCGAATGAATAGGACGACAGGAAAGGAAGGAAGGGACAGCGACGGGAGCTCGCGGGCATCGTCCTCAGCGGCAAGTGGGAGGCCTCCGGGGTGCGCTGGGCAGGGTCGGGGTGCGAAGCTCACAGTGGCCACCAGAGGGAGCCCGGCGCCCACGTGGTAGTCACAGATCTGCTCCCAAACGGAGCTAGGAAATTTTCAGGTTAACGTTGTTTTATTTTCTTGGGAGTCCTGCGGGCAGGGGGCTGAACTTCCTCTTAAAGAGACCCCGCTTTGGTAACGTCGATCTCCAGGGTCTCCAGAGCAGAGACGGATCAATGTGCGAATGCCATCAGGCTGTTTAAAATTCTTCTTGGGGAGATTTTGTATAGTTGATGCTATTTCAGAACTTGATATAGGGCTGTTCAACATTTCCACTTCTTCCTGGCTAAATCTAGGAAGGTGGCATGGATGGAGCTGGAACATATTCTCCTAAGTAAAGTATCTCAAGAATGGAAGAAAAAGTATCCAATGTACCCAGTACTTTTATGAAACCAATTTATATTTACTCACACTTTCTTATTTGTTATTGTAGTTGTCATTGTTGTTTAGCAGGCCCGGGCCGGGTTCCAACCCGACAGGTCGGGCGTAAGCGGCCGGCATCCTACCCACTATGGGCGCTGAGCCTCAACCTTCACTTTTGAAACATTCACATTAAAAAAAAAAAAAAAACAGAAACATTCACATTTTGCTGAATTGTGCATATAAGTATGGTTGTCAGATAAAACACAAGACACTCAATTAAATTTGAATTTCAGATAAGTAACAAATAATATATAATAAGTATTAAATAACATATAATGTGTTAGTGTAGGTATGCAAAATATGGCATACATTTTTATTTGTTAATCTACATTACAAGTGAAACAAAGAACTCAAGACCATTTGTTTGCCCTAACAAAGTGAATATTATAGGTGAAAGAGTTTGTGTGTTGGGGAAGAGTGTCTTCATTATAAAATAAAAATCCCAATTTTCAACTTCTCTCTGAAGGCAAAAAAAATGTATTTACAAAGGCAGTTTACATCTGACATTTCCCACTATTTATTTGTTCTTGGGACATTATCATTCATTATGTGCTTGTAAATCTTGTGGCCGCAGTTAACAAGCCTGATAAATTATCTTTAAGACTTCACAAAACTATTTTAAATAAACTGAACAATGTATCAGTTATCTATGCTTGAAATAGATTAAGTCTCACATCTGGGTTTCTTTTCTTCCCTTTCCCATTTTCTTCATTCTTTTCTCACTTCTAACTCCCACCTTCCCCCCACTTCAACATAAAATGTTTTACGTAATTCCATTAGAGTGCTGAAAATTTGGCCTGTGCATACTATTTTCCAATGTTTCCCCTTCATCTGAGGAAGCGTCTTTTTAATCACCCATTTCTTTTCATATTGTGCTGCTCAAAGCTCATCATTTTCCAGCTGCTATAGAGTTGGGAATGAGGCATTTTTTAGTCTCTTCAGGGAACTCTAGCCTCCTCCATCAATGAGAATTATTTCCCCAAAAGCCCCTTTCTTAAACCGAGGGTGAAGGATATGAAAAGCAGGACCTAACTGGTACTGCACAGAGAAAAAAAAACAAAATCATACGCTATTTCCCAACGATGGCATATGCTCCCCCATGTTAAAGACGGCAGCGAATCTGCTAGATGATGGTGTCAAATGATAACCTTCAGATTTCTTTTCCAACTGTTTAGGCTCAGGAGATCATAAAAGTCCTGAGAGCAACCAGTGAAGATCGTCTAGACATATCTGTCGCAGGAGAAAATAAAGATGATTCAGGAGTTAGCTCAGCACAGCACAACGAACTGATGAATAGTCTGGCCCGGAAAGTACTTAGCATGCAAAGGTTTTCTCAGCCACATGGGTCTGAAAACTGTCACCAAATTCCACTGCCTTGGCACTACAGTGCCTCAAGGAGGCATTCTTTCATGTAAGCCAATAAGGAAACAAACTTGAGAAAGTCAGCACATATATTAGAAAAATAATACAGCTAAACTAAAACTAGCTTCATGCTTCCTGAACCTAAAAAGCTTCAGTATCAGAGTGTTGGCTGAATCCCCACCTGACACACCTGAATTCTTGCGCAGTTTATCTGGGTCTCTGGACCGTGCACCACAGTGTCCTCATTTGCATGTGTGGTGGTTGAATGAAACCCACAATCTCCAAACCAACTTTTATATCAGGTTGCCACGTACTGGGGGGATGCTGGAGTTAAAGTTGACCTTAGTTAAATGGTCAACCATCCTTGGCAAATGATAGGTTAAACTTCACCTTCCACATTGTGGGTATAGTAATACTTCTTCATGAAGATATAATGAAAATTGAATAAATGATATCTAGATATAAAACTCTCAGCACAGTTCCTGGAATTTAGGAAGAAGATTCTTAAGATGTCCAGAACAAACCCTGCTCAATTAAGGAGGAAGAAGCATGGGGGTGATGCCAGAGGAGGGGAGAGTGGCTGCCCCTCCATCTGGGCCTGCTGTGAGCTGGAAGGAACTCCTGGAAGAGGCCACAGACCTACATTTCCCCAGGAGGGAATGCTTGGCGGAGGCCGTCACCCCTGGAAACCGGCATCATGAGAAACTGCCAGGCCTCTTCACGGAGGGGCCCAGGCCTCTGTGCCCGGGGCGGCCCCTGCCCATCTCTTCCAAGGCCTTTTGTCCAGCCGGCTCTCCCAGCAGCCCGGTACTGCATGGTGGTTTTGTGAAGGGCACA
This sequence comes from Nycticebus coucang, assembly GCF_027406575.1. Lineage (NCBI taxonomy): Eukaryota > Metazoa > Chordata > Mammalia > Primates > Lorisidae > Nycticebus > Nycticebus coucang. Next base: position 166,159,464 of record NC_069780.1, on the reverse strand, counting down.
ATCTGATGCTCTGAGGAGACCACCCAGCTTCCTCTCTCAGAGTCTCCCAGAGAACAAAACCACCCCTCTGTGTGCCAGCGACCTCCCCCTCTGCCAGGCCCCTCTCACCGCCCTCCTGCCTGCCAAGGGACATGGAGAGCTAGTCAGGCCCCGGCTCGGTGGGAACCCAGGGGACGGTGTGCTAATGAGCTGTCCAGAGCCCAGGGCCAAACCCTCCTCTGTGGCCGGCATACTGCTGCCACCCTGTGGCCAAGGTCTTTTCTCTAGGCTCCAAAGGCCCAGAGCGCACCACGTGGAGACATAGAGCATTTACTGGAAATTGGTTACTAATGAGTTCAAGGAAGGCTATGGACTCAGAAATAGTTCAGAAGATGGAAGGGAAAAGGAACTTGAAGTGATCTGTGGCTAGGGCACTGATTCCCATAACCAGTATCAGTGTCCCCTAGGAACCTTACTAGAAATGCAAATTTTCAGGTGCCACTCTAGAACTACTGAATCAGAAGCTCAGAGGGTGCAATCCAGCAATCTTTTTTTGTTAGTTTTGTTTTGTTTCAGAGGCAAGTTCTTGCTGTGTTGCCCACAGTACAGTGACTGTTCTCAGGTGTGATCATGGCACATTTCAGCCTCAAACTGCTTGGGTCAAGTCATCTTCAGCTTCCCTAGGAGCTGGGACTACAGGCCTGAACCACTGGACTTAGCCCAAAACATTGTTTTAACAAGCCCTCTAGGTAGTTCTGATGCATACCAAAGTTTGAGAACCACTGGTCTGGGCTCTAGAAAGAAGTGGACAGTGGAGTTGAGAGCAACGTTCTAGTCTTGGCTTTGCCTATGAGCTATGTGATGTTGGGCAAGTTACTTAACCTCTCCACACCTCAATTGGCTCATCCCTGTGCTGATGATAATCATTTCTATTTTCCAGGATTGTTGAGCATTAGATCAGAAACAGTGGTAAAGTCACATGCTTGACAAAGGATGCTTGTTTGGGGTATTATAATAATGGGGTCATAAATTTGCTCACACTACCACTAGAACACACATAGAAAATGAAGTTTCTGGGGAGGAGACAAGATGGCTGACTGAAACCAGCTTTCCACAGAGGCTCCCGTCCAGAAGGAGAGTTAAAGGACAAAAATTCAGCAAGTAACCTGGTGAATTTGAGCTGCACTAAGAGAGAAGGTTGTAGAATGCACGTCAACCCCACTGAGGCGAGCTGCGACCACAAGGATACAAACAAAAGGTACAAAATCCATCACCAAGTGGACGGGAGTCCCCTCCCCCATGAGAACGGCTCAGAGTGCCCCACAAACAACTGGGCAGAGTTCAAAGTTCCTCCCACTTCACTCCATGGGAGAGACCCTCTAAAAACTGGACCTACCTCCCCTACTAGGGTGCCACGGTGTCCTCCTGCCAGGCATAAAACTATATAAACTGTATATAGTCTCTACCTGGAATTCTGAGCTCCCAGCACTCCCCTTTGCTCACACTGGGGTCTGGAGGCCAGTCCCGGTCGGTCGGGGGAGAGGGGACTGCACCGGAGTGGTGGTTCCCTGAGGCACAGTGCGACAGCCGTCTTTTGGTGACAATACGGCCATGCATAAAACTGTGTAGAGATCTGTGTGTTCTCTGCCCACAGCCCCAGGCTCCCAGCGCTCCCCGCACTCCCCTCTGCTCTCGCTCCAAGGTCTGGAGGCCTATCCCCCAGGGTCCAGACTCTTGGCCGATTGCTCGAGGGGTGTAGACAGTGCTGGGCTGCAGCCTATTGGTGCAGACTCTGGGGTACAGGAGCGGAGGAGGGGAGCTACACAGGAGCAGCGTTGCCTGAGCCATAAAGCAGCAGCCCTCTAGCAATATGGCTCACTACCGAATATTCTGAAGCCACACCCCCGTCTCCCTGGGCAACCAGAGACTCTGAGTTTGCCTGAGGCAACTCCAACTTGCAAACCAGGGAAACTCCCAGGGTGGGGCTGACCCAGAGGTCCGCTTTACTAAAACTAAGACGCACCTGGCCCTCAGGGGATTGTCAGCCTATAGACAATACAAAAGCAAAGACAAGCTGATTTGGAGCTCAATTCAGCTTCTCTTCTGCAGGGGAACCGCAGAGTTGTTCTGTTCTGTTCCGTCAGTAACATTAATCAGGAGCGAGACTGGACCTGAGTGAAAACCCCTCAACCTTCATCAAGCGCCCAAGGTTGTCAGGCCTCACCTCCTCCTGCTGGAGAGAGGCAGAGCACAGCGGCCTGGCAGACTTCCTTGTGATTCAGGCAGGTACAAACTCTTGGAGTACCGATTCACTACAGGCAACTGGGTCAGCCAACTGCAGGGCTATCAGTGACTGGATGTGAAGTGGTACAAGGTGGGGAAGGAGGCAGCAACCTTCCCAGACTGATTTATTGGCTGGGTGGCTTCTCCTGACTCCACGCAGCACTGGAGCAAGCCACACCAGAGTAGTCACCAGACCCCTGTGATCCAGTTCCCAGAGACCTCTTAAACTCTCTCACCCGAGACAGGTGTAGACTGAGACAATTGATTTGGACCTTTTTGAACTGAACCAATTGCCTGAGGACAAATAAGGTGGTGCACGGTGGTAGGAAGGTTTGATTTTTCTTTTCCAATTGTTTGCCGGTTGGGGGGTGGGGTGACTTAATTGCTGATATTTCTCCACAGCTGAGACTTCAATCCAAAGTATCTGTTTCACTAGGGTGGAACAGAAACCAGCTGAAAACAAGACAGAACCACTTAGCCCCACCACACCAGACAGGGCCCCAGTTTCTCAGGCCACAACACTGTACGGGCCCTCGACAAAGCCCCAGGGGGAAAAAATCAGAGGCAGTAAAATAACCACGGGGCGGAATCAGCGGAAAAACTCTGGTAACAGGAATAACCAGAATAGATCAACCCCCCCAAGGAAAGATTTGGCAGATGCAATTGACGATCCCATTCATAAACAACTGGCTGAGATGTCAGAAATCGAATTCAGAATTTGGATTGCAGACAAGATTAACAAAGTGGAATTAGGAATTCAAGGAGAAATTCAAAAGTTGTCTCAAGAATTTAACGAATTTAAAGACAAAACCACCAAAGACGTAGACACACTGAAGCAAGAATTTGCAGCCCTCAAAGATATGAAAAATACAGTAGAATCCCTCAGCAACAGAATGGAGCAAGCAGAAGAAAGGATTTCTGACATCGAAGATAAAGCCTTTGAACGCTCCCAAACTCTCAAAGAGGAAGAGAAATGGAGAGCAAAAACAGATCATTCTGTCCGAGAGCTCTGGGATAATTCGCAGAAGGCGAATATCCGAATCATAGGGGTTCCAGAAACAGATGAAGTGGCCTCGCTGGGCACAGAAGCCCTTTTGCATGAAATTATGAAAGAGAATTTTCCAGACATGCCTAGAGATTCTGAAATTCAGATAGCGGACAGCTACAGAACCCCAGCATGACTCAACCCCAATAAGACATCCCCCAGGCATATCATAATTAACTTCACTAAAGTTAATATGAAGGAGAAAATCCTCAAAGCTGCCAGGAGAAAGAAAACCATTACCTTCAAAGGGAAGAATATTAGAATGACTGCAGATCTCTCTGCTGAAACTTTTCAAGCCAGAAGAGGGTGGTCACGACTTTTAATCTCCTAAAGCAAAATAACTTTCAACCCCAGATCTTGTATTCAGCTAAACTGAGTTTCATTTATGATGGAGAAATTAAATACTTTAATGACATTCATATGTTGAAGAAATTTGCCAAAACAAAACCAGCTCTTCAGGATATTCTCAGACCTATCCTCCATAATGACCAACCCAATTCTATGCGACAAAAGTAAACTCACTCAGAAACTTCAGATCAAACTCCAATTTCCACACTGGTGAAAGGATTAAAAATGCCCACTGGACTTTTGAAAAACTCAATACCCAAAACTTCACCAGACTTATCAATATTCTCCATTAATGTGAACGGCTTAAACTGTCCTCTAAAGAGGCATAGGTTAGCTGATTGGATACAAAAACTCAGGCCAGATATTTATTGCATACAAGAGTCACATCTTAACTTAAAAGACAAACACAGACTCAGGGTGAAAGGATGGTCATCCATATTTCAGGCAAATGGTAATCAGAAAAAAGCAGGTGTTGCAATTTTATTTGCAGATACAATAGGCTTTAAACCAACAAAAGTAAGGAAGTACAAGAATGGTCACTTCATATTTGTTAAGGGTAATACTCAATATGATGAGATCTCAATTATTAATATCTATGCACCCAACCAGAATGCACCTCAATTTATAAGAGAAACTCTAACAGACGTGAGCAACTTCATTTCCTCCAGCTCCATAATCGTCAGAGATTTCAACACTCCTTTGGCAGTGTTGGATCGATCCTCCAACAAGAAGCTGAGCAAAGAAATCTTAGATTTAAACCTAACCATCCAACATTTGGATTTAGCAGACATCTACAGAACATTTCATCCCAACAAAACTGAATACACATACTTCTCATTAGCCCATGGAACTTACTCCAAAATTGATCACATCTTAGGTCACAAGTCTAACCTCAGTAAATTTAAAGGAATAGAAATTATTCCATGCATCTTCTCGGACCACCATGGAATAAAACTTGAACTGAGTAACAACAGGAATCTGCATACCCATACAAAAACATGGAAGTTAAATAACCTTATGCTGAATGATAGCTGGGTCAGAGATGAGATTAAGAAAGAAATCGCCAATTTTTTGGAACAAAACAACAATGAAGACACGAACTATCAGAACCTCTGGGACACCGCAAAGGCAGTTCTAAGAGGGAAATTTATAGCACTGCAAGCCTTCCTCAAGAGAACAGAAAAAGAGGAAGTTAACAACTTAATGGGACATCTCAAGCAACTGGAAAAGGAAGAACATTCCAACCCCAAACCCAGTAGAAGAAAAGAAATAACCAAAATTAGAGCAGAATTAAATGAAATTGAAAACAAAAGAATAATACAACAAATCAATAAATCAAAAAGCTGGTTTTTTGAAAGGTCAATAAAATAGATAAACCTTTGGCCAACCTAATCAGGAAAAAAAGAGTAAATCTCTAATCTCATCAATCGGAAACAACAAAGAGGAAATAACAACAGACTCCTCAGAAATCAAAAAAATCCTTAATGAATATTACAAGAAACTTTATTCTCATAAATATGAAAATCTGAAGGAAATTGACCAATACTTGGAAGCACGTCACCTTCCAAGACTTAGCCAGAATCAAGTGGAAATGTTGAACAGGCCCATATCAAGTTCGGAAATAGCATCAGCCATACAAAACCTCCCTAAAAAGAAAAGCCCGGGACCAGATGGTTTCACGTCTGAATTCTACCAAACCTTTAAAGAGGAATTAGTACCTATATTACTCAACCTGTTCCAAAATGTAGAAAAAGAAGGAAGACTACCTAACACGTTCTATGAAGCAAACATCACCCTGATCCCCAAACCAGGAAAAGACCCAACAAGAAAAGAAAATTATAGATCGATATCACTAATGAATATAGATGCAAAAATATTCAACAAGATCCTAACAAACAGAATCCAGCAACACATCAAACAAATTATACATCATGACCAAGTCGGTTTTATCCCAGGATCTCAAGGCTGGTTCAATATACGTAAATCTATAAATGCAATCCAGCACATAAACAAATTAAAAAACAAAGACCATATGATTCTCTCAATTGATGCACAAAAAGCTTTTGATAATATCCAGCATCCCTTCATGATCAGAACACTTAAGAAAATCGGTATAGAAGGGACATTTCTTAAACTGATAGAGGCCATCTACAGCAAACCCACAGCCAATATCATATTGAATGGAGTTAAATTGGAATCATTTCCACTCAGATCAGGAACCAGACAAGGCTGCCCATTGTCTCCATTGCTTTTTAACATTGTAAGGGAAGCTTTAGCCACTGCAATTAGGGAAGAAAAGGCGATCAAGGGTATCCATATTGGGTCAAACTTTCACTCTTCGCAGATGATATGATAGTATATCTGGAAAACACTAGGGACTCTACTACAAAACTTTTAGAAGTGATCAAGGAATACAGCAGCGTCTCAGGTTACAAAATCAACATTCATAAATCGGTAGCCTTTATATATACCAACAACACTCAAGTTGAGAAAACAGTTAAGGACTCTATCCCATTCACAGTAGTGCCAAAGAAGATGAAATATTTGGGAATTTATCTAACAAAGGACATGAAAGATCTCTATAAAGAGAACTATGAAACTCTAAGAAAAGAAATAGCTGAAAATATTAACAAATGGAAAAACATACCAGGCTCATGGCTGGGAAGAATCAATATTGTTAAAATGTTTATACTACCCAAAGCAATATACAATTTCAATCCAATCCCTATTAAAGCTCCACTGTCATACTTTAAAGATCTTGAAAAAATAATACTTCATTTTATATGGAATCAGAAAAAACCTCGAATAGCCAAGACATTACTCAGAAATAAAAACAAAGCAGGAGGAATTACGCTACCAGACCTCAGACTATACTACAAATCAATAGTGATCAAAACAGCATGGTACTGGCACAAAAACAGAGAAGTAGATGTCTGGAACAGAATAGAGAACCAAGAGATGAATCCAGCTACTTACCGTTATTTAATCTTTGATAAGCCAATTAAAAACATTCAGTGGGGAAAAGATTCCCTATTTAACAAATGGTGCTGGGTGAACTGGCTGGCAACCTGTAGAAGACTGAAACTGGACCCACACCTTTCACCATTAACTAAGATAGACTCTCACTGGTTCAAAGATTTAAACTTAAAACATGAAACTATAAAAATACTATGGGAGAGTGCAGGGAAAACCCTTGAAGAAATCGGGCTGGGCGAGTATTTTATGAGGAGGACCCCCTGGGCAACTGAAGCAGCTTAAAAAATACACTACTGGGACTTGATTAAATTAAAAAGCTTCTGCACAGCCAAGAACACAGTAAGTAAAGCAAGCAAACAGCCCTCAGAATGGGAGAAGATATTTGCAGGTTATGTCTCTGACAAAGGTTTAATAACCAGAATCCACAGAGAACTCAAACGCATTAGCAAGAATAGAAAAAGGGATCCCATCGCAGGCTGGGCAAAGGATTTAAAGAGAAACTTCTCTGAAGAAGACAGGCGCGCGGCCTTCAGACATATGAAAAAATGCTCATCATCTTTAGTCATCAGAGAAATGCAAATCAAACTACTTTGAGATACCATCTAACCCCAGTGAGAATAGCCTATACCACAAAATCCCAAGACCAGAGATGTTGGCGCGGATGTGGAGAAAAGGGAACACTTTTGCATTGATGGTGGGAATGCAAATTAATACATTCCTTTTGGAAAGAGATATGGAGAACACTTAGAGATCTAAAAATAGATCTGCCATTCAATCCTGTAATCCCTCTACTGGGCATATACCCAGAAGACCAAAAAGCACATCATAACAAAGATATTTGTACCAGAATGTTTATTGCAGCTCAATTCATAATTGCTAAGTCATGGAAGAAGCCCAAGTGCCCATCGATCCACGAATGGATTAATAAATTGTGGTACATGTACACCATGGAATATTATGCAGCCTTAAAGAAAGATGGAGACTTTACCTCTTTCATGTTTACATGGATGGAGCTGGAACATATTCTTCTTAGTAAAGTATCTCAAGAATGGAAGAAAAAGTACCCAATGTACTCAGCCCTACTATGAAACTAATTTAGGGTTTTCACATGAAAGCTATAACCCAGTTACAACCTAAGAATAGGGGGAAGGGGGAAAGGGAGGGGAGGGAGGGGGGAGGTGGGTAGAGGGAAGGGGATTGGTGGGATTACACCAGGGGTGCATCTTACAAGGGTATATGTGAAACTTGGTAAATGGTCTGTAAAGCTAGTGAATGATGCCCCATGATCATATCAATGTACACTTCAGCTATGACTTAATAAAATAAAATAAAAAATAAATTAAAAAAATAAAAAAAAAGAAAATGAAGTTTCTTCCTTCATTTATTTAACAGTTACTTATGGAGGACCTACTCTGTGCCAGGGCACAGTAATGGAGAATGTAGATAAAGTCCCTCCCTTCATAGAGTTACATTTTGTTATACGTATAAGACAGGGTACTATGAACTGACCTGTGCCCCCACATACTCATATGTTAAAGCCCTAACCCTCAATCTGTGTTTGGAGATAGACTTTGTAGGAGGTACTCCGGGTTAAATGAATTCATATGGATGGGATCCTAATCCAATAAGAATAAGATAGGAGAAAAATCTCTCTCCACAAGCAAGCTCCAGGCAGAGGCCACGTGAGGACACGGAGAAGGCAGCTGTCTGCAAGCCAGGAAGAGGGCCCTCACCAGAAACCAATCCTGCCTGGAGGGGCAGAGGGGCAGACAAGGGTATCCCAGAGAAGGCAACGCTGTAACTGAAGTCCGCTTCCTTTCCCCAAACCTCTAGCAGGCGTTAGTCCAGCCCTCTGCCTGTGAACACAGTTATGCCTGAGTGACACAAACAGGATTACGCTCTTCTTAAAGATTTCTAGTCGCTGATTTTAGCACTTCCCCTTTCACTTCAGGAACGTCCTCAAATTTCTCTTAGCACATATAATATACCAATCTTCAAGAACAGAAGGAGAAAGCATATATTGAAAGCCTGTCGTGTCCCAGGCGCCTCACAAGCCCTGGGTACCGGCTTGATTCTGTCCATTTTACTTACAGGAAAGCTGCAATTCAGAGTTGCAATCTGATTCCATTATCTAAATCCGAAGCAGGTGTTTTCCCCTTGAACTACTCTAACCCTAGAAACTAAGTCTAGTCAAGCATTGTAAACCAGAACTTCATCTAAAACAAAGTGGGATAATTTCCTAGGTCAGTGTTTTACAAACTGTAGTTACCAGCTTAGCGTGTCTCAATTAGTATTTTTAATGAAAGAATAGAAACTATCTGCCTGTAGTAAAGTATGTATTGTTTCAGGAAATTTTTATTTTCATTGTTTACATGTGTATATAGGTTTGTAGCATAAGTAATTTACATTTCATGATTAACAAATTTAAAGTAACAATTCCAAGCTTTTGGTAATCAATAATCCCTGTGAATTGTAGTTTGAGTGCCTTTCAGTTCCAGATCTACCACTTTCAAGGAAATTTTTCATCTTCCAAATACAAATCATTCTTTAGGAAGTGATGCTCTGGACTTTTATCTTAACAAGTCAAGTGTTCTGCCAACACACACTTCCCGAATTCAGTTCTGGGCTCTGCTCTGACCCAGCCCTCCCAAATCACCTCATACGGGTGAATTTGAAGATGGGCACCACAACCAGGTTAAATTTCTCTTAAACAGCAGTATCTGCTGGTGCTGCTTCCCAAATGAATTAAGAACATCCTAGCACATAGTTCTGGAAACAGAACTAAGCAGTGGAATTCCTTGTCGGCACTGACATCTGGTGGTCGTCAAGCGGCCAGCACCCCATTCTTTTGAGCTTAAAGGAAAACATCCACTTGGGAACCAGGTACCAACCCTGACTCCTGGTGTCCCCACACCCCTCCTGGATCACCTCCCTTCTCCATACAGTGGACTCAGCAAAATGGAGGGAAAGGACAAGGATTTAAAGTCAGACATATAGCCAGGTGCCATAGCCTATCATGTATTCCTGGCCAAACCACTTAAACTCTGTAAGACTCAGCTGCAAAATTAGGATAAGAAAACAATCTATGGTGGGCAGTGGGGTATCCTTTTTTTATTTAACCCTCAAAGACAATTCCTTTGATGTTAGTTTCCAGATTATTATTATGCATCAAAAAACACAGTAGAACTTCCATAATTGACCACCTCCCTACATTAACCATCTCCTTAAATTGACCTAATTTTCATAAACCAGACATGCACCACACATATAGATCAGTACAGTAGGACTAGTTCTCTGTGTTGACCATCACCCTACGTTGACCAGTCTATCACAGTCCCTTGGGTGGTCACCTTACAGAGTTACTGTATTGGTTCCCTCCTCCTTCTGTCATTATTTAAGGCACTCTCTAGTTCTTCTAAGTCCTACTTTATTCTATCACTGCCTGGCTTACTTCATTGAAATAGTAGCTAATATTTGTGGAGCACTTCCCATAAGCCAGGTTGAGCTAAGAGCTTTACATGGCAAAGCCAAATAGTGTTAGCCCTCTGAAGTAAAGACTTTCATTTTCCCCGTTTTATTGATGAGAAAAAATGAGGTGGGGTTGAGTTTAAGTAGGTTGCCCAAGGCCATAAGTTTTTAAACAATAGTAGCTCCACAGAGCACTCTCTTAATCTTTGAGCTAAATTTGACTTTTTGCCTCCTGTTATGATCATTATCTCCATTCTACAGATGAGAAAACTGAGGTTAAATAATTTGCCTGAAGCCGAGTGTGGTGGCACATGCCTGTAATCCTGGAATTTGGGGAGGCTAAGGTGGAAGTATTGCTTGAGGCCAGGAGTTTGAGACCAGCCTGGACAACATAATGAGACCTAATTTCTACATGAAATAGAAAACTTAACTAAACATGGTGGCATGTGCCTGTAGTCCCACCTACTAGGGAGACTGAGTTAGTGGGTTGGTTTTAACCTAGAAGTTTGAGGTTGCAGTGAGCTATGATGATGCCGCTGCACTATAGGCCAGGCAACAAAATGAGGCCTATCTCAAAAAATAAAATAAAACAAAAATAATTTGCCTGAGGTTACAACATAAACAAATAGTGAAGTTGATATTCCAATTCAGGAAGTTTGATTCTAGAGTCTTTGGTCTTAACCATTCTTCTCCTTTATTCTTTCATGTAATTCCCTCCTCCACTACCATGTGATCTCAAGGGCAGCACTGTCTTTGCCCACAGAAGGCACTTCCCCACCAGCTGGTTGATGACATTGGTAGAGATCAGGCCAAGCTGGCAAGGGAGGCTGGTCCAGCCTTTGTGACTGCACAAAGGAGATAAATAGAGAAGGTCCTGGTCCCTGGTGACTCTTAGCAAATTTCGTGTCCAGTATGTGAAAGCAGATGACAGTAATACTGACACTAGGGAAGTTCTCAATTCAGTTCATCCCTGATAGGGGTTCTTATCACTCTCTTGGTTTAAACCCTCCAGTGGCTTCTCATGGCTCCAGGATAAAGCCCAAACTCCTACACAGAGTTTCAGGGCCCTTTATCATCAAACCCCTGCTTCCCTTACTACCCCCTGGACACTCAGAATCATTCTTCCTACCCTCTCCTTGCTGGCTGCAACTCTGATTTCAATGGAGGCATGCCTTCAGAAAGCCTTTCTGGTTCCTTTCTTGTTCCCATTGACCTCCCAGGCTACTGCCGCCATGGCAGAATATGCTTTGTCTCCCACCAACCACATGCTTCTTTAGGGCAAATGTGTTTCTTTTTCACCATTGGATCCCAGTGCCTGGCACAGAATAAAGTATATATTTATATACTTATACATATAAAACGATGAATTCCAAATGGCTGGTGTTAACATCTGTTTGGGTACCATGCCCTTCCCCTCTGTTTCTCAGTACCAGTGTTAATAGTATTTTCAGTGAAACAATTCACCAGGTGAAACTTCCCCAAGAACTGGCCCTGGGCACCAAAAGCTAGTAAGTCCCCACCATTTAACCCTCCCCACCTCATTTCCTACCTTCTCATCCCTGTTGCTGTGACAACAAAAAATACCCTTACATACACATTTTCAAGGGTCCTCTTTTAAAAGTACTTCCCCAGGTCGAGAACCACAAGCATGTAGTTAGTGGGAGACAAACCATATTCTGCCATGGTAGCAGTAACCTGGGAGGCCAATGGGAACAAGAAAGGGACCAGAAAGGTTTTCTGAAGTAGCAAAAAAGTGGCTCTGATTCATGTGGGATGTACTTTCCTTGAATCAGACATTCACAATATGTATGGAATTTCTGTATTTCATCTCTAAGGCCAATTGCTTCTCAGTTATCTGTCATGTGTAAGCTGCAGGAGATCCTCTTGGGGGACAGTGAACTTGAGCTACCCAGCAACAGCATTGTTGTGATGAGCCTGCGCATGATAGGGATGAAGGGTGAGGAGGGGAGGAGAAATCCAGAGAGATCAAAATGTTGGTCACCTTGCCAGGGCAAGAATGACGTGGTATTCACCATTTTCTACTTGACCAATTTTGTGAAAACAATAAAAATCATTTGCTGATTTCTCACTATCCGTTGTTAACATCAAATACAGAAGCAGTAGATACCAGATCTGAGTCGGGAGCAAATGGGTACCCTGAAGAGATGCCTTATATGCTTTGAAGATGGTGTTGGGATTTAGAGGTCTTACTCGTTCTGTTAAATATTCAACATTGCTGATACCCAGTTCTGTCAGGAAAGTAAAAATCCTTACTCTGATTGATTGGTAGTCCCAGTTTCCTTCTCTGCAAATGAAGATTTTTACTTGAAATGCCTCTCTTTCTAACTAGGTAGAATAAAAGGAGTAACCTCAGGGAATTTCAGCAATGAATGTGCCAATTCATCTTTCTATTTTGAAGAATAATCATTGCTTAAGTCAGTGTCAGCACAGGAAAGGGTTAAGGACGAACACGGTTATGAAAAAGACTGGGACACTCCACCATCATTTCTTTTATACTCACAGGCACTGATTGCTTTAATCACACATCAAACACCTTGCTTAAAACAATTAGCTTTGATAATACACTATAAGCAGAACATTAACTTGCAAATGTGTTCATTGTCTTCTTCCCTACACCACTTATGAGATAATAGGAAGAAAAGTAGGTAGGCGATGATTCTAAGTAATTTCAGGGCATTTTACAAAGTGGGGCTGGTTAAGATTTTTGTCTTTTTGACAAATTCAAGGAAGCCAGCAGAACAAATCTTGTTTGAGGAATGTATTTTCACTTAGCTGTCCTCTGAGTGGAAATGCATTACTCCTAGAAAGAAAAGTGAAAGTTCTTCAACTGCTGAAGATGGAATGACAGATTTGGCTTCCAGCAATACATTCTTGACAGCTACTAGAGTTTCGGGAAAAGAAAACAAGAGAATTAAATTTGACAGAAATGAAGGGGAGGAAGAAAAGAAGGAATTTTTTCCAGTTAGCATCTCAATGTCTTTGAAAAAATTTTAGGGCAATTCAGTAACAGACCACTTAAGCGTCTCCCCCATGTCCCCCTTTAGATCTGAAAGTTATTTTAATGGAGCTGCCACCCTATAGACAACAGGTGGTGTCTACACGTTAGCCCACAGATTGACTATATGATGACTTGCTCAAGACAACTTGAGAACAAACGTGAGACACGACCACCCTGGAAATGGGTCGTGCAGATTTCATCAGACTTCATTTCTCTAAACTCCACAATACACTTCTGCAGAATTTTTGCGAAAGCCCGTGCTCCAGTTTGGGCTTCAGATTGAGGAGCTTGTTTGTTCTGTATTTGGATAGGAGCTATTTAAATTCAAATTAATTTAAATCAGTTGCTTAAATTGATTATTTAAATTAATTAGTTGATTTTATTTAAAATGAAATGAAAAGGTCAGTTCTTCAGTCACACTAGCCACATTTCAAGTGCTCCGGGGCCACGTAGGGACAGTGCAGGTAGAAAACACTGCCATCCCAGTGGAAAGTCTCATTCATTGAGTTGTCCCTGAGCTCAGGACATGGACACAGGTAAAGAAGGATGAAAAGCGTGTGTGTGAGGCAGCATGAAGGAGTGCAGCCGGGGAGGAGAGGTTGCAGGAGACTTCTGTGAGCAACTAGAAGGCAAATCAAGTCAAGAAAGAATTGCCGGTTGCCTACTGCATGAGAGCAGAACCTGAGAGAAACAAAGACAAATAAGGGAGATCTGGTCCCCACCCTCAGGTTATTCAGAATAGAACAAAAGAAACAGAAATACTCAGTACAAAAACATTTTACTACAAATTACATACAGTGCCCAAAGAGACAGACCAGGAGAGCCACGAGGAGCTCATGGAGTCGTTAATGGAAATTGAAGATGAGATTATTGTAGGGACCAAGCTTGGACCAGGGGTAGGAGAGGACTCCATAAGGGAGATGACGGGATTTGGAGGTGAATGTGAGGGTGGGAATACTGAACACACAGCCCAGCATGGAGCCAGGAAGGCAAAGGATATAGATGCCCCAAGATTATCCAGGACCACTTTTTACTGGTGACCCACAACTCTGTTTTTGAACGACGTTTATTTTTATTACCTGACATTATGGAATAGCCATTTGCTTTGAAGTCAGAAAGACTTGGGTTTGAGTCCTAGCTCTAGTACTCTGCCCCAGCCATGTGACCTTAGGCAACTTACCTAACATCTCTGAGCCTACATTTTCTTCCTCGTCTATAGAACTGGGGAGTATAATAAGTGTTTCTCAGAATTGATATGACAATTAAATGAAATAATGTGTGTGAAAGTCCTTAACAGAGTGTCTCCCACAACCGGGGTTAGTTTCCCTTCCCTTTCCTGAAGGCAGGGCTAAGCCTGCAGGCTTTGGGAGCAGACTTCTTGGTTCAACTCTTGACTCTGCCTCTCACGGGCTGCGTGGTATTGGGCGTATTGCATTCCAGGAGAAGCATTCTCAAGTGACAGGTGAGTGTGGACATGTTATGGCTTAAGCCTGAGCACACCACTGCTTGCAACAGGAATGGGAACTCTTGGCAAGATCACTTGGTAGGCATCCATTCACACTTCTTATGTTGAGGATAAACATTTGCCAGCTAATCTCATAGTAACAATTTGAGAACCAATATGGAAGCAAGCACTCAGAACAATTGGTTGGGGCGGGGGGGTGGTAGGGGGATAGAGTAGGGTTGTTTTATTTACACTTGTGTGGTCAGATCTGTTGTAATCTCCATCAGTAGTGAAACTTCACAACACTTTCTGTCAGTTTACACTTTTAAAACTGAATCACAGACAAGTTTGGCTTATGGTGTTATCTCTTCTATAACAGATCATCTGCTTCCTTTTCATTTATCTTATCTCCTAAGCCAATATTGTAATTTTCTTGAAAGCCAAGAGCTGAGTACATGTTCTTTATATCCCATGTGGCACCTACCCGAGTCCTGCACTTGTTGTAGAAAGGAAGGAAGAAGGAAGGAATGAAGGGAGGAGCTTATGTTAGTGTTAGAAATCTGAAATAAACAGGTATTTACAATAAAAATGGCCATACTGAGTAAAACTCACACAGTGCCTTGCGGTCTAACACATGGTATGTGATCATGATATCATAACATCATTGTAACTGGGTCTGGGTTATCTTCGTGTCAATCTCAAATAATCAAGACTGTATCCAGGGTGGTGCATGTGGCTAAGTGGGTAGGGCGCCGGCCCCATATACCAAGGGTGATGGGTTCGAACCCAGCCCTGGCCAGCTAAAACAGCAGTGGCAACTGCAACAAAAATAGCCAGGATTTGTGGTGGTCTCCTATAGTCCCAGCAACTCGGGAGGCTGAGGCAAGAGAATTGCCCTAGCCCAAGAGCTGGAGGTTGCTGTGAGCTGTGACACCATGGCATCTACTGAGGGCGACAAAGTGAACACCATAAGCTAAAAAAAAACCATCCAGGAATGTGCCAGAAAAATTCTTTAAGGTTCTGCAGCTATTATTTGTTTTAAACTATTTTAAAGAGATATATTAAATCTAAATCCCTTTGCTTATATTTTATATGTTTTGAAAAATAGTACATGAATTCATTCCCTTGTAAAAGATTTGGACACTAAGAAGTACACAGAGTAAACCATAGAAGTTGCCTTCACCTCCTTATCTCACTTTCTACACCACTGACAAGCCCTGTTAACTATTTTTGTGCTTCCCTAAAGCAGTCTAACTCACTAGACTTAAGTGAGGTACAGGTACTAGTTTCCTGTTGTTGCTATAACAAATTATAATAAACTCAGTGGCTTAAAAGAACAGAAATTTATTCTCTTATTTCTAGAAGCCAGAAGTCTAAAATCAGTACCACTGGGTGAAAATCAAGGTCTCCATCAGGCCATGCTCCCTACAGAGGCTCTAGAGAAGGATCTGTTTCTTGCCTCTTCTAGTTTCTGGTGGCTGCCAATAATCCTTGGCTTGTGCCCACATCACTCTAATCTCTAGTCCATGGTCACACTGCCCTCTCCCTTTCTTTTGTGGCACAAGATCTGCCTGTAATTGCTGGTAATAAGGACTGCATTGTCAGCCAGGTGTGGTGGCTCACACCTATAATCTTAGCCCTCTGGGAGGCAGGGGTGGGGATTTCTTGAGCTCAGGGGTTCCAGACCAGCCTGAGCAAGAGTGAGACCCCATCTCTACTAAAAATAGAAAAACTAGCCGGGCTACAGGTGGGTGCCTGTAGTCCCAGCTACTTGGCAAGCTGAAGCATGAGGATCTCTTGAGCCCAAGAATTTGAGGTTGCCATGAGCTTTGATGATGCCACAGCACTCAATCCCAGAGTAACAGAGTGAGACTCTGTCTCAAAAAATAAAAAAACAATATTGGGTTGTGTTTACATTTAGGCCCACTGGATAATGCAGAACAATCTCTTTGTCTCAAGATTTGTAATCACTTCTGCAAAGGCACTTTATCACTATATGGTAACATTTACAGGTTCCAGGGATTAGAACCTGGTATCTCCAGGAGCTGTTATTTAGCCCTCTATAGTAAGTTTTTTGAGGAAAAAAAAAGAAGAAAAAAAAACTTTTCATTCACAAATTAATGACAACAACAAAACTGTTGTCCAGACTTTGTTCATGTTACTAAAACTAAGAAAAGCTAATATTCTGATGAATCTCTAACATCCCTCATCATTTTTTCTCTAAGTGACTTAATTCTATTCCTATAAGGTCACTGTAAAAGATGTGGGATATTCCCAAGTAATACAAAGCTGGTAATTTAAATTCAGTGCCAGAGATATTGTTTTAACCTTGTCTCTGTCTTCTCTTTCACGAGGGTAACTTAACTCCCAATGCTGCCAGCCCCTTCCGTCCTGTTGCATCAGTTTTTGACTGTGGTTGTTCCAGCCTCATTGTTGGAGCAACATGATGAAAGATCCTGAGCATCTGATGCAAGACTGTGCTCCCTCAGTGCCCTCGTGCCTGAACAAGTTGGCTCTGAGCCCCTGTGTACAAACCAGGCCGCCTGGCTGTGAAACATTTGCCAGTCCCTGGAGCCCCCGAGGTTCTGACTTTGAAAGCAACCTTCATGGCTTCAGCTGTGAAGCTAGAGAACTCTGTTCAGAGTGGCTAGTGAGGAAGGTGGAACTAATATACACTCCAGATGCAAGAAAAATCAAAAACAAAAATCTCACCTCCACTGACCTTCCATCCTTTCCTAATTCATTAGATCTGATTCCTAAGTTTGGATCTTGCAGAGACAGCATGGAAGGTCTTGCCCAAGAATATACAGTGCAGAGACTTGGTCCTTTTGTTTTCTCCTATGCTTACACATCGAAAATGATGGTTAATGGTGAGCCTATCAGGAGAAGTGTTGAGTTCAAAACTTGCACCTTCCTACATCTTACTCATCCTAGATCCATCTTACCAGTATCTGTTTTACTGTGGGGAAGGAAGCAGTAAAATGT
Source organism: Nycticebus coucang (assembly GCF_027406575.1). NCBI lineage: Eukaryota > Metazoa > Chordata > Mammalia > Primates > Lorisidae > Nycticebus > Nycticebus coucang. The sequence continues at coordinate 166,141,917 of NC_069780.1, read as the reverse complement.
CAATATGAAACCATGGCTCTCAGAACTTTCATTTGCCACCACTAATTATTGCTCAGAGAAAGGGTTTTTAAAAAGTAATAATAATAAAGCATAACCTCAATTCCCCACAGTCAGCCTGCTAGTTCTTTTCAGTAACCAGCATCATATGCATCATTATGTTGTAAGTCAAGCTTGAAAAAGTTCAGAACACCAATAATGTTATTATTTGGAGTGCTGAAAAAAAGGACATAATAGAGCAATTAGATACCATGTCAGACCGAGCTCATTACACAAAGACACCCGTCCTCCTGCAGGGCTGCTGGGAGGAATAAGTGAGGTAATGTATCCAGGGTGCCTGCACAGTGCCTGGCAAGTGGCAAAGGCTTGATAAATAGCAGCTAGTGCTATTATTAGCACAACAGTGGGGCCCACATGGAAACTCCATCCAGTTCTACGCAAAGGGAGGAGAAGAAACGAGGAGGAATGCACAGTAAGAGGTGGAAAGGGAGAAAAAGAGGAGAGAAGAGAAACCAACAATCAGACAAATTTTTAAAATTTCCCCAGGGATAACTTCAACCCCAGATGCACAATCCAAAATGATCATTTTTATCTGACTGTTAGACGCTGCCAATTGAGCTAAAATTGTCATATTTTTATTTATGTCGAAAAACTTTCGGAGTTGCGGATTGGAGAAGCAGTTAACTCTTTCTTTTCTTTAAAAAACTGAAAGTCCCAGATGATGATTTTTCCCCCTATTTACCCCTGAAGTACTATTCTGGTTTTATGGTTTCATGGACCATTACCTATCTGTAATATCTGGGAAGTGTGCCTGATTGAGTAAAGCTTCCCTCTCCCAGCCAGGCAACCAAGATCTCCCTTGATCACCATAGTGAAATGCATGAAATCTGCACCACTTCCCTGCTCTTTCAATGTGTTGGAGTAAAATAAACAGCAGACGTTCATCACCAATCTTTTGCTAGGGGGAGGGACATTAACATTAATATTCCGTTTCCTGTGTCCTATATTGGTCCATGGAGAATTTGAAGAGCTTCTCAATAAAAACATGTACAGTAATATTATGACACAAATTAGAATAAAGAACTGGCAGCCAGGGTAATATAAGTAAATATAGAAAGTAGAGACTGGGAAAGCCTGGCCTATATAGTGGCTATAATTGTGCCTAAAATTTAGCTACAGAAAGCCAGAGTAGCAACCTAGGAGCCAGGGTCCAGGAGGCTGACCCCAGGATCAGAGAAAAAGGGAATAGCTGGGGCCACTGGAATCACCAGGAAAGACTGTAGGGTAGAGCGCAAAACCAGGCAAGGCTAAAAGGCCTAAGAGGTGGGATGGAGACACCCAGTGAGCCATTGATACCCAAATTGGCTCTGCTATTGCAACCTAACTCCATCCCTCATCATTCTTCAGTGTGGCTCCAGGGAAACACCGGTTACTGGTTTGCAGTCAAGGACTCAGTGTGTAGGTAGTCTGAGATGCTGGTCAAAAATGGATCCAGATGCTTTTGAGAGCAAATGACAAAGTGAGCACCAGCAGGGTAGCTGTCGTCCAAGCCAGGAACTTCTTGGAGAAAAAGAGTCTACGCTAGCATGGCAACACGGAACACTGTCCTAGGGATCATGGCTCTGATACTTTTGGCATGGAAAGTGCTTAACACCGGTATTACCAGTCATTGTCCAGGTCAAAAAACAAAAGAAAACAACAACAACAAATCTCACAAATAGCCTCATAAGCAACAGCTTCCCAGTGAATCTGCCTGGATGAATTAGGTGCCTAACACTCCCCCAGAGGAACCAGATGAATTTGCCTATAGCAAACAGTACTAGATATGAAGCAAGACATTTTGGAGGACACCTTCCAAAAGAATAATTTTCAATTTAGAATGGTTAGTATTAAATGGCTTTAAAAAGAAAAGTAAAGGAAAGAAAACTACTAGCTAGCAGAACCACCTGTTTGTGGTAGTCCGCTCCTAGTCCCTAACATGAAGCCACAAATCAGCAACCTGGAAGGTTTGCCTGTTTGCATTCTCTTGTCATCTCTAGCTAGGCATCCCCATAACTGAAAAGAAGTTTCAAATCATTGAAATATAACTTTGAAAATAGGTGACAAGGCAAAACAATCTCAAGTTATTATCTAATTTCTTAATAATCCCCATTCTGGTTTGGCTAACTCTGCTTCTTACAGAATTGTCCATATATTATGTACCAGACTTCCCATCACATCTAAATTAATCACATAACAGTTCTTGAGTCCTATGAAGCCTACAGCTGCCTTTTCTGATTCAAAAAGTGGAGGTGGGGGGCATGGTAGCTCTCACCTGCAGCCTGTAATCCCACCAGGTTGGGAGGCCAAGGTGGGAAAATTGCTTGAGGCCAAGAGTTTGAGACAAGCCTGGGCAATATGGTGAGACCCTGTCCCTACAAAAACATTTAAAATTAGCTGGGCATGGTGGTGAGCATCTAGTAGTCCTAGCTACTCCAGAGGTTAAGGAAGGAGGATCACTGGAGTCTGAAAGTTCAAGGATGCAGTGGGCTATGAATATGCCACTGTACTCTATCCTAGATGAGATAAAAAAAAAAAAAAAAGTGGGGGAGGAATCCCTAGAGTATCTCTTCCCCAGTGCCCTTGTCCCTTATTACTGCAGGGTAAGCAGAATACTCCCCCTCCCCCACACCTTAAAGACATCCACATCTTAATCTGTGGAACCCATAAATATGTTAGGTGATAGGGCAAAGGGGGATTAAGGTTAAAGGTGGAGTTAAATTATTAATCAACTGATTTTGAAATGAGGAGATTATCCAGGATTATCCCAGTGAGTCCAATGTAATCAGAGTACTTAAATGTAGAAGAGGGAACCAAAGGAGTCAGAACCTAAGAGATGACATTGTGAAAAAGATTCCACAAGCCTTTGCTGGCTTTGAAGATGGAAGGGGTCAAGAGCCAAAGCATGCAGGCAATCTTTAGAAACTAGAAAGGGCAAGAAAACAGATTCTCCCTGGAGTCTACGGAAAGGAACTCAGCTTTGCCAACACCCTGATTTCGGCCAATGAGACCTTATTTCATATTTCCGACTGTAATATAGTAAATTTACTACTTTACTAGTATGTTATTTCTCCCCAACTGCAACTCATACATGACCCAAGAATCCAACTCTCTTTTCCCAGATGGCAGTGGTTCTCTAGTCTTGGCTACACTTTGGAATTCCTTGGGAAGCTTTCAAAATACTGAATCCTGGGTCCCAGACTCAAGAGAGTCTGGAAACAGCCCAAGAATCGTGAATTTTAAAAGCTCCCAAGATAATATAATGTGTAGGTGAATTTAAGAACCACTGTCATTAACCCCTCAGTGTTTTGCTAGCTCCGAGTCTTCAGAGTACTCTTCAGACCGTAACTGTTTGCTATCGAGGGCTGACAAAAGAACAATGAAAGATATAAACCAACTTAATTGTTGATGGATTTCTCTCCAGAGTAATGGGGGATAACCATAATAATGGTAGAGAAGACACACCCTGAAACTTGTTTGTTTCTCATATAAAATACTGGCACAGGACAGTGGGTTCCTAAAGTCCTACATAGAACAGAGTTTACTTGCACAAAACTGAATCTATTGTAGCTAGTTAAGGCAGGAAAAAATATTTATTACAGGGTGCTAAAAGGCTTACTGAATCATTGGGAGAGTTAAAAGAAATAGCCTCCAAACAAAGCTTTCAGGAACAAAAGCCATGATGTAGAAATGGTTACAAAAGGAGCTCTGCCTCTTGTGTGACCAAGAATAGCTGGCTCTGGAATCACACATTTCCATGATTAGGAAGCTGCTACAATACCAGCTATGACACACACCAGCATAAAGGATGCTATGGTCACCCTCTTACTACTCACCAACTTAGGTATCTGTACTAATTCTGCTATAGAAAAAAAAATCCTTCCATGACATACTTTCAAGAAAAAAAAAAGTCAGAGCAGCAAAAGACAGCCTTCCCCTCCTTTCTGTTTTCCATATCTTGCACAAGTGTATTTAATTGGCTTGACTTGAGTGGCATCCAGAGCCTAGCTGCAAAAGAGTCCAGAAAAAATAATTTGTTATGCTCTAACTTCTGTAGTTGGGGAACGTTTTCTAGAAGAAAGCTTGAGTGGATGCTGAGCACCAATCTACCATAAATTCTACAGACTGTTCCTCTGGCTATTTAACATCCATACCTACCTTTTCCCTATATTTAAATTTCCAAGTAATAACAATGTATCTTTCCCTTGTACCAAAAAAGAAAAAGTACTCACCATCCCTCAAAAGGAGAGACTCCAAACGCCCTGAGTCTCTGTATCTATCTCTGGGTGATATTTATTTCTTCTCTAGTTTGGCCCAATCCTATCATGAATCTCATTTATATATTCTATACTATGTAAATTACTTTACAAAGATAAGCAACATAAGTTGCTTGTAAAATTTTAAGGAAGAAAAGATAAGAGGAAAACTGTTAATATATTGAAAACATACATAACAGAGAAAGGAAGAAAATATTGGTGTTTATGATAGTTCTAGTTTCAGTCACAAAGCTCTCATTGGTATTTACAACTTTCATCCTCCACAACCCATTATAAGCTACATTTTCCCCAGTCAGTATCACAGCTGGGCCAGGTTATTTAGCTGGTAGAGTCGCCCAACTCTTCATTCCTTGTGCATCGGAGTACTTGGTGATCCTGATTGTACTATGATAGATTTCTGTGGTCTTCCATCAAAAGTTAGTGTTAAATATGTAAGTTACACACACACACACACACACACACACACACACACACTATTAAATACAGAATGCTAATATAAGGTGGCTTTTACCAGCATGGTACTGAGGTGCCCCAGGTGATCCTGGGTTCCAAAAATACTTCTCCCTGCTCCAAATGTATAGCAGTATTCTTATTTCCCCTTTATTATGAGGATTAATTACCTAGCTGACACAGAAGTTGATCCCTCTTTTGCCTGTTGGTTCATCAATACAATTTACCCAAAATGGTTGGTGGTGACTTCAGATTCTAATTCAATGGAACACTCTAACATCATGTGCCTCTTGGTGTTTTTGCTTTAGGTTTGGTTAGGTGTATTTCTGACTAATATGCATCCCCTGGATCTAATCATGAGGAAACCATGTATCAGACTGGGGAAAGAGGCTTACACACATTCACAAAACAGGTCAATGTATCCAATTTATTTTTCTGCAACTTCTTGGCATCACACGCCTTATTGTGAACAAACATATGTCACACATACCCTCAAATGTGGTATTCTGCACCTAGTCCTACAAGTTCTAGTCATATACTTCTTCCCCATTCTTCTTGACACCGATCTTTTGCCTCCTAAATTCCTGACCAACCAGCTAATGTTGTGCCCTTTATCCATTACCAATGAATCTATGTTGACCTGGACCTCTGGACATCATTATTTTCAGGCAATATTGATGAGTTCTGTCCATCGAGAGGTTTTCTTTCCCCAATGTACTTCAAGGTCACTGCTGAATGGTGCTATAATGTTCTATCAGCTGACTTCCACCTGGCACAGACGTCATGTGGATGCATCCATAAGCCAGGCTTGTTTTTTTTCTTTTTCAGGTAACTTGTTCATTTGGGCCCTCCCCAAGAACCTAGAGGTACGGATTGAGGGAGGGGGTTCTGGAGCAGTAGGTAATGCCCTGAGAGTGTGCGGCCCCTGCCCATACAATGCACTGTTCCTTCAAGATCACTCAACAGTAACATAATGAAGAATGAAAACTGAGAGGATCCATTCTTTTTTTTTTTTTTTGAGATGGAGTCTTACTGTGAGCCCAACCTCAAACCCTCAAACTCGTGGGCTTAAGCATTCTCTTGCCTCAACCTCCCAAGTAGCTGGAACTACAGGCGCCTGCCACAACGCCGGCTATTTTTTGTTGCACTTGCCATTGTTGTTTAGCTGGCCCGGGCCAGGCTCAACCCCCCCAGCCTCAGTGTATGTGGCTGGCGCCATAACCACTGTGCTATGGGCACCAAGCTGAGAAGACCCATTCTTATAGCTTGATTAATCAGGTACTACCCTGCTTATCACGGAAAGCTCATGAGAAGCAAGTCAAATAGGGCATGACTTTGGCCCATAGCCCTAGGGAACAGCACTGTAATTCTCCTATAGAGGCTTGCTACAGGCTCCATGTCCCATCCTCATCTGACACAGATGACTTTAGCCACCATTAGATCAGCTGGGTTATTAGGGTCAAGGGTCAGTACTCCTTGGTCTATAGCCTGGACCATGTAAAAGTCTTTTTTATACTCTGGGCCCTACTCAAATTTGGCAGCCTTACAGGTGCCTCAGTAAATGGATCTGAGCAGAACTCCAAATATGGGATATACTGTCTTCAAAAGCCAGGAGGTCTGCTAGGCTTGTGCCTCTTTCTTAGTGGAAGGTGCAGCAAGTAAGTAGTCATTCACTTTGGATGGGCTATCTCAAAATTCTCCAGACCCTGGCCTTCCATAAACTACTGAGGGGATAAGCCCTTACATCTTCATGACTGTTCAAATATTCTCTGTCATGCATGCATCTTAGCAAGAGCATATGCCCTTTCACCAGGCCCAGTAGAATAATGTTACCCATGTAGGGAGCCAGTATGGTGTTCTATAATATGGTATGATGGTCAAGGTTCTTGCAAACTGTTTAATAAAAGTATGACTGAGAACTTGACAGCTATCACAGCCCAGAGACAGAGAAAATTTGCTGCAAGCTTTACGAGGCAAAAGACAACTGATTATGAGATCTCTTTTAACTATAATAGGGGGAAAAAAAGATTAGCCAAATTTATAGCTCCATACCAGGTTCCAGGAACTATGTTCATTTGACATGGAGAACAGTAAACACAATTGAAGTCACCTTCTGAGTAAGTTGACAATAATCTGCTTTCAATCTCCAAAACCCATAATTTTTCTGTAAAAGCCAGATAAGTGAATTAAATGCAGATATGAGAGAAATCACCACCCCACACACATTTCTAAACCTATGATGGTGCTAATCTCTGTGATTTGGGGGGTGGGAGACTTGAACCATTTGGGTAGGTATTATTTTGATAGGTAGGAATAGTTCCAGCTTCCACTTGACTCTCGATAGTTAATAGCCTTTACTCCTCAAAGCCAACCGGCAATTCCCCAGTTGCTAAATTGTCTTCTCCAACTATGCACTCAAGAGGTGGGGAAATAATCACAAGGTGACTTCACAAACCCACTAGCATTACTGAGCGCTAAACCGGACTGGAATTTCATTTACGTACATATCACCTGTAGAAAACCACAGCGACATTCTTGGTCATACCATGGGAGATTAATGTTAATGAAACTTAGAATCCCAGAAGTTCTCAAAACTCTTGGTTTTTCCCTTTTCCTAGTGCAGAGTAGAGTTATTGAATATCTACAGGTTTCTCTGAGGAAGGTTAGAAGAAAGATTTGTAGTACCTTCTCTTAGCAGGTCCTCAGGGTCCTGGCCTCCCCTTCACTCAGTGGCCCTAGATTCGTAAACTACTTAGTTCTAGAAATCAGGTGAAGACCTTTGACTTTCCATTATTGCAAATAAAGCTGAGATCTACAGTTAATTTTGTTATATATACATATCAAATACAAAAAGTTTATATAATCAAGTCTGATCCTGGTAGACTGGCCATCTATTCATTCCTAGAATCCAAAAGACAAAGGAAGAGAAGATGCTTTTCCTGACAAGGGAGGTTCAATAGAGTATTGAGACTTGTGTATTCTGAGTCAATTGAACCACCCAAATGGCCTCACCTTAGCTCTCACGTTCTCGTTCTTTTCCAATCAATACCCAAAAGAGACCTAGTGATGCTATGAATTAGATCATCATTCAATCATCAACCCATAAATGCATTTAATGTGGGAATGCCCAGCCCTGAAGCTCCGTGAAATGAGTGATTCTTCTAGAAAGTCATAGAAACCCCTTGGTCCTCTGATCATGTTTCAATAGATTTTAAATCATTAGCATATCATTTTCTTTTCTTTTTTTTTTTTTTGAGACAGAGTCTCACTATGTCGCCCTCAGTAGAGTGCCGTGGCGTCACAGCTCACAGCAACCTCAGACTCTTGGGCTTAACCTAGTCTTTTGCCTCAGCCTCCCAAGTATCTGGGACTACAGGCCCCCACCACAACATACAACTATTTTGTTGTTGTTTTAGCAGGCCTGGGCCAGTTCGAACCTACCAGCCCTGGTACATGTGGCTGGCGCCCTAACCACTGAGATATGGGCACTGAACCCATTTTCTTTCTTGACGTTCTTGAGCATATTAGCCGGGCGTTGTGGCGGGCGCCTGTAGTCCCAGCTACTCGGGAGGCTGAGGCAAGAGAATCGCCTTAAGCCCGGGAGTTGGAGGTTGCTGTGAGCTGTGTGAGGCCACGGCACTCTACCGAGGGCCATAAAGTGAGACTCTGTCTCTACAAAAAAAAAAAAAAAAGAAGTTCTTGAGCATAGGTAGAAACAGCCATCCAGCTCCACAGTTCTGTATTCTCCCCATAATGACTGGGAGGCCTGCAGCCCACCAAAACCTTGCCTTCACTGGGCACTTCATTCCAAATGATATTTTAAGCAACTACTTTGCCACCACATGTCACGCACTGCCAGTATTCTATAGTCTAATGCTAACCTAATCACAGCTCCTTTCAACCCAATCAAGTATAAAAAAAAAATCCAGAGCTCAATTTCTTTACAGCAGTGGTTCTCAACCTTCCTAAATACAGTTCCTCATGTTGTGGTGACCCTCACCCATAAAATTATTTTCACTTCTACTTCATAACTGTAATTTTGCTACTATTATGAATCATAATGTAAATATCTGATATGCAGGATGGTCTTAGGTGATCCCTGTGGAAGGGTCATTTGACCCCCAAAGGGGTCGTGACCCACACATTGAGAACAACTGCTTTAGAGTCTACTGCCTGCATTCCTCCTGGTACCAATAACAGTCACAGTCAGAGTTCCATTGCAGAGAACATAAGTCATTCTAGCAAGTTTAAGCATGAAAGGATTTATTATTGAGCACTAAAAAGTTCCGTGAATCATTGGAAGAACCAAGAATACAGACTAAAGTTGAAATTTCAGAAATGGCTTCCAAAGCCACATAGTAAAACTAAGTCCCAAGAAACTCTTGGGTTACTCAAGATTAGGAAACTGCCACCTCCTAAACCACAATTTGACTTCCAAAGTCAGGAAGCCACAGTGTATTCCCCATAGCACGGAAGACCCAGGGACAGGAAGTTGGCTGTACTACCCCAGACCAGACCTGCTTTCATCTTCTCCTGCACTATGACATCTCTGTGACCCACCTCTTGACACCCATAAACTTCTGCTAATGCTGCCACAGAAAATGCAAATGCCTCCACAACCATTTCCAAAAGAAAAAGCAGAAGCAGCAAAGGCACGGCCTCTGCCTCATTCCTGCCCCGCCCACCTTGCACCAGTGCACCATAATGGCTTAACTCACATCCAGAATCCTGAAGGTCCTGAGAGCAGGGGGGTCTTTGAAATGTGATGTTTAGTCCTCCAGCCCCTACAGTGCAGGAAGATCTATCAGAGGGCAGGTGCCACTAAACCCATCACAAACCCCAACTACTGAGTTCTAGTCTTAAGCACTGACAAAGAACCTATGTACATGTAACTCTGCCTTCAAGCAATGAGTCCACCATTTATACTTCTTTATATTCCCCACACACCTGATACATCCCCTAGACAGTTATAGATAAACTATAAGTTCCAGTTGATTGAATGAAAATGTTATAACAGGGACCCTTTGCTAGAAGTCACTGAGAAATATCTCCTCCATCCAGCTGCTGCACAAAATATTTGGTATTTATTTTGACGAGATCCCAGAGGGGTTTCTGAATCAGCCAAGTAACAGTAAATTATATTCAGTAGCACTGTAGTCTGAAATACATTGTATAATACAATATACCATTTATGGAAACTGACATAGGGAAGCAAACACCCCTTTTTTCCATTCACTTGAGGAAACAGGGAGTTCACTGTCTTCAGGAAAGGCACTTTCACGGCCTCTTGCCTTGAAGTAAATGATGTGCTACACGGAAGAGTCTCAGTGGCAGGAGCAGTCTATCCTCCAAGATATCCCCTTTCTTACCTTGCATTCAGTTGTCTTGAAACTCCTAAGGTCCCTGGAGTAATCATTCTGCCGGAAACAGAGAACATCTTTGTGGGTATTTCTCAGAGGAACAACTGACCCAGAGAACTACAGCTCCTCCTTCAAAGTCTGCTCTCAGCACCAAGACCTATTTGAGGTGAATAAATACCCAATTCACACAGTGCACCAAGTAGCGGGTGAAACCTGTGCCTGCTCGGAATTTGGGAGATCAAAGATTATTCTGTTCATCCCCCTGCCTCCAGTCAGGACTACGCAAAATCATTCCCCATCTATAAGAAACGGATCGTGAGTTGGGAATGACGGAGACATTCAGTCACCATTTTCTTCACAAATCAAGTCTCCCCCATGACTCCCTACAGCACTGATTGAAAGAGAACTAGCTAATGAGGGTGAAAATGTTCAGATTCCGAAGCCATATGCCAAAGCCCATATGGACCCAGAAAAAGGCTATTTTGCTATCATGTTTTACTGGAAAAGCTAAGGATTTGGGAGGCAGCCCCGGCTGAGTGATGCGGGACACACTGACAGTAGCAGAAGAGATCCCTCTCTTCAAATAAAGAAGAAAAGAAAGAAAGTGGAGATAATTGTAGTAATTCAGTAACTCCTCTCCTCCTGAATTACTGAAATAATTGCCTCAATACTTAGTGAAGACTGGATTACAGGCTTAGGAGCTGCTGCAGACTTGGATCCTCAGAGTTGTCTTCAGGGTGGAGTAGCCCTCAGTCCTGCATTCCGACTGCAAACTCGATGTTCCTCAGCAGTGTGAGTACGTATAGTAAAACGTCATGTTATAATACACGTAGGTCACTACCGAAACACCCAAACCAAATACTCCCTCCATTTTCTTTCCTTAAATCCTCTCCTTTCTCACTCACACTCAAATCCTCCCCTGTCTAACCTAAGTTCACAGTGCTTGTCTATCAAATAGGTACTGGCCAGGAAGGCAAAGGAAGGTGTTTAACATGGTGTTATCTTTCAAAAAAAACTATGGATGATTAGATACCATCTCTACTTCTTTTTTTTTTTTTTCTTTTTTTGTAGAGACAGAGTGTCACTTTATGGCCCACTGTAGAGTGCCGTGGCCTCACACAGCTCACAGCAACCTCCAACTCCTGGGTCTAAGCGATTCTCCTGCCTCAGCCTCCCAAGCAGCTGGGACCACAGGCGCCCGCCACAACGCCCGGCTATTTTTTGGTTGCAGTTTGGCCGGGGCCGGGTTTGAACCCGCCACCCTCGGTATATGGGGCCAGCGCCTTACCGACTGAACCACAGGCGCCGCCTCCATCTCTACTTCTTTATGGGAAGTCAGGGAAGATGTGAGAAAGAGAAACTTCCCAGGATCTCTTGCTAGAGTCCTGTGTGGCCCCGAGGACAAGTCTCTCTCTGTCTTGCTATTTTATGGTTTCTGTCACTGACTTCCTACTCCCTGGCCCAACACATGCCAGTGGAAGTTTCTGCACATTCTTGTCTTTCTGACCTAAGTTGTATCCTGCATTCTCCCTCTTAAAACTGTCCTAGTCACCACACACACACACACATATCTTCATCATTACCCCAACAGGCATAACGAGCAGTGCCTTATAGCTAAACTGTGTGGGTTTCAGTTGTGGAACCATTTATGAACTATTGGGCAAGTTCTATGCCTAAATTTTTTAATCTGCAAAATCACAGAATAACAAAACATTTACCACAAATAGTAGTTTTTAAGGATTGAAAAATGTAAGAATGTTTATAAAGTACTTAGGAAATATGTCTGGTGCAATACCTGCTCTTATTGTTATTGGACATAGCTTCTAGATGGTACATTAAGTAATTATATTCCCTTCCAGTCCTAACAAAGAATGAAGCAATAAGTGCTAGACATGTCAGTAGGTCTCTACAAAGGACCATGGTCATAGAAAATCCTTTCCTAAGATGCCATCCCTGATAGGCATTAAACCAAAGATGAGTATCCAGGCCAAAGGAAGTCATATATAAGTAAACCAAACACAAGCAAGACCAGTTTCCAAGGAGATAACTTTGCTTGAGATGCTACCCATGTGGGGCACTCCATATTGGGTGGTGATAATCTAGCCTGATTAGATCTTCTCTCTTGAAATACCTAAATGTGAAAGTACACAGAACAGAGAGCAGGAGAGGCCTGCCTGAATGGAGGTAAAAAGAAGACCAGATCACTAGAGAGGCCAGCATATCCTGAATAGCAGGGATTCTCTGAGTTGTCCCCATGAAGCCAGGAGAGAGGAGATAGAGTGTGTAGGGAGGGCACAGATGCTGAGATAATTTCTCAACCACTTTCCTTCTGGGGTATCTTTCTCCTAAAACCTACCACCTAAGCAGTAATTTTCAAACTTTAGTGTTAACAGAAAATTGTGCTATTTGTTCAAATGTAGATTCCTGGTTCAGCTCCCTAGAGATTCTGATTCAGTAGATCTGGGGTGGGACCTCGAATAGGGCTACTGTTTGTGGCTACACAGGTTATTCGCTGCACTTCTCCAGGGGGCACATAGGTATCGACTGGAACAGAAATGCTCCCAAGAGTCATGCAGTACACTCGTTGCCCAGATGAAGATGTCAGCCATGAGTAATTCTCATGTTAAGTGGCTCCAAGTTCACCCTAAGAAATACTGAAGTAAAAAAATAAATAAATAATTAAAAATTAAAAAAAGAAATACTGAAGTTAAGGCGGGGCATGGTGGCTCACACCTGTAATCCTAATACTCTGGGAGGTCAAAGTGGGTGGATTGCCTGAGCTCAGAAATTCAAGACTAGCCTGAGCCAGAGCAAGACACCATGTCTAAAAAATAGCTGAGCGTTGTGGCAGGCGCCTATAGTCCCAGCTACTCTGGAGGCTGACACAAGAGAATCGCTTCATCCTATGATTTTGAGGTTGCTATATGCGAGCTATGATGTCATAGCATTCAACCCCAGGTGACTGAGACTGTGTCAAGAAAGAAAGAGAGAGAGAAAGAAAGAAAGAAGTAAGTTAACTTGGCTATCCCAACATCTAAAAGAATCTGGCAAATACTAGTCCCCTTGTCACCACTCATACTTAGATGGTATCTACAGCCAGCCAGGGCTGCAGTGGTGAGGGAAAAAGTCAGGCAAAGAAAGGACTATATTCGGGAGTTTATCTAACAAGGGACATGAAAGATCTCTATAAAGAGAACTATGAAATGCTAAGAAAAGAAATAGCTGAAAATGTTAACAAATGGAAAAACATACCATGCTCATGGCTGGGAAGAATCAACATTGTTAAAATGTCCATACTACCCAAAGCAATATACAATTTTAATGCAATCCCTATTAAAGCTCCACTGTCATACTTTAAAGATCTTAAAAAACTAATACTTCGTTTTATACGGAATCAGAAAAAACCTCAAATAGCCAAGACATTACTCAGAAATAAAAACAAAGCAGGAGGAATCACACTACCAGACCCCAGACTATACTATAAATCGATAGTGATCAAAACAGCATGGTACTGGCACAAAAACAGAGAGGTAGATGTATGGAACAGAATAGTGAACTAACAGATGAACCCAGCTACTTACCGTTATTTGATCTTTGACAAGCCAATTAAGAACATTCAGTTTTAACATTCAGTTAAAAAGATTCCCTATTTAACAAATGGTGCTGGGTGAACTGGCTGGCAACCTGTAGAAGACTGAAACTGGACCCACACCTTTCACCATTAACTAAGATAGACTCTCACTGGATTAAAGCTTTAAACTTAAGACATGAAACTATAAAAATACTAGAAGAGAGGGCAGGGAAAACTCTTGAAGAAATCGGTCTGGGTGAGTATTTTATGAGGAGGACCCCCCACGCAATTGAAGCAGCTTCAAAAATACGCTACTGGGACCTGATCAAACTAAAAAGCTTCTGCACAGCCAAGAACACAGTAAGTAAAGCAAGCAAACAGAGAGCCCTCAGAATGGGAGAAGATATTTGCAGGTTATGTCTCCGATAAAGGTTTAATAACCAGAATCCATAGAGAACTCAAACGTATAAGCAAGAAAAGAACAAGTGATCCCATCACAGGCTGGGCAAGGGACTTGAAGAGAAACTTCTCTGAAGAAGACAGGTGCACGGCCTACAGACATATGAAAAAATGCTCATTATCCTTAATCATCAGAGAAATGCAAATCAAACTACTTTGAGATATCATCTAACTCCAGTAAGATTAGCCCATATAACAAAATCCCAAGACCAGAGATGTTGGCGTGGATGTGGAGAAAAGGGAACACTTCTACACTGCTGGTGGGAATGCAAATTAATACATTCCTTTTGGAAAGATGTTTGGAGAACACTTAGAGATCTAGGAATAGATCTGCCATTCAATCCTATAATTCCTGTACTAGATATATACCCAGAAGACCAAAAATCACATTATAACAAAGATATTTGTACCAGAATGTTTATTGCAGCCCAATCATAATTGCTAAGTCATGGAAAAAGCCCAAGTGCCCATCGATCCACGAATGGATTAATGAATTATGGTATATGGAACCATGGAATATTATGCAGCCTTAAAGAAAGATGGAGGCTTTACCTCTTTCATGTTTACATGGATGGAGCTGGAACATATTCTTCTTAGTAAAGTATCTCAAGAATGGAAGAAAAAGTATCCAATGTACTCAGCCCTACTATGAAACTAATTTATGGCTTTCACATGAAAGCTATAACCCAGTTATAACCTAAGAATAGGGGGAAGGAGGAGAGGGAGGGGAGGATGGGCGGAGGGAGGGTAATTGGTGGGATTACACCTGTGGTGCATCTTACAAGGGTACATGTGAAACTTAGTAAATTAGAACATAAATGTCTTAACACAATAACTAAGAAAATGCCAGGGAGGCTATGTTAACCAGTGTGATGAAAATGTGTCAAACGGTCTATAAAACCAGTGCATTGTGCCCCATGATTGCGTTAATGTTCACAGCTATGATTTAATAATAAAAAAGAAAGAAAGAGAAAGAAATGACCAGCACATTTGTGTTTCATTATTTACAAAAAGCTTCAATAAGAGGCTTGGAGTTTAATCTAAATATATGTCCCTTCTGAGTGCTACTGGCTGTGAAGCGATTGGAATGAAACCCCGTAAGAAGAGTGCAGATGAATTGCTGATGAAAACCTTACAACACCCTGAGGCTCTGGCATTGTGCTTCCGGCTCCCTGCTCCTCATTAATAACACTGCTTTCCAAGTCCCTTTAGTTGGTGAGGGTGTCCATATAGTTAGGAAGTAGGAAGACTCCATTGGCCTCTGAAAAGAAAATTTGAGTATAGAGAAAGGATTTGTCATCTACCAAGTAAGCTCAAGTCAATAGGGTTTTGCTGAATACAGTTAAGTGCGGATAGGATAAAAAGGAATTTGAAGACTCAATCCTGAATCCTGCCCACTTACCTAATATTCTTTCCCACCCAGTTTAACTCCTGGGGTTAGGTGCATCTCCCAAGTGTGTCAATGGTCTTTAGTAATTTTTTCCCAGGTTTTGAACCAGATGTCAGTGATCTGCCACAATTACTTGATGGTTTAATATCCCTGTGTTGAAGGATCAAGTTGGCCCCTTAGTGAAAACTCAGAACCCTAGAAAGCTGCTTATATCTGTCTGCTACATCCAGAAATTGAAAGCCCACCTCACTTTAGCTCTGAGAAATGCAAAGCAGCTGCCTGGCTAGAGTCAGGCCTGTGGCAACCCGAGGTTCAGTGCCAAGCACACAGGAAGAGCAGAGAAGCAGGTGCCAAATCACCTAAAAGCTCTGAGAGCCGCACTCCATTTTCCTCCAAGTGTCTGCCAAAGGTAAAACATCGGAGGCCACTTATCGCACTTCTGTGCTACCTATGCTGTTTCCCCCTTATGCCTTTTACATGTGAATCTCCCCCAAAATAAGGATCTAAATTCATTTATTAAATCCACACAATAGCATTTGCAGACTAAGAATTGCCTCCTGCTCATGTAGCTCCTGGAGCATTAAAACTCACAGCTCTTTGAGTTGCCAGTCTTTATTTTGCTCTACATGATTAACTAGATCCCCACTGCTTTATGTCATCATTCTCTATGCTTTTCCTGATTCTCTATTTACTAACTGGCTGACTCCAGTTGTTTCTTTCTGGTTTACAAGTCAACACAGGAAAAGTGATTCAAATACAGGCTATTGAAAATTTGGATCTACGTTCTCACGCAGCCATCTCTGGTCACCAAGACCATGTAACATCTCTGAGACTTTCTCCTCTCACCTTGCCTCTCCAACTTTGGCAAAGACGGAATCAGAAGCACAAAAGCCTACTAGAATAGACATGACATATTTGTATTTGTTGGGACAGAACTGCATTATTTCTACACACAAAAAAATTGAGACTAATAACTATAATATCAATTTTCTTGAATACTAGGGCGCCATGGAGTTAGCACTCTCTCCACAGTGTTTCTCAAAGTGTGGTTCAACCACCTGCATCAGAATTCCCTAGAAGGATGGTTAAGAATACAAATTCCTAAGCTGGGTGCAGTGGCTCACGCCTGTAATCCTAGCCCTCTTGGAGGCCAAGGCAGGTGGATAGCCTGAGCTCACAGGTTAGAGACCAGCCTGAGCCAGAGTGAGACCTCGTCTCTAAAAATAGCCAGGCATTGTGACAGGCACCTACCAGTAGTCCCAGCTACTCAGGAGGCTGAGGCAAGAGAATTGTTGGAGCCCAAGAATTAGAGGTTGCTGAATTATGACTTCACAGCACTCTATCAGGGGCAACAAAGTGAGACCCTGTCTCAAAAAAAAAAAAAGAAGAAAAATTCCTGGGCCCCATCCCAGGAATTGATCCGAATTTGTTGTCTGGTTTGTGGTGGTGTTGTTATTGTTATTGTTATTTTCTACAAGGTAATTGTTAACTGAGAGATTCTTATTACACTGAAGTTTGAGACCTGTTGGGTCAACAGAGACCTGCAAGGCCCTAAATGGCCAAACGAAGAGTTCAATGGTCACATCATCTCTGTCTTGTCCAGTTCAGAGCTCTCAGCCAAGTTCTGGCACTTTGTCACCTAACACTCCTTCATTATATGAAGTTGAATCAATGTGTCAATGGAGGTGAAAAAAAACTGAGACGAGAAGAAAAATCAAGAAGTTCACTGATGAACTATGATAAGAAAATTGACCTCAAAGGAGACCACAACAGTAAGTCACCGCAAGCACATTCTGTCTTTCAATCAACTCCCACATCTGTGTATGGCCCTCAGAAACTTCCCCGCAGGTACCCTGCATGGGCTCAAAAACCATAAGTTATAGAATTATACTCTAGAAGCAGGGAAGAGTTAACTTAATTTTCTAATTTCCATTGAGAATGTAGGAGAAATCTGGCTACGTCTCAAAGCTGTATGTTGTAAAAATAACACCGCCTTACGTTTGCAAAGTAATTTATGGTGTCAAGCATTCTTTAAGGACAAAAGTCTCATTTAAATTTTGCATTGTTGGAGATACCAAAATTATAACTTATAGACTAATAAAGCAAACAACAAGCCAGGATTTGGTAATGTCTCCCAAATAATTTCTTTCAAACATATGGATGTCTTGAAAACTGTATCAGAAGATATTCCTCAGCTAGAATGTGAGAAACATGAAAACTCTGACTCACAAAATGAGTTTTCCAACAGTTCTAATCTCCACATGTATAGTCAATGGCCAAAAAAAAAAAAAAAAATCACGATTTGCCAGAATGAAAATTAGTTTCTCTGAGTCACTGTGTTTGAGTGTATAAATTTTGTTAATAAAAATACCTGCCATAGATTAGGTTCTAGGAGACATATCATGTCCTAAATCTCTTCCTGAATTTATTCAAATATGCTGCCAAAGAAAGTTTCACTCTCAGACATAATGCTTTTGACCGCAAATAAAGTCTCTGCCATCTGTTTTCACACTAGGAAAACTCTATTTGGATTCAGTGATGAAATGAAAAAATCCTATTCACGTAAATCCAGGTCTTGTTCTCTTGCTCTAGGAGACCTCCTGCTGAAATTACAAGAAAAAGAACTTTGTTAATTAAAAGGATGAAGTGTGAACATATGTTGTTCAAGAATATCAATACCTCCACCTACATCTCCAAATTATTAATATTTACACAACCCTCGATTTTTGTTTATTGGCAATGAGAGCTTTTCATAATCAAGGCTTTAAATGCTGTCATTTTACCAAGCACCAAAATATGTACATGGCAGGGGGAGTGTCTTTATTTTTATAGCTCCTTTTAGTTTTTTGCTTCAAATATTTCAAGGATATTTATCACCACTGAGTATCTTACTGAAATGAGAAAACATAAGCAGATTAGAACATGAAAAAACTGACGAGGACAATTTAAGTTTGGGTAGACAAAAACTATTATCATAGTTGATAAAGGCAGATTCTGTCCTTAAATCTCACCCTGTTGATGACTCTTCTGGGTACAGAGGAGGATGTTGCTCAAGAGAAAATGAGCACATACAGCCTTCAACGCAGGCTGGAGTTTCAGTCCCAAACTCCTAGCCCTACAGGGAGCTGACCTCTGTGGGGCCCTTCTGCCTCTTAGGACCAGATCCAGAGTCAAGGCAGGTCAAATATCCTGTTACCTGGCTTGTTTCTCTCTGCCCACCACTTGCTGACTGGCACATCTTACCATCTTCCTTCTAGAGGAGGAAGTATGAGGGTGTAGGGAAATGTCAATACGCTCTTCCCCTAGGCTAGCACTCCATGCTTCCTTCCCCTGGCCCCACCTAGAAGGACTTCCAAGGGAGGTGGGGGATCCGCAGGCCCAGCTCAGGAGCTGACCTTCCATGATCTAGCACCTGGGAGGAGACACTGAATAAAGCACTCCTGGGGAAGACGAGGTGCAGGGTGATTCTCTGATAGCCACTTCTCCCAGCAAGAGCCCCATGCTCCGGCAAGCTGGCCCCATGGAGCGTAACTAAGCCACAGCAGCAGCCTTCCTTTAGGGGAGAGAGTGTTGTGGGGAGGGGCTTCATCTCTGCATCTCCAAAACCTCATCAGCCCAATACCTCGGGGCCACACATGAATCAGAAGTGCTTTCTGCCACCCTCATTCTCTCAGGCTGAATGTTCTGAACCATGCTCTTACCTCTGCGGCCCAAATTAGGTCAAATGTGTCCCTCTGCCTTCTTGCATGTCTACTGCTTTCCACGTTCTCTCTTTCCAACCTAATTCGGACTTCAGTATTCACATACCAGGATTGTTACCAATCTCTGTTAATAGATTCCTGGATTTTGCCGTCAATCACTCTATCTCTGTTTCCAAATGACTCTTCCTAAGCATCACTGTCTTCATATCATGCTTACTTACAACCTCTGTAGCTCCCTATAACCTACAGATTGTACAGGGAAAAATTACTAGCACAAGGAATTACTCCACAAAATTGTGGAGCTGATCTGCCTGGGCTCCAGGCCCGATTCTGCTACTTACTAGCTCTGCTTCTTTAGGTAAGTTGCTTAACTTCTCTGTGTGCCAGTGTTCTCCTCCTACAATAGATAATATAGTACATGCTCCATAGGATTGATCTGAGGATTAAACAAGTTAATACAGAACAGTGTCTGGCACTTAATAAGCACCCAGTAAGTGGTACTATTATTACTATTGTTTCTAAATTGGTCCTTATGATCTGTACCCTGGAACTGCATCCTTGAAATTGTATATCCTGGGGCTCCCTAGTAACTTCTGAAATGAATTAGAAACCCACTCAAGGTGATAGGTATGGTGTCCAAAGGTAATTCTCTTTTCACAGAGTAAAGAATTTGAGTCAAGAGCCTAGAATACTGAGAACTGGGGAGGAGAGGTGGTTTTCTCCCCTCTGCCACTTCTGGAGACACATGTTATGCTCTGAGAAGCCAGAAGATAAGATCTGAGCTGATTATAATTGAATGAGGCTGCCAAATCAGTTTTAGTTTTCAATACCACATAACGACTAGCAAGTCTCGTGGGCCCTGAGCCAGGACTATTTTAACTGGTACCATTAGCTGGGTCAAGCCTGTCTACCTCTACAGGGAATACTCTGGGAGCTGTCATCTTCCAGGCCAGAGAGGGAGCTGCCTTCGCTAGTGAATAGATGGTGATGCACATGATATTACATGGCATTTGGAGAGCAAATCTGATTCTTCTGCAACAGCAAAGGATTAAAGAATGTGGAAAAAATGAAAGGGAGAGATTAAAGGACAAGGGAACAGCATAATATAGCGAGAAAGAACAATACAAGTGGGATAGGAATTAAGGAGGAGAGGGAAGAAGATTTTAAAAAGAAAACAAAATAAGAGTAAAAGTAAAGGAATGGAGCACTGGGGGACAGAAGCCTGTCTACAGGAGACAACTAGAATTGCTAAGGAGCTTGAGTGCAGGATGGATTCTGAAGGTTTGAATATGTACATAAGACCCCTCCCCTCAAAAAAAAGGCAACAAGGACAACCCTCTGTATTCTAAGCAATGCTTTTGTAAATATTTTTAATAAACTGAGTGAAGTGGTAAGGAAAGAACAATCTGGCAAACTAGAATGATGTACACCAGCCAGCTGGACTCTTGAAGCTTCAGAATCTTCTTCTCCAGCCACAGCTGGACGTCAGGGTTAGAGTTACTTGGGACTTTCCCCAAGGCTCTAGTTCTCTTCCATTGCTTAGAAACAAGCCCTGTTCAATATGCTTGGCAGTCCCAGGCAAACCCATTCCTGTTGCCCAGAGGGAGTACGGACCAGTGGGGTTTGATTCCAAGGTTAGCAGCAGAAGAGCAAGGCCTCCACCTCCCCCAGCAGGAACGCCCACTCTCTCAGCTGGAATAAATGGAGGAGGTCTTGGCAGCATCTGATACATTGCAAGGTAATGATTTAGCTGCTCCAAACTGTTGCATCTCCACCACATAGTCACTTTGGGACCATGCGCCGTTGTGGAGAGACACAGAAAGACCGTCAGTTTCTGATCTCTCTTTAATTCATATGTGAATAATTTCATGAAAGACACATGACAAAACAGCTTCTCTATCACCTACAGAATCAGGAAGATTATCTTTTAGATACAAACCCCCAAAGGGGAATACAAATAATGGAAACATGGGAAGCTCCATAGTGGACATTCATTTTAGACAATATTTTTCAAAAGCTAAGAAAGAAATCCTTCTCTAGTTAGAGATGGATTTAAAATGAATGGATGGAGATGGAAGTATTTATTTAAAGTAAGGAAGAGGGAGAGAGAGATTAATAAATAATAGGATAAATCTTTTGACTTGAGGGCACCACTCAGTTTTCTTTTGGGCCTCCTAAAATTTCCTAGTGTAGCAATAGAATCGCAATGCGGTTTTGTTTTGAGGATTCTTTAAACTTAGGGCAGTGGCAAGGACTTGGTGAGGATGAGGTCCATGTACAATGGCAATGGGTTAAGCCTTTAGAGGGCTCTTGAGTCTTTTTCACTTTTCTCCAACTCCAAGGCCACCACTTAATCAAGCATCAGCACCTCTGACCAGCTCTCCTGCCTTCACCCCGGCCCTCCTGACAACCTGCTCACCAGCAGCAAGCATGGCACCTCCTCCCCATACCCCCTCCCACTTACCGCACCCAGTTCTGTTCTGCTCCTTCACGGCACACTCCATAGTTTGTAAATGTCTGTGTGTGGAGTTATTTGACTAACTGCTCTCTCCCCATGACTGCAAGCCCATGAGGAAGGAATGCTCACCATAGCATTCTTCGTGGCCGGGGCTGTGCCCATCCCCTAATAGGCTAGAGGAGCTAGTCAGAAGCTCCTGGGTATGTGGGAGGGTGGAGGAAGGAAGCAACCGCTGGCAATCAAAGGCCCTTTGGGGCATGTGACCATTAGCTAACCAAGGGTCTAACCAGAGTTGTAGGTAACTGAACCTGTAGGCAGCCTTCTTTCTTGAGTTGTTTTTTACCAGAAGTAGAGCCTGAGTCAGTGATTCAAGTTCAAATGATTTATTAAGGAAAGGCTCCCAAAAGAAATTAGTAAAGGAGAAGCGGGCAGAGGGATAGAGCAATGGAGCAGGCATCGGATAGGGAAGAGGAGTGGGTGGCCACCATTCGCCCAGCAGGCCTTCTCCTAGGCTGTTGAGGAAGGGTTAGTACAATATCAAGGTGGGCCCAGGTAGCTGTAAGTTCCCTTCTCCCACCTCCTTGTCACTACCTGAGTCACAGGCTCTAGGTAAAAAGCTGCCACAGCCCCACCTGCCAGGCCTTCGGTTCTGGCCCACTTTTCACCTGCCTTTTTCAGACTCTTTCTGCCTTGGCTTCCCTCAACTGAATTTGCATTTTGCTATTTTCTATGTGTACTGGGTAACCTGGCTCCAGATGTTGGAGCAGCATATGCAGAAATTCCAGCCCAAACAAAACCAAGAAAATTCTTTGCTCTGAGACAATGTGAATGGGTGTAGAGAAAACTGCCTTTTTAAAATTCACTGCTCCATTTCCTTCATCTATCTCCATCAATAATATGAGCTATCACTTGACTGCCACAGACATTTCCTCCTCAGACTAGGAGAAGATAAGTTCCCCAGAGTCACACAGCTGGCACATGGGATAGTACAGATCTGAACCTGGGTCTGACTCTAAACCCATGTTCTTAACTACTTTACTCAATTTTGGCTAGCAATCCTACCTTCTGAGCTGAATGCCAAGATCTAAATCCACAGGGATTTTTGAAGCATCAGGAGGAGAAGCAGAGGATGTCTTTTCAAATGCTTCAGAATGGTTTCTCCATATCCAAGTCATATTCCACAACCAAAAGACCCCAAGTACTAGGGCCCACTTGTGTTAAGTAGCTTTTCCAACACCTGCTAAGCCCTCAAGGTCTTTATAGACACACCATTTTCAGGACTCCAAATGAATAGAATAATGTAGTCCCAATGGTAGCAATGAGGCAGCTTCAGTTACTCATACAGCTATTTCTGTCCCAACCACCCCTACCCCAATATTCATGCTCAACTCTGTTTTTCAAGAAGCAGAAGTGATTGGAAACCAGAATAGGCAAAATTCTGCAGCTCTCAGGCCATCTGCAGCTGTCACCTCTGCATGCCTTCTTTCCCTCGTGTCTTCCCTACGCAGGCCCAACACTAACCCTAGGCCTTACCAGTGCTGACTTTCTCCAGGAAGACTTCTAGAGAGCTTCTTCATCGTTCTTGAGACCCATCCCCACCCTGGAGTCCAGCCTGGGTAACTTTAGTTCTTGTGTCTGAATTTTGGCTATTGACTTGGTACTCCAGACCCCTTAGGACTCAGATCATGCCTTGGTATCAGCCCAGCACATGCTCAACATGTCCCTTCCAGCCTGCTTAGAAATCACAGTGATTTGTTCACCTATGAGACCAGCGTTTCTCTAGGGCCTTGGCTCCTACCTGCGGTCTGGTGAAGGCTTCCAGATGCAATTTCCCCTTTGCTGAACTAGAATTTCTTCCACTCTGCTTCCTAATTTACTACTGCACTTACTTACCTGGGCCATATCACCTTCCTTCTCCACTGTGAATTCCTATTCATGATGATCTTTCTGAAGTCCTATGGCAAAGCTGGAGGAAGTGGAGGGATGTGAGGTATGGCTGAGAGAGGCTATCTGCCAACCCTGACCACTGTCTGGCTTTCATGCACCTTGGTGCTCAAGCCCATCAGAGGGAAGCTTGAGGGGCATCAGCCAACGTAGATCTGAGGCATATGACAGGAATAGAGAGTCCTGGGAGCATGTGATGAAAGGGACCTAAAATGTTAGTGTCACAACATTATGGCAGAATTCTGTTTCAAATAATTTTACTGCAATTTATATATAGAAAACATTACTTCTTTTTTAACTCCAAAATTAATGCATGCTTATTATTCTTAAAAATTTGTATAACCTGGAATTTCGTAAATAAAAAATAGAAGCTTACTCCACCTTGTCCAACTCCTTCCCTCTGCCCAGTCCCACTCCCCAAGAGGTTATCCATTGGTAATAATTTGATGAATATCATTCCAGATATTTTCCCTACAACTATAGAAACACACACAATTTTTTACTCTAAATACTGCTCTGCCACTTGCCTTCGTTTGTTAAGTTGAACAGTAGATTGTACTTATAAGGCCAGCCTATAGTATGGAAACATTGAGACATAATATCATCTCATTGTTTTTTAACAGCTGCTTGATTCTATAGTACAAACACATTATGGAATTAAGTAGCAAGAGTTGCTTAAACAGTATCCTATTAATGGACATTAGAAGGTTTTTTCCTATTTTTTCAATTATAAACAATGCTGTAATGAACATTCTTATACAAATATCTTTGAACAGATGCATGAGTAGTTATATAGAATAAGCTCCTGGAAGTGAAACTGCAAGATAGTGTGAAATTGCCCTCCAAAGAGTCTATTTACCCTCCTACCAACAATGTATCAGTGAGTGATAAGATCAATTTTGTAACATTTTTTTACAAATTAAAAATTGCTGTTGGGAGATAACATCATTTACTGAGAAATGCACCAAAATGTATCAGATCTCAAGGACAAGATAATGCATGATGAGAAAATGAATAATGAAGTCAAGAGCCAGGAGCTACACTCATGGAAGTACAAGTTTAGTTTGGGTCTAGTGGCTTGAGGGCAGTCCCCTCTCAGGAATTCCACCTTGTGCTGTAGGGATGGCTACTGTTGTTCAAAGGAGCTGGGCCTTCTGGACAAGTGTGTCTCTAAGTACAGGCCATCAATATTTCTGATCTTAACTTTTATTGATAGGGACAAAGCATAGCTTTATGCTGCCTGTGGCTACGTACAGGTGACATTGCCACATGTTAGCAAAGACTATTTAAACAAACACATTAGCCCCACTACTCCTCTCCCCTGACAGAACATAACACAACCACACTCACAGTTTCTGTCCGAAATTTGAGCTGAACATGAATGCGACCTATCATTTGTCCATGTTGTCCTCAGGAAAAAGGCAGGGCTGTTAATTAAGAGGCCAGAGACTTGAGGTTGAGCTAAGCGGCAAGTTACTTAAGTTCCCAAAGTCCACTTCTTATAGAAAATGTGGCTAAAAATCATACCTCAAAGGACTGTCATGAAGATTAAACAGGTTGTAAAACACCTGAAACAATGGCTGGGCTGTAACATCTACTCATATAAACCATTCAGGAAGAATATGTTTCGGGATAGCCCAGGCACCTCAGGATTAAATACCACATTTGAGAAACTGAGGGAAAATATGGAAATTCCAATGATACTCTACTCAGAAGCACACAATTTACTTTCAGCTCTACCCTTAGATTCCTGAGCATTTGAGGGAAAGTGGGATACTCAGCCTTCAACCAAAGACTTTGGAAAAATGATTCCAGGCAAACCCAAGCAAAATCTGACTGTCTTTCCTTTTTTTAGTGTATTTCATGAAAAAAAGAATACAATTAAATGAAACATCCGTTTCAAGATGCCCTTCTGTGCAATGACTCTGTGTAAAAGGCAGCAGGGAAAAATCTGTATGTAATATGTGTTTTCCTTGACAGAACATGATTCACATAACATAAAGGAGTTGATTTCAAAATATTTTCCACCCCAAACCATTAAAGGCAAATGTAGCCAATGTTTGTGTAAAATTTACCATTTTATTACAGTCGTTGAAACTTCATAAAGATATTTTCCTATGGAAAAAAGTATTGCAGCTTTTACTGGATAATATATAAAGAAGAAATGTCAGAAAGATCTTGAGAAAATTCAAGGTAATTTTTTTTTCTTTTTCTTCAGTTCCTTTTACAGTTAAGAAGCGAACGATTTCTGAGATTTACCACCAGAGGGCAGAAATGGAAAACTGAGTCACAAAGTCAAAGTGTATTTGGCCTTGCTATCATTGAAATGCTGTTTTTTTTAAACAAAACACCCCTTTTCATTTAAGTAAAACTATAAATACAGATACCGCGCAGTGGCATTGACTGAAAGCAAAATGTCTGATTACATGCCATCATGGATAAAATGCGTATTTTTCTGGAATAGTATGCGTAAGTTGCTTTCTTATTCAAAGTAGCAGTGCATAAAATTAAAAATAGGGTGGAACTGAGAACATGTTCAGAATAACCGTGCCCTCATCTCTTGGGCCTGATTCTCAGCATTCTCTAGTTCCTGCTCCTGTTTGTGACTCTCCTTTTTGTTTAGCCTCTAAAAAGCTCCAGTGGAGCTATACTGGAAAGAACAGTTATCTAGACAATATCTGGGTTTGAATCCCAGATTTCTCACATAACAATTTTGTGATCTTGAGAAAGCTTCAGTTTTCTCACTTGTAAAATGGAAGCAGTGAGGCCGAATGCAGTGGCTTCTGCCTGTAATCCTAATGCGCTGGGAGGCCGAGGTAGGTGGATTACTTGACCTCAGGAGTTCAAGACCAGCCTGAGCAAGAATGAGACCTCATCTCTAAAAATAGCCAGGCATTGTGGTAGGTGCCTGTAGTCCCAGCTAGTTGAGAGGCTGAGGCAAGAGGATCACTTGAGCCCAAAAGTTTGAGGTTGCTATGATCTATGACGCTATAACACTCTACCCAGGGTGACATAGTGAGACTCTGTCTCAAAAAAAAAACAGAAGCAGTAAGAGCTTGCAGAACTGTGGCAAGGTGTAGATTATAAAGTCTCTAGCACATTCTGGGTGCTGAATTCACTGCTCACATTTACGAGAATTATATGTGAGATTCGTGTACATTAAGATACTAAGAAAGAAGTACTACTGTTATTCCAGATTACAGATGTGGAAACCAAGGTTAAGTAATATGCCAAAGATAATAGAATTCATAAAGAGCAGGGAAGGTTACAAAGCTTGTGTTATTTTTACTTTCCTCATTGCTTCCCTTCACAGGGTAGACGGTAGGTGGGCAGACGTATATTACGTTTCTTTGCACCTCCAGGACTGACAAACATGGTGGGTTCTCACTACTGCACAGTGGAGATGATGAATATGTATATGTAGCAGTCTCTGAAAGGGGGATGGTAAATATAATTTACTCTGAAAGATTAAAATAATTTTACCAAAGCAAGGTATTGTCATCATCATCATTATTATCATTACCACTATGATAAACACATCACCAGTTTGGCAGATTGTAGGGCAATGATATGCAGAGACTGTAATTTAGTCTAAAGGGTGGTAACACTTCCAGGAAAAAGAAAGAAGAGCCGAGCTGGGGCCCAGGTAGCTTGGAATTTCTGAGCTGGGAGAGGAGCTGGGGCCATGCAGGTACAGGGACGGAAGGAAGAACTGGGCCACCCACAGGGTGAGCTGGCTGAGGACCCAGCAGGAAGCCACACCAGGATGAGGATGGGCAAGAGGTGACAGGGCACCAGAAGCATATTCTTCTTGACAATGTCACATTTCTGAAGAGGAATAACTTTGTAAGCCCCAAAGAACAGTCTGAACTTGAAGTGACTTCAGTCCTGGAGCCAGGAAGGAAGATGGAATCACTATTTGCTTCCTGGCCTCTGTGAGTCCCTTCCAGCCCCACCCCTGTCAGAGTTCCTTGTGATCAAGGACCATACCTAGCCCCTCTTTGTATCCTGAATACCAGGCCTAATAGCTTGCTGAGTAACTTTATGCAGCCTAAAAATAAAAGGCCTTATGCTTTCTGCCACCAGCACACAAAGAGGCTTTGCTAGCATCTATCCTAAAGCAGCGCTGTCAAGTGATTTTGGCAGCAACACCCTCAGAGGCCTGGGACCAGTGTTGTCTTGCTACCCAGGCAGTAAGACACAGAGGCAGTAAGTAGCAGCAGACCAAGACAGAAGCAAATTATAGCAGCCTGAACCTGCCATGACTAACACGCTAATTTAATTCAGGTGTTTGTTTGTTGACCTACAGAAATCAAATAGAGGGGCCTCACTGGCCAGGCTGCACTAGGGCCCCGGGAGCAACGTCTGTGTGCAGAGCAATTATACAGACCTGCATCCAGGCAGGGGTTGGGTTGCATGGTGATACCTGGAACAGAATCCGCTCTGGAAAGCTGTCAGTTCCGGGGGAAATGTGGTTCAACTAGGGCAGAGAATGAAAGGCATAATGAAGACTAATTTGTGGAAATACAAAGAGCTCCCTTCAGCAATGACCAACTACATATCATGCTCTTCATTTACATGATTACATCTATGTCTCCCATACAGAGATAGATATAATTTTTCCAATCTTACAGATTAAAAAAATTGAGCCTTGGAGAGGTTAAAAAACTTGCTTGAGGTCAGATTATAACAAATTACAGTAGCAAATATGTTTTGGGTACTTACTATAATTCTGACCTAAGCACTTAACATAATACCACTTAACACTCATACCAATCTTATGAAGTATAGATTATTATTTTTTTTTTACCATTTTACAACTTATATTTTTCTTTCTTTTTTTTTTTATTAAATCATAGCTGTGTACATTAATGCAGTCATGGGGCACCATACAATGGTTTTATAGACCATTTGACATATTTTCATCACACTGGTTAACATAGCCTTCCTGGCATTTTCTTAGTTATTGTGTTAATAACATTTATATTCTACATTTACTAAGTTTCACATGTACCCTTGTAAGATGCACCACAGGTGTAATCCCACCAATCGCCCTCCCTCCACCCATCTTCCGCCCCCTTCCCCATATTCTTAGATTATAACTGGGTTATAGCTTTCATATGAAAGCTATAAATTAGTTTCATAGTAGGGCTGAGTTCATTGGATACGTTTTCTTCCATTCTTGAGATACTTTACTAAGAAGAATATGTTCCAGCTCCATCCATGGAAACATAAAAGAGGTAAAGTCTCCATCTTTCTTTAAGGCTGCATAATATTCCATGGTGTCCATATACCATAATTCATTAATCCATTCGTGGATCGATGGGCACTTGGGCTTTTTCCATGACTTAGCAATTATGATTGGGCTGCAATAAACATTCTGGTACAAATATCTTTGTTATAATGTGATTTTTGGTCTTCTGGGTATATATCTAGTACAGGAATTATAGGATTGAATGGCAGATCTATTCCTAGATCTCTAAGTGTTCTCCAAACATCTTTCCAAAAGGAATGTATTAATTTGCATTCCCACCAGCAGTGTAGAAGTGTTCCCTTTTCTCCACATCCACGCCAACATCTCTGGTCTTCGGATTTTGTGATATGGGCTAATCTTACTGGAGTTAGATGATATCTCAAAGTAGTTTTGATTTGCATTTCTCTGATGGTTAAGGATGATGAGCATTTTTTCATATGTCTGTAGGCCGTGCACCTGTCTTCTTCAGAGAAGTTTCTCTTCAAGTCTCTTGCCCAGCCTGCGATGGGATCACTTGTTCTTTTCTTGCTTATACGTTTGAGTTCTCTGTGGATTCTGGTTATTAAACCTTTATCGGAGACATAACCTGCAAATATCTTCTCCCATTCTGAGGGCTCTCTGTTTGCTTTACTTACTGTGTTCTTGGCTGTGCAGAAGCTTTTTAGTTTGATCAGGTCCCAGTAGCGTATTTTTGAAGCTGCTTCAATTGCCCGGGGGGTCCTCCTCATAAAATACTCACCCAGACTGATTTCTTCAAGAGTTTTCCCTGCACTCTCTTCTAGTATTTTTATAGTTCCATGTCTTAAGTTTAAAGCTTTAATCCAGTGAGAGTCTATCTTAGTTAAAGGTGAAAGATGTGTGTCCAGTTTCAATCTTCTACAGGTTGCCAGCCAGTTCACCCAACACCATTTGTTAAATAGGGAATCTTTTTAACTGAATGTTAAAACTGAATGTTCTTAATTGGCTTGTCAAAGATCAAATAACGGTAAGTAGCTGGGTTCATCTGTTAGTTCTCTATTCTGTTCCATACATCTACCTCTCTGTTTTTGTGCCAGTACCATGCTGTTTTGATCACTATTGATTTATAGTATAGTCTGAGGTCTGGTAGTGTGATTCCTCCTGCTTTGTTTTTATTTCTGAGTAATGTCTTGGCTATTCAAGGTTTTTTTCTCATTCCATATAAAATGAAGTATTAGTTTTTCAAGATCTTTAAAGTATGACAGTGGAGCTTTAATAGGGATTGCATTAAAATTGTATATTGCTTTAGGTAGTATGGACATTTTAACAATGTTGATTCTTCCCAGCCATGAGCATGGTATGTTTTTCCATTTGTTAACATTTTCAGCTATGTCTTTTCTTAGAGTTTCATAGTTCTCTTTATAGAGATCTTTCACGTCCTTTGTTAGATAAACTCCCAAATATTTCATCTTCTTTGGCACTACTGTGAATGGAATAGATTCCTTAACTGTTTTTTCAGCTTGACTATCGTTGGTGTATATAAAGGCTACCAATTTATGACTGTTGATTTTGTAACCTGAGACACTGCTGTATTCCTTGATCACTTCTAAGAATTTTGTAGTAGAATCCCTGGTGTTTTCCAGATATACAATCATATCATCTGCAAAGAGCGAAAGTTTGATCTCTTCTGACCCTATATGGATACCCTTCATCGCCTTTTCTTCCCTAATTGCAATGGCTAAAACTTCCATTATAATGTTAAAGAGCAGTGGAGACAATGGGCAGCCTTGTCTGGATCCTGATCTGAGTGGAAATGATTTCAATTTAACTCCATTCAATATGATATTGGCAGTGGGATTGCTGTAGATAGCCTCTATCAGTTTAAGAAATGTCCCTTCTATACCAATTTTCTTAAGTGTGCTGATCATGAAGGAATGCTGGATATTATCAAAAGCTTTTTCTGCATCAATTGAGAGAATGATATGGTCTTTATTTTTTAATTTGTTTATGTGCTGAATTGTCTTTATAGATTTACGTATATTGAACCAGCCTTGAGACCCTGGGATAAACCCAACTTGGTCATGATGTATAATTTGTGTTGCTGGATTCTGTTTGTTAGGGTCTTGTTGAATATTTTTCCATCTATATTCATTAGTGATATTGGCCTATAATTTTCTTTTCTTGTTGGATCTTTTCCTGCTTTGGGAATCAGGGTGATGTTTGCTTCATAGAACGTGTTGGGTAGTCATCCTTCTTTTTCTATATTTTAGAACAGGTTGAGTAATATAGGTACTAGTTCCTCTTTAAAGGTTTGGTAGAATTCTGACGTGGAATATCATCTAACTCCAGTGAGACTAGCCTATATCACAAAATCCCAAGACCAGAGATGTTGGCGTGGATGTGGAGAAAAGGGAACACTTTTGCACTGCTGGTGGGAATGCAAATTAATACATTCCTTTTGGAAAGAGATATGGAGAACACTTAGAGATCTAAAAATAGATCTGCCATTCAATCCTGTAATCCCCCTACTGGGCATATACCCTGAAGACCAAAAATCACACCATAACAAAGATATTTGTATCAGAATATTTATTGCAGCCCTATTCATAATTGCTAAGTCATGGAAGAAGCCCAAGTGCCCATCGATCCACGAATGGATTAATAAATTGTGGTATATGTACACCATGGAATATTATGCAGCCTTAAAGAAAGATGGAGACTTTACCTCTTTCATGTTTACATGGATGGAGCTGGAACATATTCTTCTTAGTAAAATATCTCAAGAATGGAAGAAAAAGTACCCAATGTACTCACCCTTATTATGAAACTAATGTAGGACCTTCACATGAAAGCTATAACACAGTTACAACCTAAGAATCGGGAGAAAAGGGAAAGGGAGGGGAGGGGGAAGGAGGGGGATTAATGGTGCATCTTACAAGGGTATATGTGAATCCTAGTAAATGTGGAATGTAAAGGTCTTAGCAAAATAACTAAGAAAATGCTACAAAAGCTATGCTAACTAATGTGATGAAAATGTGTCAAACCATCTATGAACCAAGTGTATGGTGCCCCACGATCATGTACACAGCTATGGTTTAATAACAATAAATAAATAAAAAGAATTCTGACGTGAAGCCATCTGGTTCTGGACTTTTCTTTTTAGGGAGATTTTGTATGGTTGATGCTATTTCAGAACTTGATATAGGCCTGTTCAACATTTCCACTTGATTCTGGCTAAGTCTTGGAAGGTGATGTGCTTCCAAGTATTGGTCAATTTCCTTCAGATTTTCATATTTCTGAGAATAAAGTTTCTTGTAATATTCATTAAGGATTTTTTTAATTTCTGAGGAGTCTGTTATTTTGTCTTTGTCATTTCTGATTGATGAGATTAGAGATTTAGTCTTTTTTTCCTGGTTAGGTTAGCCAAAGGTTTATCTATTTTATTGACCTTTAAAAAAAAAAACCAACATTTTAATTTATTGATCTGTGGTATAATTCTTTTGTTTTCAATTTCATTTAATTCTGCTCTAATTTTGGTTATTTCTTTTCTTCTACTGGGTTTGAGGATGGAATGTTCTTCCTTTTCCAGTTGCTTGAGATGTCCCATTAAGTTGTTAACTTCCTCTCTTTCCGTTCTCTTAAGGAAGGCTTGCAGTGCTATCAATTTCCCTCTTAGGACTTCTTTTGCGGTATCCCAGAGGTTCTGATAATTCGTGCCTTCATTGTCATTTTGTTCCAAAAATTTGGCAATTTCCTTCTTAATCTCATCTATGACCCAGCTATCATTTAGCATAAGGTTATTTAACTTCCATGTTTTCGTATGAGTTTGCAGATTCCTGCTGTTACTGAGCTCAACTTTTATTCCATGGTGGTCCGAGAAGATGCATGGAATAATTTCTATTCCTTTAAATTTACTGAGGTTAGACTTGTGACCTAAGATGTGATTGATTTTGGAGTATGTTTCATGGGCTGATGAGAAGTATGTGTATTCAGTTTTGTTGGGATGAAATGTTCTGTAGATGTCTGCTAAATCCAAATGTTGGATGGTTAGGTTTAAATCTAAGATTTCTTTGCTCAGCTTCTTATTGGAGGATCTATCCAACACTGACAAGGGAGTGTTGAAATCTCTGACTGTTATGGTGCTGGAGGAAATCAAGTTGCTCATGTCTATTAGAGTTTCTCTTATAAATTGAGGCGCATTCTGGTTGGGTGCATAAATATTAATAATTGGAATCTCATCATATTGAGTATTACCCTTAACAAATATAAAGTGACCATTCTTATCCTTCCTTACTTTTGTTGGTTTAAAGCCTATTGTATCTGCAAATAGAATTGCAACACCTGCTTTTTTCTGATTACAATTTGCATGAAATATGGATGACCATCCTTTCACCTTGAGTATATATTTATCTTTTAAGGTAAGATGTGATTCTTGTATGCAGCAAATATCTGGCCTGAGTTAGTGTATCCAGTGAGCCAACCTTTGTCTCTTTAGAGGACAGTTTAAGCCATTCACATTAATGGAAAATATTGATAAGCATGGTAAAATTTTGGTTATTGAGTTTTTCAAAAGTTCAGCAGACATTTTTAATCCTTTCACCACTGTGGAAGTTGGAGTTTGATCAAAAGTTTCTGAGTAAGTTTACTTTTGTGGTAGAGGATTGGGCTGGTCATTATGGAGGACAGGTCTGAGAATATCCTGAAGAGCTGGTTTGATAATGGCAAATTTCTTCAACATGTGAATGTCATTAAAGTATTTAATTTCTTCATCATAAATGAAACTCAGTTTAGCTGGATACAGGATCTGGGTTGAAAGTTATTTTGTTTTAGGAGATTAAAAGTCCATGACCACCCACTTCTGGCTTGAAAAGTTTCAGCAGAGAGATCTGCAGTCATTCTAATATTCTTCCCTTTGTAGGTAATGGTTTTCTTATGTCTGGCTGCTTTCAGAATTTTCTCCTTCATATTAACTTTAGTTAAGTTAATTATGATGTGCCTGGGGGATGTCTTATTCGTGTTGAGTCGTGCTGGGGTTCTGAAACTGTCTACTATCTGAATTTCAGAATCTCTAGGCATGTCTGGAAAATTCTCTTTCACAATTTCATGGAGAAGGGCCTCTGTGCTTTGCAAAGCCACTTCATCACTTTCAGGGATTCCACTGAGGTGGATATTAGCCTTCTTCGAATTATCCCAGAGCTCTCTGAGAGAATGATCTGTTTTTCTCTCCATTTCTCTTCCTCTTTGAGAGTTTGGGAGCATTAATAGCTTTGTCTTCTATGTCATAAATCCTTTCTTCTGCTTGCTCCACTGTTGCTGAGGGATTCTACTGTATTTTTCAGATCTTTGAGGACTGCAAATTCTTGCTTCAGTGTGTCAGAATCTTTGGTAGTTTTGTCTTTAAATTCATTGAATTCTTGAGACAACTTTTGAATTTCTCCTCGAATTTCTAATTCCAACTTTTGAATTGCTCCTCAAATTTCTAATTGCAAATTTTCCTCCATTCTATTGATCTTGTTTGCAATCCAAATTCTGAATTCGATTTCTGACATCTCAGCCAGCTGTTTATGAATGGGATCTTCAGTTACATCTGCCATATTTTTCCTTGCGCGGGTTGATCTACTCTGGTTATTCATGTTACCAGAGTTTTTCCGCTGATTCTGCCCCATAATTATTTTACACCATTTGACTTTTCCCCTGGAGCTTTGCCAAGGACCCATACAGTGCTACAACCTGAGAAAATGGGGACCTGTTTGGTGTGGTGGAGTGAAGTGGCTCTGTCTTGTTTTCAGCCTGTCTCTGTCTGACCCTAGTGAAACAATTACTCTAGGTTGAAGCCTCAGCTGTGGAAAAATACCAGCAGTTAAGTCACCCGGCCCCCCAGAGGCAACAATTGGAAAAGGAAAATCAAATCTTCCTGCAACCACATACCCAGGGCACCACTTGGATAGTCCTCAGGCAATTGGTTCAGTTCAAAAGGTCCAAATCAATTGTCTCAGTCAGCACCTGTCTCAGGTAGAAGAGTTTAAAAGGTCTCGGGCAACTAGATCGCAGGGGTCTGCTGACAACTCAAATATGACTTGCTCCAGTGCTCTGTGGGGTCAGGAGGATCCACTCAGCAAATAGATTAGTCTGGAAAGGTTGATGCACCTCTGTCACACCCCACCTTGCACCTCTGTCACACCCAGTCACTGATAACCCCACAGGGCTGTGACCAGTTATCTCCAATGAGCAGTTACTCATTGTAATGCACCTGCCTGAATCACAAGGAAATCTATGTCTCCTCAGCCAGACCCCTGCTCTCTGCCTCTATCCAACAGAGGGAGGTGAGGCCTGACAACCACAGGAAGCTGGGGTTATTCACTCAGTTCCAGCCCCGACCCTGATTGATGTTACTGACAGAACAGAACAACTTTGCAGGAATTTGTTTCTGTCCCTGCTAAATTCCCCTGCAGAAGAGAAGCTGTTTTGAGTTCTCAGAACCTGTGCCTCAGGCCCTATCTGTGCCACTGTAGTTTGTATTCGCAGCACGGTTACCTGTCAATTTCAGGCTGTACCTGCCCTCCTTTGTTTACGCCGATGTTCCCCTACGGGCCGGGTGCGTCTTAGGCTCAGTAAAGCGATCCTCTGGGTCAGCCCTACCCTGGGAATCTCCTGGCTCTGTGCATGCGTTTTCTAGTCTCCGTGCTCCACCTAGTCCAGTACCGACTCAGGCAAACCCTTTACTCACGGGGCCTGGGTTTCCATCCCAGATCTGTTCTGTGGTGGTTGCCACCTGAGAAGATGCCCGGCCTCCTCTGGTTGCCCAGAGAGACAGGGGATATGACTCCAGAATATCCGGGAGGCAGCCCTATTGTTGCCCAAAACGGCTGCTGCTCTGTACCTCGGGGCACCACCGCTCAGGTGTGGTTCCCTCTCAGCCAACCTCTCCTCACTCCCGTGCCGCAGAATCAGCACTGACCAGCTGCAGTACAGGCCCTGTCCACACCCCTCGAGAAATCACCCAAGAATCTGGACTCCTGGGGGACAGGCCTCCAGACTTCAGAGTGAGACTGGAGGGGAGTGCTGGGAGCTCAGAATTGCAGGTATAGAATATATACAGTTTTACACAGTTTTATGCCTGACAGGACAGCACCATGGCACCTTAGTAGGGGATGTAGGTCCAGTTTTTAGACTGTTCTCATGAGGGAGGGGACTCCTGTCTGCGTGGTGATGGATTTTGTACCTTTTGTTTGTATCCTTGCGGTCACAGCTCGCCTCAGCAGGGATGATTTGTGTTCTTCAACCTTCTCTCAGCGCAGCTCTAATCCACCAGGTTACTTGCTAAATTTCTGTCCTTTAGCTCTCCTTCTGGATGGGAGCCTCTGTGGAAAGCTGGCTTCAGTCAGCCATCTTGTCTCCACCCCTGAAGTATAGATTATTATTAACTCCATTTTCCAGATGAGAAAACTGAGGCTTGGGGGGAGTTGAGTAATTTGCCCAAGATCACCAACAGCTACTATTTAGCAGCACCAGAGTTACTATGGTGTTAATAACAGCTAACATGTGTAGTTAAGGCAAATACACTGCTCCATCCCTTTTGTCATTTCCGTTTTTATACCAGCCTTGTGAGGTGGGATTCAATGTCCCCATTTTACAGATTGGGACCTGAGGATCAGCAGAACTTCCATAGTTGTCCACCTCCCTACATTAACCATCCCCTTAAGTTGCCCTACTTTTCATAGACCAGACACACACCACATGCATGTATCATACATTAGGCCTAGTTCCATATGTTGACCACCTCCCTATGCTGACCAGTCATTAAAGTCCCTTGTGTAGTCAACTTCCAGAGGTTCTACTAAAAATTATGTAGGGACTAAATATTTTAACACAGTCTTACTCCAGCACTCAAGCTTGAAATCACTGTGCTATGCTGAGTCCTGGGGCTAGGCTTGATTATAATGTGTGAGACTAGGATTTAAACCCAGTCTATCTGGCTTCAAATTCTGTACTGCTCTCTGGCTCAGTGTTATACAACTTTGCAGATGAACATCTTGTCTAAGATGTAGCAATTGTCCTTTAAGTCCAGGCATATCATCAACACAGGTTGCTCTGATCCAAGAACAGTCAAAGCAAATGTTCAAAGGATCAAAAACGCATGGAGCTAGAAGGAGACTGGAATAAGAAGGGAAGGTAGAGACTAAAAGTTAAAGCACATCACCCAAATCAGCAGCCAAGCATCCCCATTCCACCCAGAGGCAGTGAGATTCCAAGCACGGAACGTGAAGCAGGCTTCAGTTATTAATAATAGTGTTGATAATGACTGTGAACATTTACTGAGCATTTATTATGTACCAGATACTGTTCTGAGCCTCTATGTGCCTTTCTCATCTATTATGTCCCATTTTACATACAAGGCAACTAAGACTCAGAGGCCTAAGAGACCTGCCCAAAGTGACCCAGTCAGGAAGGGGTAAAGCCAACACCTTGATCTCACTCTAGAGTCCCCAAGCTGAGCTGTTTCTGCCACTAATATCACCACAGGGTGCGCTAACTTAACACCTAGTTAATTAGGTTTCTTCATTTACAAAATGAGTTCATAAGTTCTTTTCTTCTTTTAGTAGAAAAGGAATATATATTTCTTTGCTTTAAAAAGAAAAAATCTTCCAAAAGTTTTTAAGTTTTCCAAACTGTTACTAAATAAATAATATACCTGTCACAGGAAGGAGGCAGGACCTTTAAAGAAGACAGTCACGACATCAAAAAAGATGCATTTCTGTTTTTCATTAGAATGAATTAAACTCACAAAACACTAAATGGAATTGTATCACATCTCATGAAAATATGCTAGCTACACACACACACACACTGTCCTTCACTACTCTAAAATTAATGAAGATTCTTCCCTGCAAGGAAGTGGAGAGAACTGGATAGTGTAAAGTTAAATTTTAAGGTGCATATAATGCATTTTAACTCCTCAATTTGCCATAAGGTATTTTGCCCAAAAGTACCAGGGAGTTCCTGGAGAAATCTCTGCAAGATTCAACAGGACTAGAAAGATTTAACTGGCAGTCACTGCCTTGTTGAATACTTCCAACACACTCATTAATCATGAGTTAAGAGAAAATGATTTAAAACTTGTCCCACAAGTTCCCCCATCACAAGAGATAAAGGGTTCTTTTCTCCGCTACAGCCTCTCCTTCAATAGAAAAAAAAAAAAAACCCAAAAGATTCACGTTACCACCTGCACTTGAACTCAGGAAACACATTTTAATTCATGTTTGCCTATCTCAGAGTCACAATATCAAGGAAACAAAATGCTACCAAATATTTCTTCCAAAATAATTATTTCTGAATGTTTTCATATACCACTAGAATCCTATAACGACTGTAACAAATGTGGACTAAAGTCCACATACTTAGCCATTCTATGCAATAGGTTTATTACTCCATATATTGCTAAATCCCCAAAGATTATCATTTAATTAAATGAAGAGAAGTCATTTCTAATTTGCCATTTCTATGCCAAGAGTCTCAAAGGTCTCATCTCCATTCAGAAAATTCTACTGCCACTAAAAGAGGGAATAATGAAATCAACCATCTCTCCTAAGACTGAGATCTG
Source organism: Nycticebus coucang (assembly GCF_027406575.1). NCBI lineage: Eukaryota > Metazoa > Chordata > Mammalia > Primates > Lorisidae > Nycticebus > Nycticebus coucang. Next base: position 166,103,458 of record NC_069780.1, on the reverse strand, counting down.
CTTGTGCCTAAACAAGACCACCCTGTCTGCAGGGAAACCCCCTTTCTCCACCTACTTAAGCACACACCCACCAATAGCATTTTTTTATTTTATAGTTTTGTATAAAGATATTGGAGGGTAGGAACTGCAGTGCTAAAAATTCTTATGAACACATTTCTCCATCTCATCCACCACCGTGGCAGAAATTCTTGGAGAAGTGATAAAAAGTCAGGGTCAAGATCTTTGAATACAGTAAGGCTTGCCATTGAAGAATGTGTGCAGTGTTGTTGAGTCTGGAGGACAGTTCCAACTTCTGGTCCTTATGTCAGGTTTCCACATCTTTCTCACATGCTAAGAAGAGTGTGTAACCTCTGGAGTGCAGTGTTGGACAGCTGAAAACAGAATATAAGCCCTGGTCCCCAACTCACTTATACCTATCCTGCTCTCAACATTGCTTACCTTAGTCTGCAGGACTAAAAGATTTTGATTTTGAAAAGGCATCTTTAAGAGAACAAAAGTTTGTTTAATTGGGCATTCTATCAACCAGAGTGCTTACAAATGCATAAAGATTACTACTGTTTACAGTGATCATTTTTGAGGTCCTGTCATCCTGCTGCGTCACCCAGCAGCTACTCAGTAACCAGGCCTGTGGCTTCTGTTCCACAGTCCCTCTGACTGTACATCCCTGTTTTTCACTGCCTTCCTTACTGCCATCATCATCTCACCAACTCATCCCACACATCACACACTGCCTTACTATTCACCCTAAAACACAGGTTCAGTTTTCATCATTCCTCAGTTCCCACATCTTCAGTAGGCCCCACTGCCCTCCTACACGCCTCCATCTGCCATTGAATCCTATCCACCAGATGTTACCCAACATCTACCTTTCCAAACCTCTCTTCCAGCATCCCCTTTACATGTCCTGTGATTGCACGTTAACAAAGATGCCACCCCTTCCCAATTTAGAGCTAGAAGTTGAACTTGGCCTAATCACAATGCCTTACAGGGTCAAATTCAAATTTGTGTTTCTACAGTGTTTAGAACAAGGATCTGAGTGTAGACCAAATACTCAGGAAATAGGAGCCAGTGTAGTCATGCAAGCAAACAATACACATTCATTTTGCTTTCAAAAATTTTTAAGATTTCTTAAATTTTCATATTCATTAATAAAGAATTTTAAGGCTGGGTGTAGTGGCTCATGCCTATAGCCCTAGCACTCTGGGAGGCCAAGGGGGGTGGATTGCCTGAGCTCACAGGTTTGAGACAGCCTGGCAAGAGTGAGAACTTATCTCTAAAAATAGTTGGGTGATGTGGTAGGTGCCTATATTCCCAGCTACTAGGGAGGCTAAGGCAAGAGAATCGCTTGAGCCCAAGAGTTTGAGGTTGCTGTGAGCTGTGACACCACAACATTCGAGCAAGGGCAACAGAATGAGACTCTGTCTCAGAAAATAAATAAATAAATAAATAATAAAGAATTTTAAGATAAAGCATTGTGTTCTAAAAGGCTTAACAGCAGGTGACATGACACCATTCCAAATAATATAGTCAATGGAGTCACCTTGCTCCTAAGTGAGCCAGATCCTACAGGTTTGACCATTCTAACGTGTGATATTGCAGATGGTGCATTAATATATCCCAACAGTCTGAAGCTAGCCTTATATGTGGTCTTCAGCTCCAATCCTTTGTCCCTTTCCTCCATGAAGCTTCTTTAAAGGCTTTTTTTATTTTGTTTTAACTCAAGTTGGTACGAAATTTTTGGCACTTAGAAACCTATCACTTCAAAAACGGAGCTCAAAAAATAATAAGCAGGCCCAGATTTATGTTTGGTGCCCAAAAAAAAATGCAATTTCTCCGCTTTAATCTGATCCAGCCAAATGGCCAGTCCAATGCACAACATATGTCCAGCCAACTGGTTGGAGTCCATGCATTTAGTTCCTTCTGTAGATTAATGAGATTATGGCATTGTTAAAAAGAGGCAGAAAATGCTAATTTGACATCTACCATGATATACTTTACAGTTTGGGGGGTTTCTGCATTTTAAGACATTTTTAATTACTTTGTTATGCTGTGCCAATGAAGACCATATGCCCATTCTTGTCCTTCCATGCTGTCTCCATAGTCACCTGCACGTTCCCAGGCAGCCAGACTGTTGGGACCTTGCTTATCGCTGCCTCTGTCTAGAAGAATCAAAAAGCAGCCTTCTCCTTCCACTTGTACAGGCACCTTTTGCTTGAAGTTGTTTCAGAAGAAAATAAAACTCACCTACATGTTCAGAGTGCAAGAATGAACTGACCATGAAAAGAAAACTGACTTTACAACAATACGGGTGTACCTGGTTTTAAAAGCAAGCCAGCCACATAGCAATAGAAGCACTCACCAAAGGTACATTCTCCTGTAACTTAGGAAAAATTGGAAATTTATTCATATACATTATCTACACTTTGAAAGATCTGTATTACTGAGCTGTGTGTTATTACATTGCCCCAGTGTGATTGTTGTGTGTGATTGATGTGACAGGTGCTAACATACAGGATATTATTTCATCCTTTGCAAATGTTCTGAAAACCTCCAACGCTTATGCAATGCAGACTTGGACCTTCTTCTTTTGATCCTCAGGACAGCTTCATCCCCTACACCTCTCCTTGTGTGGTGATGAACTTCACATGGAAGGAGTACTCAGGCTGAAGGGCAGCTCAACTGATCTTTCCAAATCCTTTTCTAACATTATTTGGAGCTAACAACTAGAATCTCAGAAATAAAAATAAAAAATTACCCATGTTAAATCATGAATAATCATTCTAAGTGCATTATCTATATAAACTCATTTAATCTTCATAATCATACTATGAATAGATGATATTATTATCACCTTTCTCTTACAGATAAGAGAATAGAGGCACAGAAATGTTAAGTAATCTTCTCCATGTCACTCAGCTAGAAATTATTAGAGTCAGGATTTGAACTCTGTCAGTTGGAGAGCGACTGTGCCCTTAGCCACTACACTATATGAAATGGAAAAGACGAACAAAGACAAGTATCCCATTGAAAATATAAAGATGAAAAGAATAAGCTTACTTTTGCAAATTCTCTTGAGCAATTTTTGGAAATACTTTGTTTAGGTTCAGCACCTGTAGTTCAAGTGGCTAGGGCGCCAGCCACATACACCTGAGATGGCAGGTTCGAGCCCAGCCCAGGTCTGCCAAACAGCAATGACAAGTACAGCCAAAAAATAGCCAGGCCTTGCGGTGGGTCCCTGTAGTCCCAGCTACTTGGGAGGCTGAGGCAGGAGAATCGCTTAAACCCAAAAGAGTTTGAGGTTGCTGTGAGCTGTGACACCACAGCACTCTATGGAGCAACATAGTGAGACTCTGTCTCAACAAAAAAAAAGAAAAGAAAATGTTTTGTTTACCATGAATGAGTTTTTAACATTTGGGGGTTCCAAACTAGGAAATAATGACATATAGATTTAGTTAAACACTGGCAGGATGGCAGCCCTCCAGTGAGGAGGTATGCCGGCAAACAATGCAAAAACAAACACAAGCATATGCACCTCAAGCCTACCAGCAAGAACACAAATGGCAGGGAGTAGAAGGCGAGCCTCTTCTCTTCCACACCCAATACCTGCTCCCCTTCCCAGATGCTTTCCTTGTTTTAGGAAGGCGGTTAAAGGCTCCCAGATGCAGGTGGAGCTGGAAGCTTCCCCAGCACGTGGAGGCAGCCAGCCTACTTGTTGGAAATGTTATTCCAGGAAAAGGGCGGGGAGAGATCTGGAGGCAGACGTGCTGTCATAGAACTGCTCTCTGGCATCACCCAGGTAGACAGCCCTTTCTCCTGGGTCTGCAGCAAGCCCAGCATAATAGAATATGGAAAGCTCTGAGATAAGAAGGAATTGGCAGAAAACACAAGTGAGTCTCCATCTTTTCTTCTCCAACTCTTACAATGCTTTCTGGCAGCGTGGGCCACAGGCCATAGGACAAGCTTTAGACTTAGACTGAACCTTGGATCAAATTCCAAGTATGCCATTTTCTGGTTATGAGACCTTGGACCAGTCACTTAACCTGCTCTACTTTGCTCAGATCACCGCTCCCTGCAGTCTTTTCCCAGCTGCCTTGTGATCCAATTTAAGCTTTTTATGATAACCTATAGGATCTGGCCTGCTTACCTCTCCAGCCTCATTTCTCACTGGAAATCTATATCTCAGCCAGAATTAATTTTCAGGGACCGTGCTAGTTCTAACTTCTGGGCCTCTGCTCACTCTGTTTCCTCCCCCTAGAATGCTTTCCTTTCCTCCCCCCACCTTTTTTTTTTTTTTTTAACCTAACCAACTCCTACTCACCTTTCAGTTTAGGGAATGTCACTTCCTCCAAGAAGCCTTCCTGACTGTCTCCTGTGTGCTCTTATTGCTTACTCAAGTAGAATCCTTATAACCCTATATTGTAACGTGGCTATAATGTAACATTTATAACCAACTCCATTGTAATAGGCTGTTTGCTACTCAATGTATCACTATATATAATGGGAAGAGCCCCACCTTCCTGCTATAAACCTCAACAGAATGCTATTAAACCATCTTTCTTACCTCTTTTATGTTTCTCTTTTCTTTTTTTTTATTGTAACTATCATAGTTGAATTTATTATGTAAAATAAAATTAAAGTACATTGTGTATAATTTAGCAAAGATCAACTGTTGTAATAGATGTTTTTAAAGAAAACATTTAGCACCCACTTTATTTTCAAGGATTTGAGGATTGTGACTTTCTCTGCTAGTTCAATCTTCATGAGATTACATGTATTATACCCAGGTAAAATCTAACTTTTAAAAAGAATTATAACAACATTTTTCAAATAAAGCAAATTCAGCAAGTATTAAAGTAAGTTTCACTTGATATTTGTGTATATCTTTTTCTTGAATCACCTGACACATCTGTGGCCAGAAATCTCATTCACTAAGTGACACTACCTCAAGGGCTGGGACCAAGTTTCCTGTGCAGAGACCTTCATGTATAAGTGAACTGGTGTCTGCCCAGCAAAGGATAATTAAGAGAGATTAGAGGATGTGTCAAACAAAAATACAAAAATGTTACCCAAGTAATTTTTATCACTTATAGGTTTGAATCTGGCCATACAAGATAATAACTAATAAAAAGTTAAGGATAATTTGTTCTTAAAGTAGAGAAATCACACAACACATCTTGGCTCTCACATTGCCTTCTTGCACTAATCTATTTAATCTGACTAGTGAGATAAATTACTCATTGGGAAGCTCTTTGCCAGCTTCAGTATAATCTATTTTTTTTTTAATAAGGGAGAGACACTGAAAATTGAACATTCTGGCAGTTAATCAACAGTGACACAACCTTACATTTCCTAACAACTATGAACTTCCTAATGAACCACTTTAAAAATGTAATAACCAAAACTCTTAAACCATTATTTGCTTGACTTCACTGTTTTTATTTACATGACCACCTTTCTCCTAGACAAGCAACATTAGCCAAATACAAGGCAAAGGTGCCTTGTTAATGACAATCCTATTCCATTTTTCGTAGAGGTTTTCTCAGCAGCCAATTACCAAAAGGAGCTTTTTCACAGTTTCAAAGTAGTTTTCCACATTTTAAAACCACAGACAGTGATACACTTGATGGTTGTAGTAACAACCATCAAATAACAGTTTCATCAACTTTATAGAATTATAATATAACTTCAAGTATGTAATAATTTAATCAACATAATACTATTATTAATAATAATAAAACCCAAGTACTAGCTCACTTCTGGTGCTGTAAGACATAATAGCACCCCCTATTTTTATATTTTAGTGGTATAAATGTAATCCAGTTTTAGCACCCGTCTATAAAAGTTAAATGTTAATGAAAATATGATATGACTTGGCTTACTGGAAGGTAACAGTCTTAATATCCCGTTAAGTGAAGAAATCTGTTCTATTTACTACATCCTGGTTCATGGAAAAGAATAGTATTATTGGGAGGAATAAAAGGCAGACTTTTAGTTAAGGCTTTTCAGTACTTGAATCACTTAAGTATTAACATTACGTTTCCTTAGAAGTACAGAATTATATCACACATAGAAGTTTCCAAGGGGTTATGTTATTGCAGATTGTACATGTCATGATGGACCAATTTAAAAATTTGAACAAAGTTTTGTGGTCTTAAATATAAAAAAGAAACTCAGAAAAATTAATGCTAGTGATTGACTCATTCTTTTAACCAAAAATCTGTCTTGTCTCTCCATTTCAAAAACAGTGAAATATTCTGAACTGATAATTTTTACATTAAAAACAGATTAACTATATCAGTTATTAGACATGATAAATATATGCAAATAAAGTGCATCTTTACAGTATATAATAAACCCAGAAATCTCTTCTTTAAATTGGCCATATAGGTTGTAATATAAAAAGTACCCAACTACCAAAGTTAGATAAAAATGAAAAAAGTTCTCAGCTGAAAAATTACAATTTTTCAGTACATCAGAGGGACAAATAACCTTTTATTTAAAGCTATTAAATGTGGCGACTCTTAATGTATTTCAATTTTGTGTAGGAGAAAGGAAAGTCATTCTTCTAGAAGGCACTAACTGGTTTAAATGTGCAAGCGACTTCATAAAGAAAACATGTGCAGAGTATAGTCAGGAAGCTGCCTGTTTCTTATGTTGCATCCTTGCTCTTCATAGTAGACTATAAATTATTACTAAAGAACTGTATCAATCACCAGGTTTTCCCAAAACAGCTTCAGGGTCTTCAGTCCACAGTGTCACAGATCTCCTTTACTTTCTGATTGAACTCTTCTGGTTGATCTGCATATACATAATGCCCTGCTCCAAGAATAGCTATCGTCTTCACGTATGAATGTGGTCGTAATGACTGGATGCTGGTGCCAGAATTGCCATCTATGCAGGATCAGGCACCAAAGATCACTGAAATTGGAATGTCAGGATGCATTTTACCAATTCGCTGGAGCATTGGCCTCTTTGCCCATCCATAGGAATAGTCATATTCTTGAAAGCTGTCTCACCACTTGGAGTCTGCACGTTACAGTGGTAGATGTATTCCGTCACAGTATCGTCTTCAAACATTGAAGAATACTTCCATTTGAAATCAGGCCTTAAACGCTGCACTAGACTTAAACCAAAGGGTCCTGCAATCCTGAGGTCAGCTAAAGGGTTAAAGGGAGTCAATGCTGCTCCCAAAGCTCTGATCCAAACTGGAATTGGCCTGTCTTGATCAGCAAGATCCGGTCGTTCAGGAAAACCCCAAGGCTCCACTAAAATGAGAAGACTGACCCTTAACGGGTACTTCAGCGAGTAAGCAGCAGCCAGGAAGCCACCTAGGTTGTGCCCAAGCAAGATCACTTTGTCCAACCCTAGGGCACATCTCCATTCTTCAATAGATTCCACGAACTGATTCTTCACTTCCTCTGCATCACTGTCAAACCTGGGTCTACTACTGCGTCCAAAGCCCAACAGGTCAAAAGCATAGACGGGCCTATCAGTGCACAGATCTCCAAAATTCAGTGCACAGAGTCCAACACCTCCTCCAAAACCATGCAGGAGGACACGTGGAGTCTTATTTGATATATTATGCGAGAACTTCAGTGTCCATATTTTATTTCCATTATATATACAAACAGGTTCTTTTTTGTATGCGCAAGGGACACATTTTAAAATTTTCTCTTCAGCTTCTTTAAGGTGTGACATAGATGTAGGGCACCACGTGGGGAGCCAGCCAGTTAGCCATCCTGACCTCTCCCCGGTGTCTGTCGAGTCCACCTCCTCCTCCTGGGCCGCCATCGCCGGAACGTGCCTCCAAGCCGGCTGACAGGCCAACTGGATGTTTCTCTTTTCTAATAAATTGTAAGCTCCATGAGACCAAGAACTGGATATGTCTTGTCACTGTTGTATCTCCAAACCCTAAGACAGTATCCAGCACATAGCACAAACTTAATAAATATGGTGGACTAAATGCATAAATAAACCTCTCTGCATCTCAGTTTCCCCACTTATCAAATAGGATAAAACAATATTTATCTCAAGAAGTATGCATGTGGGAATTAAATGAAATTACACGTACAAAGCACATAACACAGTAGATGTCAATAACCTCAACTGTCTGTTCAGTCTATATTCATGGTTTTAATCACCCTTTACGTCCTAGAGAAAATTTGCATTCTTCAAGTTGCCTACACCTGATCTCAGAAATATAACTATCTTTCTATTTCCTTAAAAATGTCTACATAGGATGCCACATCCTTCTCTCTGGCAAAGACCTGTATTTCCCAATCCTTTGTTAGTCAATAATTATGTTTTAATCATCAACATATGTTAGATATGCAACTACACTACTCACACATTTCTTTGATATCCCAAAATAAAAAATTCTTGCATAGAACCATCAGAGTCGTTTTCAAGAGTCATTTATTCTCTTTCCCCGGCCCTGCGTGTGTGTGTGTCAGTTTAGGACATGAGAAAGTTTTCAAGGTACAAAGAGTTAGCTAGTTCATTCCACACTCACTGAGGACTCCCCAGTGCCAGCTAGCTGTTGAGACAGAGACACAAAGCCAAATGAGACATAAGCTGTGCCCTTTGGCAGTTCCCAGTCTGTGGGTAGGAGCAGGCCCATAACCAAGTAATCATTCCACATGTAAGCAAACAGACCAACAGCAACAAATGCAGGGTAGAGCCTCGGGCTCCCAGAGGGGGGAGCCAGAGAACAACCTAGGGAGACCTCAAAATGGCCCCTATCAGCAGGCTCATTCTATTAATAACAAGACTTTTTGCTACACCTCCTGCCCATTTGCTCCCATCCTGACCTCTGTGAAGATGGAGAACAGTTCATCAGCATCTTCCTGATAATAACTGCCTCAATCCATCATAAAATCCAGCTCTAATGAACACAGAAGTCCCCAAGGACCCGGTCCTTGTCTGAATATTTCATTGTCACAGAAGTCGACAAGACAGGACTTGGAATCTGCCCAGTAGAGCTAACAGGGGATTTCTAAGCACTAACTATTTTATGCTTTCATAAATCAGCGCTGTGTAGGTGGTCATGCAAATCCATCCCTCTCTTGGTTTCTTCTGAGGTCTACTTTAACCTCTGACTTGGTTTGCAGCCCTCACGGCACTTCATTTTGTATCTTGGAAAAGCAGAGCCCAGCTGAAATTCAGAATCATTACTAGATGGAGAAGGAGGAGAAGAAGGAGAAAAGGAGGAGGAAGGGAGCATTAAGAGGAGGAGGGGAAGGAGAAATTGTAAGCGCACTAAAATCTCACTTTTCTGTTTTGCTAGTGAGAAGGAACACATTTCTTGCTGCTCTGAGCATGCTTTCAGAAAGAGGCACATGGAGGAATCCTTTGCCAGAGACAGCCTTAAGAACAGGTGGTATAACAGTCCTCTAACAGCTGCGAGCCGGGTGCTCAGAAAGGCGTCTTTGACCAATTCCCTCTCCCATAAGCCCTGCTCTAGATCCCAGAGTCGCCACCATGGACAGCCTCCTGAGATACAGAGCACTATTATCAAGGAAGTAACCTTATTCTTCAGTTCACACTGTCACATTTCTGATAACTACTGACTACCACCCAGACCACACCCAGGGGCTGTGAAACAGACTTGGTAAAATATGAACAGCAGAAGTAGTTGGAGTATGGAGCACCCTCAGCTCAGATAGGGTGGGGGAACAAGAGCCCTGGGACCTGGAGGAGTTCATTAGCTTGCTAGGGTTAACATAACAGGGTACCATAGATGGGATGGTACATCTTTAGGGACCATACTCTGTCCACCACATACCCCAATTGCTTTGGTAGCAGGCATAACCTTTTTTCTCACAATTTTAGAGGCCAGAAGTCCCACGATCAGGTTGGGTTCAAGTGGGGTCACTCTCCTTGGCTTGTCAGTGGCCGTCTTTACATGGTCCTTCCTGTGTGTGTGTCTGTGCCCTAATTTCTTCTTCTTATAGGGATACTGGTCACATTGGATTAGAGTTCACCCTAATGACCTCATGTAACTTTAATCATCTCTTTAAAGGTCCTATCTCCAAATTTCAAAGTGCTGGGGGTTAGGATCTCAACACCATGTATTCAGCCCATAACGAGGAGTAAAAAGGGAAATGTGGTGAAGAGGAAAGGAAGGATGCTTCACAGAATCTACCGGTGTAGGCGATAAAATGGGTTTGATGGTGGAAGGCTGAGAGGCCAGGGTCTCTGCTGATGGCTTCCATGCCTAATTATCTAACTATCTCTTCTCTCTCATCTTCCAGTTCCACATTTTCAGTGGCCTACTGGACATGAGCCACCTGGATGACCTGCCAACATCTTAAACAAACACAGGAAAGTACAAATGGATCTCATTTCTAATTTCCATTATTGCCATCACCAACTTTCCAAGAATTTTTCATTCTTTTCCTTTCCTCACACATCTAAAATACAACCAAGGCCATTTGCTCTTGCTTCTTTGTGTCTCTTGCATCTGTCCCCTTTCATCACACTGACTGTTATCACACTCCTCCAGTCAGTATCATCTGGACTATGAAAATATTCCCCAAAATGGCTCAGACCACCAGGCTCTCCTTTCACGAATCTATCTGTACATACTGCTCTCTCACATTAATTTTTCTAAACACTGCTTTTCTTATGAACCTATCTCTGCCCTAAACCCCCTTCCATGTTTCCCCATTATTACTGGAACATTTTTAACTGTATAACTTAGCATTCTAGGACTTCTAGAGCCTGGCCCCTTCAAGTGTCCTAACCTAACATCATGGGAAAAGTAGAAATGGATGATTGAATGAATACCCCTAAACAAACCCTCCATTCCACAAGATGATAAGTAAATCTTCTTATAATATGCCATTTATATGCTCACATGCCCAATATTTCCTCCTCTAAGTTTCCTTTCAAAATTCAATCTATCTTCTAGTTTCAGCATCATTACTGCTTCCTCCATCCCTGACTTCTCCTGACTGTTGAAATTATCTTTTCCTGCTTCTCTCAACAATACTTACCCCTTTAGGACATAGCATGATATTTTTCTTATTTTTTTTACTATCTATTCCTATGTATTGTCTTACCTAATACCTACATATGTGAGTATGCCTTACTCCCCAGACTGCACAGGGCAGACACCATGCGATGCCCATGACACATAATAATAATAACCAAAACCTTCATTCACACGGCAGGCATTTCCCAGTATTGTCTCATTTAATTCAAACAACAATCCAACAAGGCAGGTACTATTATTGTCATCTATAATCTACATCTACTCATCTGTAAAATGGGGATAATAATTTCCCTTTCATTCCTTGTTATGGGCTGAATACATGGTATTGAAATCCTAACCCCCAGCACTTTGAAATTTGGAGATAGGACCTTTAAAGACCTTTAATAACAAGTAACTGTCAAAATAATATAACCAGTAAGTCGCAGGCCTAGGACTCAAACAGAGGTCTGTGTGCCCCAGAAGTCCCTGCTAATAGTACCTTTCACAGAGTAAGTGCCGAGCCAATGTTTATGAATTAATTAAGGTTATGCCCGCTACCAAAGCAATTGAGGTATGTGGTGGACAGAGTATGGCCCCTAAAGATGTCCACATCCTAATCCTTGGAGCCTGTGATTATATTACATTACATTGCAAAGGGAATTAAGGTTGCAGATGGAATTAAGTTTCCTAATTAGAGGGCCTTAAAGTAGGGATATTATCTGGGACTATCTGGGAGGGCCCAATGTAATCACAAGGGTCCTTGAAAGTAGAAGAGGGAAGCAGAAGAAAAAGAGTGATGCTGTGGTAAGAAGAATTTCACCTGCCATTTCTGGCTTTGAGGATGGAAAAAGAAGCCAAAGAATACTGGCAGCCTCTAGAAGCTGGAAAGGCAAGAGACGGATTTGCCTCTACAGCCTTGAGAAAGGAGCATGATCCTACGGGCTGACACATTGATTATCACCCAGCAAGACACACTTGTGTCACATTTCTAACACACAGAAGTGTAAGGTGATAAATTAGTTTATTTTAAGCCATCTAATTTGTGGTAATCTGTTACAGCAGCAATAGGAAATTAATTCAGGATGCACAGATTCACAGCCAGCCCTGAGTTACCCTGATGGTTAGGCATTGCCCTGGTGAAAAATCAGTAGTCTGCTCTCTATATACCCAAATATCTACCTTCCATCTCTGTGACAATTTTTCATTGGCATAAATTGTACCTAGTTCCTGGGCTGACCCTTTTCTGCCCTGTCCCTGCACTCTTCTGGAAATGGGCTTACCAAGGACATGAAACTGACTGCAAGTCACATGTTAGTAACAGAATTCTCTTAGGAAGATTATTACTACAATTAAAACATGTATGCATCCTTTTAAAAAATATTATTTGGTGCTTTTATTCCAAAGCACTTCCCATATATTACTATCTTAGGTGTCTGTGCCAACTCTTAAGTGTACATAAATGGCGGTTTCAAGTGTACACACGGGTTTTTGGATTGCGGGTTTTGAGCTAACTCCAAGAATTTTACTCTTAAGAGGCTAAATAGCACAGCAGATAAATTCATATTTTGAAATGGTAGGAAAAGGAACTGTTCCGTATCTTTGTATTATGGAGCAAGGAAGGTGACAGGGAACTCTAGTATAAACTCACAAACTCATGCCCTTTCTTGCTGAGCCATCCCGACCCTGTGGCTTTGCCTAATTAACCACGTCTAGGTCATGGATACACCTTATGAGGTGGTGGCATGGCACACTGGTGGGCTTAGAGCTGAGATCCACATTCCTATTTCCCATTTCCTGTCCAGCTGCCTTTGATGGATTTCACATAATCGCCTGGAAACTCACTGCTCTGCCACCTCCCTTGTAGATGGATGGACAGTGAGTCCATTACATCTTCTCTAGGATCAGTGGGATGTTTATGTGCCTACAGTGATGGAAACAATAGTAACTTCCCCCTGTGTTCTCCAGGGACTTTACATACACATCATCATTCACCCACAGTGTAGCTCTGTGCCTACAGCATGGATTTTGGAGCTGGAACTCCCTGTTTCCAATCTTGGACTCTACCATTCGTCCGCTGTGTAGCCTCGGGCATATTCACTAACTTTTCGAGGACTTAGGTTCCTGGATGTGAAATGGCAATTTAAAAAACTACTTCCTAAGCCTGTAATCCTAAGCACTTTGGGAGGCTGAGGCGGGTGAATCGCCTGAGCACTCTGGAGTTTGAGACTAGCCTGAGCAAGAGTGAGACCTGTTTCTACTAAAGATAGAAAAACTAGCCGGGCGTGGTGGTGGGCGCGTATAGTCCCAGCTGCTCGGGAGGCTGAGGCAAGAGGATCACTTGAGCCCAAGAGTTTGGGGTTGCTGTGAGCTGTGATGGCCAGGGCACTCTACCCAGTGCGATTGAACGAGATTGTCTCAAAAGAAAAAAAAAAAGTAAGTAAATAAGTAATAAAAAAATAAATAAAATAAAAAGTACTTCCTTACAAGGTTGTTGTGAGGATTACCGTTAAGTACGTTGAAGGGTCCCAGTAACAAAGTCAATACCGCATGCCCGTGTTAGCGCTTGACGACCTTGTAAGGCAGACGACCACAGAGCGAGTGGACTAACTTGCCAAGGTCACGTATTCGATGGCGGCAGAGATAGGATCTGGAGATCGCTCACCGCGCTGTATGGCCGTGGACTTTCCAACCTGCTGCCCCATCTCCCGTTTGTCCCCGATTCCTTCTGCACCACCGGCACCCATGCTCATCCCGCCCATCCAAAAATTAAAACTGGCTGTCTCCCGCGCCCCGCTGCCACTCTGGGAGCTTCCAGGTACTCTGGAGAAAACGACCAGGACATTTTAAAAGTGGGTTGTCCCGCCGGTGCCAGGCTTCCCCCTCCTCCGGAGAAGCGCTGGTCTTCGCGGGCTCTGCGGCCCCTGGGCACGGCCCCTTCCAGCGGCGTCGCGAGGCCACAGTCCCCGGAGGGGCCGCGGCGCCCGGAGGAGCCTGGACCGGCCTCGCCGCGGCTGCTGCCCGAGCGCTGCCGGGCGGGCTCCCCCCCAGCTGGGGAGGAAGGCAGTCGTTTTCTTCCCGGGGGAACGTTCCACTTGAAACAGTTCCACGAGGGCTGTTCTCGCCTCCGACTCCGGGAAGAGCTGTAATTAACACAGCAACAAACGCCCACGACGCGAGCTGGCAAAGGGAGCGCGACGCGAGCCGCGGCCACCGCCGAGCCGGGCCAATTGCTTCCCTGCTCGCCGCCCATTTGGTCTGTTTTGGTTCCGCAGTCATCCAACTGTAGCGTTTCTTAAAACATGTCAGGGGCTGGTGTTTGTGTTTTGGGTTGAGCAGTTTCACACACGTGGTTGGAGACCGTGCTCCACCAGCTGCTGTGCTGAGCAATTGCTTTCTGCGGCTTCGGGAGCGTCAGGTAGAAGAATCTCAGAAGCGGGCGACTGGAGCGGAGGGAGGGAGGAGGCGGGACTGGCACCTGCCGCCGGGGTTGGCCTGGAGTTGGGTCGGAAGCCTCCTCCGGACCCGAACAGGTGAAACCGGTCGGCCGGGTCTCATCCCTGACTCCGCTCGGGCCGCCCCGCACCCGAGCAGCTAGGGAAGGAAGGGGCCGGCTCCTCAGGGTCCTGGAAACGGCACCCAGAGCCAGCCAGGGGCCACCATGGGCGACCGACTTGGGGTGGCGTTACGGGGCTGCCGGGGCGGGGACCGTAGACTCCTCGGTCTACGTTTGTGAGGGTCGGATCCCCGACTCTGCCAGTACATAGAACCTAGCTTCTGCCAGGTGGGGCCTATGGTCCAGCTCCTGGACATCACGTGGGACCAGTGATTCAGTACTAACTACCCTTTAACAAGATCCCCAGTGATTAGTAACCACATTAAAGTTTAGGAAGCACTGACTGCCCTATAACCTGTTATACCTCCCTCTGACGTCTTTCTGTGAGTCCTGTCGTGTCAGTGTATTACCTTACAAAAACTATGAGCAGGCAGTGGCTTTTAGAGAAATGTAACCCTGCTCTCAGCTAAACATCTGCACCTGTTGGGTGCTTAACAATAGCTCCCTGCTAATTGTTGCTAAGGGATAATGCCTGCTCTGTTGTCCAACCCAGAAAAGGTCAGGGAGTACATGAGGAGCCACAATCCAAACAAGAAGTTTCAAATAATTCTGAGATAATAACACACAAGGCAGAAATGACTATCAGGTGAGCATCTTAAACAGTATGTGTGTATTCTATGTGTATATATACACCATGTGTATATGTGTGTCCACATATAGAGAGACAGAATATATATTCTGACATAGTGCTTCAAACATAGTAGGTGATCAGTATTTATTGAACCAATGGCTAGATCTTATAACACATTCTCCTGGAAAGAGACAAATTTTGCATTTTAGACCAAACCAGCATATATCTTCTTTAAAATTAAAACGTATTACCAATAACTAACAGTTATGTCTTTTAAAACATTAATGATTTACATGTTCAACACAGGCTCTTGGCCCCTATTTAAATGAGGTGCACTGTAGGACAGTGCAGGCCCACAATAGACAGTGCAGACACTGTAGACAGGCCCAGCATAGCTCCTTCAAGACTCCTTCCAAGTCTTCCGCAGTCAGGGTATCTCCTACATGTCCATTAAGGCCTCCCAGGCCTCATGGCCCTCATAGATCACAGATAGTTAACTTTTTCATTCTTATGAGTTATTGATCTGCAAGCCAAACATTTTCAAACTGAGGCTTTACTCAATGGCCTGTAACAGCTTCAATTTATTCTGTCAAGAATTCAAACCTTACCTAGGTACTTGAATCATGTGAGTTGTGAGCACCAGTGCAAAGCAGGGCAGAGCGACCCTCATCTCTTGGTGGGTAGAAGGATTATTACAATTTTTAAAATTCATTTTTTCCATCTAAAGGGACTGTTGTTAACAAAACATTGCAGAGATTTTTCGTTTTGTGACTCTGCTATGTTCCAAGTGCCTAAGGCAGATCTTGGAAAACAGCAGGTACTCAATAAATATTTTGAGTTTAATTGCATTGGTGCTTGAGTCCATAGCCTAAAAGAGATTGTCACTCTCTATCGTACCATAACAGTAACACTGATACTTGTCCATTTCTAACAATATTTAGCAAACAGTCTGATATCTTCCCTCATGCTTTATCCTTGCCTGAGACATTTAAAATCAGTGCTGTTAAGACAATGCAATGGGAGGCAAACAATGGTTCCAGAGGGAAAGGGTTGGGGGGGAGAAGGGACATACATCTGACAGCATACAGTTAGAGGTGTAAGGAGAAGAGTGGCTTTTGGATGTGAACAGTAAAAAGGCAGAAGCAAAGGCTGTGAACCCAAGCTATTTCTAAAATAAAAATGTCTAGTTCACCAATGCTTCCCTGTCCACTATAACAACAGCAACTATATTTATTGAGTACTCACTACGTGCCGGGAACTAACACAGCTTTTTACACTGACTAGTCCTTACACTAACCCTGACAGGGAGGCTGGAGTGAGAACATCTAGGAAGCTATAACAGCATGAAATAAGCAAAGGTCAATTTAGTTGGATGGCATTGGAAGAAATGTTTTAAAATATGAGATCCACATGACTGCTCAAAGAAAAATTATCAAAATTTCATCAGGAAACAGTTAAAAACCAGCCAAATGCGACACTTATTAACCAATAAATTACAGCACAAAGTTAATAGTAAAAACAGATAGCAACAAGAGAAACACCTTTCATTAGAAGATGAAGGTTCCAAGCAAACATTCCCTAATTAATCCTTTCAACAGCATCAGGAAATTATTATTTAACATTTCATAATTTCATAACAATCAGAGATAGCACTCAATGTTTTCAAAGTGTTTTACCAACAGTAATTAGATGTTTTTATCATGAACCTTGTGAAATAGGTCAGTATTGTTATCCCCATTTTAAAGAAAAGCAAGGCAGTAAATAAATATCCATAGAAAGTGGAGACCACGGGCGGCGCCTGTGGCTCAGTGAGTAGGGCGCCGGCCCCATATGCCGAGGGTGGTGGGTTCAAACCCAGCCCCGGCCAAACTGCAACAAAAAAATAGCCGGGCGTTGTGGCGGGCGCCTGTAGTCCCAGCTGCTCGGGAGGCTGAGGCAAGAGAATCGCTTGGGCCCAGGAGTTGGAGGTTGCTGTGAGCTGTGTGACGCCACGGCACTCTACCCGAGGGCGGTACAGTGAGACTCTGTCTCTACAAAAAAAAAAAAAAAAAAAAAAAAAGAAAGTGGAGACCACTAACATAATTCTCATGTTCATCACTTCCCATTTTCCACCATTCTCATCTTCAAAATATGCAAAGCACCTTTTAAAATTGTCTCATTTTAACCCACCTCAAAAGCCCAATAGATAGAATTGTCTTCATTTTGCAGATACAAAACACACACACACACACACACACACACACACTTCCCATCAGAGAGGAGGTAGTTGCTATTCTGTCTGCTTCTAAGACCTAACTCATCCATGGTTCCAGGACTTAACAAAACTGAAGCTGCCCAAACAGACAGCACCCACTACTAAAACAATTCCCTTTCATGGGAAAAAAATTCCCAAGCATCTGTACCACATGGTATAATAGATTTGCAAAATCTGTTCTTACTATGAACAATTCTGCTTATTTTATTAATAGCAGATCCATGGACCACCAATCCCCTCCAACAACTATGAGGAGTATTGTAAACAGCAAGATGGCACTTGTTACATATAAAAACAAACAAATAAAAAACATGCCAGATTCCCTAATGGCCTTAGGAAAACTTATTTTGAGAACAATATGAGTTGATTGGTCCTAGAGAAAGTAGTTCAAAACTGGGCAGATCAAGAAAATAACTGAATCAGAATCAACTTAAACCTGTTTACAAAGGTTGTCATCATATGTGGTATTTCTTCACAAAAAATACAAAAAATAACCATATAAATATGTCATTTTTTATTCTCTGTAGTTATACTGGACTTGGTATTTTTCTCTTATGAGAAAAATTTCTACTGTGTATTCGATTTGTAATTCAGTTGAACTGTTTGCTAAATGTTAGCAATCATAGCAAAAATATGAATAAAAAATAAAAAGTTGTCAGATCATAGTCTGACCTCCTTTTTTTACCCCACTGCATGAATTTTAACTATATCAAAGCAAAATAAATTGGAATTAGTAATATACAATTTTCCATTCATCTAACTGACAATTAAGCTAAGTGAAGAAAATTTGGCCTTAAAATGTGTAGAATTATTCAACATTAAAAAAAGAGCACAAGCCAGTCAATGTATCTTCAGTCACTACTTTGCAAAAGATGTTTTATCTTGGAAAAACTGCTTTAGGAAACTTAAGTTTTAATATGTACTATTTTTAAAACCTGTCATTTCATTACAAGCGTGCTATAGTAATTCCCATCAAACATTTATTTTCTTTAATTATATTTTACTGAATGCCTCATCTGAAGAAAGCATCAGTTGGAGAAGCCAAATGTGAGCTATGACAGAATTCTACAAATAGAAAATTACTTAAAGGTTTACAGTGGGGTAATTCCAAAAGCAAGGAAATGCCAAAATCCAACAAATCAACACTGCAAGAATTTCCTTTTAATAACTTCCATGAGTTCTTGTTATTTAACTTCACTTAAAAGCTGGGCATTGAAAAGTCATCAGGAGGCGGAGCAAGATGGCAGCCAAGTAACAGCTTCCTTGCATCTGGGCACTGTGAGTCTGGGGATATAGGACTCCAGGCATCTCTGGCTGATGGGATCTGCCTATCATCACCCCTGAGAGGATACAGGGAGTCAGTGAGAGACTTCTGGACCCCAAGAGGAGGACTAAAACAGTGGAAAACCGGCAAGTGGTCGCGTGTGTTCAATCTGTCTAAACCCGCCCGCAACTTCCACAGGCACGAGAACTTAAAGAGCAAGAGGAAGTGAAAGGAAAATTAGGGCAAGGAAACAGATAAAAGAAATCACCCATGAGGAAGAATCAGCAGAAAACTCCAGGCAACATGAAGAACCAGTCCAGAACAACCCTGCCAAGGGACCATGAGGTAGCTACTGCAGAGGATTCCACCTATACAGAAATGGTAGGAATGACAGAAAGGGAATTTAGAATACACATGTTGAAAACAATGAAAGAAATGATGGAAACAATGAAGGAAACTGCTAATAAAGTGGAAAATAACCAAAAGGAAATCCAAAAACAGAATCAAATCAGAGATGAACGATATGAAGAATATAAAAAGGATATAGCAGAGCTGAAGGAAATGAAACAGTCAATCAGGGAACTTAAAGATGCAATGGAAAGTATCAGCAACAGGTTAGACCATGCAGAAGAAAGAATTTCAGAGGTAGAAGACAAAGTTTTTGAGATAACTCAGATAGTAAAAGAGGCAGAAAAGAAGAGAGAAAAAGCAGAACGTTCACTGTCAGAATTATGGGACTTTATGAAGCGTTCCAACATACGAGTTATAGGAATTCCAGAGGGGGAAGAAGAATGCCCCAGAGGAATGGAAGCCATACTAGAGAATATTATAAAAGAAAATTTCCCAAATATCAGCAAAGATTCTGACACACTGCTTTCAGAGGGCTATCAGACCCCAGGTCGCCTCAACTCTAACGGAGCTTCTCCAAGACACATTGTGATGAACCTGTCCAAAGTCAAGACAAAAGAAAAGATTCTGCAAGCTGCCAGGAGTAAGCACCAGTTGACCTACAGGGGCAAATCCATCAGAGTGACCGCAGACTTCTCTAACGAAACTTTCCAAGCAAGAAGACAATGGTCATCTACCTTTAATCTACTTAAACAGAACAATTTTCAGCCCAGAATTCTGTACCCTGCTAAGCTAAGCTTCAAAATTGACGGAGAAATCAAATCATTTACGGATGTACAAACATTGAGGAAATTCGCCACAACAAGACCAGCTCTACAGGAAATACTTCAACCTGTTCTGCACACTGACCACCACAATGGATCAGCAGCAAAGTAAGAACTCAGAAATTAAAGGACAGAACCAAACCTCCACACTGATGCAAAAGATAAAACTAAGCAATGGACTCTCACAAAATAAGACGAATAGAATATTACCACACTTATCAATTATCTCAATAAATGTTAATGGCTTGAATTCCCCACTGAAGAGACATAGATTGGTTGAATGGATTAAAAAACACAAGCCATCCATTCGCTGTCTGCAAGAAACACACCTGGCTTCAAAAGACAAATTAAAGCTCCGAGTCAAGGGTTGGAAGACAATTTTTCAGGCAAATGGAATTCAGAAGAAAAGAGGAGTTGCAATCTTATTTTCAGATACATGTGGATTTAAAGCAACTACAGTCAAAAAAGACAAAGATGGTCACTTTATATTGGTCAAGGGAAAAATACAACAAGGAGACATTTCAATTCTAAATATCTATGCACCCAATTTAAATGCTCCCAGATTCTTGAAACAGACCTTACTCAGTCTGAGCAATATGATATCTGATATTACCATAATAACAGGGGACCTTAACACTCCTCTTACAGAGCTGGACAGATCCTCTAAACAGAAATTAAACAAGGATATAAGAGACTTTAATGAGACCCTAGAACAACTGTGCTTGATAGACGCATATAGAACACTCCATCCCAAAGATAAAGAATATACATTCTTCTCATCACCCCATGGAACATTCTCCAAAATTGATCATATCCTGGGACACAAAACAAATATCAACAGAATCAAAAGAATTGAAATTTTACCTTGTATCTTCTCAGACTATAAGGCACTAAAGGTGGAACGCAACTCTAACAAAAATGCTCGACCCCACCCAAAGGCATGGAAACTAAACAATCTTCTGTTGAATAACAGATGGGTGCAGGAAGAAATAAAACGGGAAATCATTAACTTCCTTGAGCATAACAACAATGAAGACACAAGCTACCAAAACCTGTGGGATACTGCAAAAGCAGTTTTGAGAGGAAAATTCATCGCTTTAGATGCCTACATTCGAAAAACAGAAAGAGAGCACATCAACAATCTCACAAGAGATCTTATGGAATTGGAAAAAGAAGAACAATCTAAGCCTAAACTCAGTAGAAGAAAAGAAATATCCAAAATCCAATCAGAGATCAATGAAATTGAAAACAAAAGAATCATTCAGAAAATTAATGAAACAAGGAGTTGGTTTCTTGAAAAAATAAGTAAAATACATAAACCATTGGCCAGACTAATGAGGAATAGAAAAGTAAAATCTCTAGTAACCTCAATCAGAAATGATAAAGGGGAAATAACAACTGATCCCACAGAGATACAAGAGATCATCTCTAAATACTACCAGAAACTCTATGCCCAGAAATTTGACAATGTGAAAGAAATGGATCAATATTTGGAATCACACCCTCTCCCTAGACTCAGTCAGGAAGCTGAGCTCCTGAACAGACCAATTTCAAGCACTGAGATCAAAGCAACAATAAAAAATCTTCCAACCAAAAAATGCCCTGGTCCAGATGGCTTCACTCCAGAATTCTATCAAACCTTCAAGGAAGAGCTTATTCCTGTACTGCAGAAATTATTCCAAAAAATTGAGGAAGAAGGAATCTTCCCCAACACATTCTATGAAGCAAACATCACCCTGATACCAAAACCAGGAAAAGACCCAAACAAAAAGGAGAATTTCAGACCAATCTCACTCATGAACATAGACGCAAAAATTCTCAACAAAATCCCAGCCAATAGATTACAGCTTATCATCAAAAAAGTCATTCATCATGATCAAGTAGGCTTCATCCCAGGGATGCAAGGCTGGTTTAACATACACAAGTCTATAAATGTTATCCACCATATTAACAGAGGCAAAAATAAAGATCACATGATCCTCTCAATAGATGCAGAAAAAGCATTTGATAAAATCCAGCATCCTTTTCTAATTAGAACACTGACGAGTATAGGCATAGGTGGCACATTTCTAAAACTGATTGAAGCTATCTATGACAAACCCACAGCCAATATTTTACTGAATGGAGTAAAACTCAAAGCTTTTCCTCTTAGAACTGGAACCAGACAAGGTTGTCCTCTGTCACCTTTACTATTCAACGTAGTGCTGGAAATTCTAGCCAATACAATTAGGCAAGACAAGGAAATAAAGGGAATCCAAATGGGAGCAGAGGAGGTCAAACTCTCCCTCTTTGCTGACGACATGATCTTATACTTAGAGAACCCCAAAGACTCAACCACAAGACTCCTAGAAGTCATCAAAAAATACAGTAATGTTTCAGGATATAAAATCAATGTCCACAAGTCAGTAGCCTTTGTGTACACCAATAACAGTCAAGATGAGAAGCTAATTAAGGACATGACTCCTTCACCATAGTCTCAAAGAAAATGAAATACCTAGGAATATACCTAACGAAGGAGGTGAAGGACCTCTATAAAGAAAACTATGAAATCCTCAGAAAGGAAATAGCAGAGGATATTAACAAATGGAAGAACATATCATGCTCATGGATGGGAAGAATCAACATTGTTAAAATGTCTATACTTCCCAAAGCAATCTACCTATTCAATGCCATTCCTATCAAAATACCAACATCGTACTTTCAAGATTTGGAAAAAACGATTCTGCGTTTTGTATGGAACCGGAAAAAACCCCGTATAGCTAAGGCAGTTCTCTGTAACAAAAATAAAGCTGGGGGCATCAGCATACCAGATTTTAGTCTGTACTACAAAGCCATAGTGCTCAAGACAACATGGTACTGGCACAAAAACAGAGACATAGACACTTGGAATCGAATTGAAAACCAAGAAATGAAACTAACATTTTACAACCACCTAACCTTTGATAAACCAACCAAGAACATACCTTGGGGGAAAGACTCCCTATTCAATAAATGGTCTTGGGAGAACTGGATGTCTACATGTAAAAGACTGAAACTGGACCCACACCTTTCCCCACTCACAAAAACTGATTCAAGATGGACAAAGGACTTAAACTTAAGGCATGAAACAATAAAAATCCTCCAAGAAAGTATAGGAAAAACACTGGAAGATATTGGCCTGGGGAAAGACTTCATGAAGAAGACTGCCATGGGGGCGGCACCTGTGGCTCAAGGAGTAGGGCGCCGGTCCCATATGCCGGAGGTGGCGCGTTCAAACCCAGCCCCAGCCAAAAGAGACAAAAAAAAAAAAAAAAAGAAGACTGCCATGGCAATTGCAACAACAACAAAAATAAACAAATGGGACTTCATTAAACTGAAAAGCTTCTGTACAGCTAAGGAGACAATAACCAAAGCAAAGAGACAACCTACACAATGGGAAAGGATATTTGCATATTTTCAATCAGACAAAAGCTTGATAACTAGGATCTATAGAGAACTCAAATTAATCCACATGAAAAAGCCAACAATCCCTTATATCAATGGGCAAGAGACATGAATAGAACTTTCTCTAAAGATGACAGACGAATGGCTAACAAACACATGAAAAAATGTTCATCATCTCTATATATTAGAGAAATGCAAATCAAAACCACCCTGAGATATCATCTAACCCCAGTGAGAATGGCCCACATCACAAAATCTCAAAACTGCAGATGCTGGCATGGATGTGGAGAGAAGGGAACACTTTTACACTGCTAGTACAACCTTTCTGGAAGGAAGTATGGAGAAACCTCAAAGCACTCAACCTAGACCTCCCATTTGATCCTGCAATCCCATTACTGGGCATCTACCCAGAAGGAAAGAAATCCTTTTATCATAAGGACACTTGTACTAGACTGTTTATTGCAGCTCAATTTACAATCGCCAAAATGTGGAAACAGCCTAAATGCCCACCAACCCAGGAATGGATTAACAAGCTGTGGTATATGTATACCATGGAATACTATTCAGCCATTAAAAAAAATGGAGACTTTACATCCTTCGTATTAACCTGGATGGACGTGGAAGACATTATTCTTAGTAAAGCATCACAAGAATGGAGAAGCATGAATCCTATGTACTCAATTTTGATATGAGGACAATTAATGACAATTATGGTTATGGGGGGGAAACAGAAAGAGGGAAGGAGGGAGGTGGGTGGGGCCTTGGTGTGTGTCACACTTTATGGGGGCAAGACATGATTGCAAGAGGGACTTTACCTAACAATTGCAATCAGTGTAACCTGGCTTATTGTACCCTCAATGAATCCCCAACAATAAAAAAAAAAAAAAAAAAAAAGCTGGGCATTGTGGCAGGCACCTGTAGTCCCAGCTACTCAGGAGGCAGAGGCAAGGTCATTGCCTAAGCCCGAGAGCTGGAGGTTGCTGTGAGTTGTGACACCATGGCACTCTACCAAGGGTGACAAAGTGAGACTCTGCCTTTAAAAAAAAAGAATTAAAGCCAAAAGAATTCCATGATCCCTTTTATAAAGTGATTTCTTTTCCTAGTTTAAGTACTCCAATTTTGTGGCTCAGCACCTATAGCTCAGGGGCTAGGGTGCCAGCCACATACACAGGAGCTGGTAGGTTCGAATCCAGACTGGGCTTACCAAACAACAATGACAACTGCAACAACAAAAAAAATAGCTGGGCATTGTGGCAAGCCCCTGTAGTTCCAGCTACTTGGGAGGCTGAGGCAAGAGAATCACTTAAGCCCAAGAGTCTGAGGTTGCTGTGAGCTGTGACACCACGGCACTCTACCCGGGGCAATAGCTTGAGACTCTGTCTCAAACAAAATAAGTAATCCAATATTGTGCAGAGAGGTGTAACTGGAAATTCCTGCCTTTGAGGGGACTCTGAGAGCAATGCTACTCTGTCCTCATCGGGTTACCTTCTATGGGCATCCCAGCCTGCTGAGCACCACTTGAGGACACCATGAAAGAGCTCTGGAGAGGGCACAGAACCCCAGGAATGGTGAGCAGTGGAAACCAAAAAGAACAACGGGCCAGAACCAAGCTAAAGGGAGCTGGATCCAGCCCTTTTCTGCTGCAGCACCCATAGAGACTGCTGAGTATGCAGCCAGTTACATTCTGAACCTTGCCTTTCTTCTCATAAACCACACTCTGCAAACTGAGGTTTCTAAAAGCAGGTACTAAATCAAGGTTCAAAGTCCATCTACCTAGTTGACAGGATTGGTAAAGACTGAATGTGATAACTTGAGGCCCTCAAAAAAAGATAAAGTGCTGCTTAGATTAAGCCACCAAGATCACCACCTTGATATTCAGGGCTATTTACTCTGCTCCAGCTTGACAAGGATGCAAAATAATAATATTAACAAGCAATAGTTGAATATGCAATGCGTTGGTACTATGTAAATCTCAATGCTCACAACACCCCCCTGAAATAGGCATTCTCCCACATTTTATAGACCATAAAATTGAAGCTTGAAGAGTTTAAGTAACTAACTCACTAGGTTTGAAGCCTCATTTCTTTGACCTCGGAGCCCACTCATTTAATCAGATCTTAATTTAAAGTACTATTGCCTTTAGTTTGGATTTCTCAGAAAGCAGAACCTAAGGAAGAAGGTTATATGGTGCTATTTAATCAGAATGTGAATCCCAGTGAGCAGGAGTAAAGGAAGGGAGAGCAGGACAGGGAAGTAGTGAGAACCAAGTCAAGGAAGCATTGGGGAACTGACCACTGCTGCTGCTATTGATTGCTCTGTCTGTGGGACTTTGCCCCCAGGAAGTCATACCAACTGTATCTCACTACAGGGGAAACAAAGGGCAGAATGTAGTCTTCTAGGGCACTAACTCCTCTCACCTCCAGGTTGCCTTAAGTGGGTGTAACCAGAGCTGAGTATCTTGGTGGGATCAATAAGGAACCCTGGTACGGCAGGCAAGAGCTGTGTGCATGGGCAGAGGGTGAGGGGCCGTCAGTTTGCACCTGAAATCAGGCAGAGTCTGTGCAGAGAGGGAATACCTGAAGTGGTCTATAAGAAGGTTCTCATGCCTGTATATTCTGTTGAGAGACTGGATTGGATTCTCAAATGGAGCAAAAAGTCAGAAAGCACTCACATGAATGCCATAGAGCCATCTACAACCTCAGAAATCATTGATTGCTTTTGAAAGAATTATACCATCTCTACCATAGGATTTAGAGTGGTACAGGGTGTATATACTCACACTAACCTGAACTCATCTCATAGAGTGATAATATACATGATCTAACTCAATACTATTTACTTGTGAAAGCAGCTCAGAAAACACCTCCTTCTGGGAAGTCTTCTCTAATTCTCTCCCCAGCCCCTGCCACTGGGTTCCTTATTGATCCCACTGAGATACTCAGCTCCCAAATGTTCTAATAATGTACTATGCAGAGATCTCTGCCATTTCCTTTTTCATCTTATAACTATCTGTTTATGTGTCAGTCTTCTTCCAGTAGACTGTGAAATCCTTAAGGAAAGGGACTGGTGTCATAGGTCCTTGAAGCCCCAGCCCTGCACTGTATAACTTAGCATGCATTAAATACTCAAGGAATAGTATGTAAGGAAGGGGAAATTGGAGCTACGAGGGAGAAGAGGCCTAAAATGGTCATTGTGGGAGTGGGAGAGTGAGCAGGCCAGAGACCCAAGCAAGAGTGCTCAGGCAGTTCTGAGGGTCCATGGGAGGTTGGCAGCTGTGAACTTATGATAGAAATTGTCTATCCACCTGTGTGACTTTCTCCCCTATCCCCTAACTGGAGAGGAGAGAGTAATTGTAAACCAACTAGTGTAGATTTTTTTTGTGTGTGTGACAGTCTCACTATGTCACCCTCAGTAGAGTGCCGTGACATCATAGCTCACAGCAACCTCAAACTCTTGGGCTTAAGCAATTCTCTTGCCTCAGCCTCCTGAGTAGCAGGGACTACAGGTGCCTGCCACAGTGCCCAGCTGTTTCAACTAGTGTAGATTTTCATGAGTACCAGGACCAGGCAGTCAGAAGATAATAATCTAACAGAATGTTAAATGGTATTTCCAGCTGTTTTAGAGTTTCAGCTGAGACCCCAATCTAAGGATAATGGGATATAAATGTTTGTAAATTCAAAAGAGTGGTGGTGTCAGACATTTCTATTCAGGACTTGCTGAGGAGGGCAATAACCAGTCCTGGAGCCCTAAGCCTATCACCCTTCTCCAGGCTATAAAGAAAAGATGAAATATTTGTTCAGAGAAAAATTCTTTTTTTTTTTTCAGAGAAAAATTCTTTAAAGAAAATTGCAATAGCCTATAGTCCCAGCTACTTGGGAGGCTGAGGCAAGAGAATTGCCTAAGCCCAAGAGCTGGAGGTTGCTGTGAGCTGTGACGCCACAGCACTCTACCAAGGGCAACAAAGTGAGACTCTGTCTCTAAAAAAAGAGAGAGAGAAAGAAAAGAAAATTGCAAAAAAAAAAGAAAAAAAAATGCCATTGCCATTCTGGGAAAAAAGCATCATGACATTTCCTCTCACCTTTCCAAGGGAGAAAGGTGTAAAGGTGGTTGCTGGTCACTGACCTCAAATCAAATGAGGAGCTCTTAGCCCGGTAGTCTCATGAGGCCTTTGGTTGGCAGATTTCTACACAACGCCTTCCCAATGACCTTGTGTAATCACCTACCTTCCCTTGAGTGCAGACCTATGGATAGGATGGGATATCACTCCCACAATTATATTACATTAAATAGTGAAAAAGGATTTTTTATAGATGTAATTAAAATCCCTAATCAGTTGAGTTCATCAAAGGGAAGATCAGCATGAATGGGCCTGACCTACTTAAGTAAGCCCATAAAAGAGTACCTAATGGTCTGGATGCACTCTTGCTGCTCTGGAAGAAAGCAAATAGCCAAGTTGTGAACTGTCTATGGGGGTCACATGGAAAGGAACTGTGGGTGGCCTCTAGAAGTTGGAAGTGGTCCCTAATTGACAACTAGCAAGAAAACGGGACCTCAGTCATAAAGCTGCAAGGAAATGAATTCTGCCAGCAACCACTGAGCTTGAAAGAGGGCTGAAAGTCTCAAATGAGAATCACAGCCCTAGCCAACACACTGATTTCAATCTGATGAGTCCCTTAGCAGAGGACTTAGCTAACTCCTGCCAGGACTCCTGACCCCCAAAACTGAGAGATAATAAATCTGTGTTGTTTGAAGCTGATAAGCTTGTAGTAATTTGTCATAAAGCCACAGAAAATGAAAACGGGGCCTAAGCAAAGTGTGGTAAGATTCCTTGGGAGATATTCGTGCCTGTCCCCTAGAACTGGAGAATGACAAAGGCCAAGGCCTGAATGTGGAGAAACCAGGGAGAATGGTTGCCTGAAACCATTATCTGCAATGGCTTAGTGAACAGAGAAGCCAGCAGGATGTGTATTTATTCTGGGCCAACTTGTCCTGCAGAAGTAGCTGGGAATAAGACTTCTCAAAAGGATTTTACCCAAGAGAACTATGTGCTGGGGGAAAAACCAGCAAACAGGGTTGAAGGTGTCTGTCAGAGGCAAGGGCATAAGACCTCAGCCAGAGAGGGTGTTCCCTGGCAAGGAATG
This sequence comes from Nycticebus coucang, assembly GCF_027406575.1. NCBI lineage: Eukaryota > Metazoa > Chordata > Mammalia > Primates > Lorisidae > Nycticebus > Nycticebus coucang. Next base: position 166,075,045 of record NC_069780.1, on the reverse strand, counting down.
TGCATGCAGTCAAGGTCTGCTGAGTGTTGGGAGGGACTCTGAAGGACCCAGAGAAGCCCCCTACAACGAGCAATAAGAAATATGCCTTGGACAGAAAGACAAATACTGCATGATCTCACCCATATATGGAGAATCTAAAAAGTTGTCAGCATAAAAGTAGACAGTAGAATAGTGGTAACCAGAAGATGGAGGGAGGGGTTGGAGAGGAGGGATAGTGGAAGATGGTTCCATGGGTACAAAGGTACAGTTAGATAGGAGTAAGTCCTAACTCTACAGCAGAGTCAAATGACTAGGGTTAACAGTAACATGTATTTCAAAATAGCTAGAAGAGAGGTTTTTGAATGTTCTCATCACAAAGAAATGGTAAGTGGTTAAGGTGATATAAATAGATTCTAAGTACTCTGATTTGATCATTACACAATTTACACATGTATAAAAACATCATATTATACCCCATAAATATGTACAAGTAGTATGCATCAGTTATTATAAAAGGCCCTCACAGGCTGCCAGTCTTCATTTCCTTGGGATGCCACACGGTTCTCTCCCTCCTTCCCTCCCCCACTCTCCCCTTCTCTCGCTCCCTGCTCTCTGCTCTCTTTCTCATCTCCTTGTCTCATTCTCTTCCCTTTCTGTAATATAAAATAAACTTATTCTTTTATATTCAAAAGACAAAATAAAATAAGTCATCACAGAGGATGCTGATAGCCAGGTAATATCAGCACAGATCAAGTAAGAAATTGCCCATGGCCAGAGATATTTGCAATATCTAGAGACATTTTGGTTGTTATATCTGGGGACAAGTGGGCTTAGGTCTTTCTACTGATAGCTAGGGGGTAAAATCCAAGGATGCTGTTTAACAGTGTACAATGCACAGGACAGCCCTCTCAACAAAGAATCACGCAGCCCAAAATGCCTGTAGTGCTGAGGTTAACAAATCACTGAGCCCTTCTCTCCATCTTTTGAGGAGAGGGGAGTCAAGGGAATGGTTGGTCAGCAAAGCAATCAGAACATACATCTATCAACACAGTTCACTGTCCTATATGAGTGCAGTTCATAGTGTCCCAAAACAATTACAATAACAATAACATCAAAGGTCATGGATCAGAGATGACCAAAACCAATATAATAATACTGAAAAAGTTTGAAAATTGTGGGAATTACCAAAATGTGACAGAGACACAAAGTGAACACATGCTGTTGGAAAAATGGTGCTAACAAACTTGCCCAATGCAGGAATACCACAAACCTTTAACTTGTAAAATAAACACAATAAAGCAGAGTGCAATAAACAAGGTATGACTGAACTGATGGACACTTTAATAGCTGGAAATGAGACTTCTCTGTTAACTACATGAGACCAGAAAAACTATAGGAGTTTGAGATACCATCAAGGAAGAGTTAAGGTTTCTGGTATTTAAAGGTAGTTGGCAGAGAAACCATCAAGGGATTTCCCCAGGGCTTCCCACTGGGTTCAGCTAGTTGGATAAAGCTGTTACAACAGTCACAGATTCAGGGAGAAGATAGTAAAGTTGAATGGTTTGAGATTCAAAGAAACAAGGTGTCTTGTAAGAGGACAGAAGTTCCAAGTCAGGAGTTTGGAAGATTCCAAGAGATGGAAAAGCCCACATGAAACAGAAAAGATTCCCATTGTTTTAGGTCAGGTTCCCTCAAAGCAGAGCCTGAGGCAGGAATTCGTATGCATGGGGACCAGTGACAGAGTGTGTTCAGATGAAATCCTTCTATTCATTTCACAGAACTGCCATAAAATAACAAACTACCATAAACTAGTGGCTTGAAATAAGAGAACTTTAATGTTTCGCAGTACTGGAGGCCAGTAGTCTGAATTTATTTATTTATTTATTTATTTATTTATTTATTTATTTATTTATTTATTTATTTGAGACAGAGTCTCACTCTGTTGCCCAGGCTACAGAGCCGTGGCTTCAGCCTAGCTCACAGAAACCTCAGACTCCTGAGTTCAAGTGATCCTCCTGCCTCAGCCTCCTGAGTAGCTGGACTACAGGCACCTGCTGTGATGCTAGCTAATTTTTTAATTTTTAGAGAAAGGGATCTCACTCTTACTCAGTCTGTTCTCAAACTCCTGAGCTCAAGAGATCCTCCTGCCTCAGCCTTCCAGAATGCTAGAATTACAGGCATAAGCCACCACTCCTGCCCTGAAATATATTTGTTAATTTCAAAATATTTAGAGGGTACAAATGTTTTTGTTACATGGATATACAGATACTTTGTATAATGCTTAAGTCAGGGCTTTTAGTGTGCCCATCACCCGAGTTGTACCACAGACAGGTGGGCCCCAATCAGAAGTTTCTGACTCAGGAGGTCTAGGGTAGGGCTTGAGAATTTGCATTTATAACATGTTCCCAGGTGATGCTCTGTTGCTGGTCTGAGGAGCACATTCTGAAAAGCATTGATGTAGGGCAATTCCTAGAAGGGGCAGTTGAGGGTAGTCAGTGGCCAATGCCCAGAGCAGCCAGCAGATGGGAGAGGTACACTGGACGGTACAGGGAATCTGGGCAAGGCAGCAACAGTATGGTAACTACTCAAGGTTCATGGGGAGAGAGAAAATAAACCCGAATGTCTGCAGGGGAATCAGCATCCTGAGAGCCAGATTTTTGTTATAGCCAAAAAGAGAAGTGTGCAAAGAAGACCCACAGCTCTGCAGACTGCCAGGTTGTCTGGATAAAAAACCAGAAAAAGGAGTTTCTACTTTTTAATCCATGAGACAAGTAGGTTGTACAGTAATGATGCAGGTGATTTTAAAGCTACAGAATCATTCTTGGCTCTCCCCTGCATACCTTCTGACCAAATGGACTACCAAGGCTAATTCACTCCTTTTTTCAATCTCTGCAAGTCATTGAGTGGCTGCCAACCACTTGGCAATACCACTCAGTCCTTCAGAGGGTGTGAAGCATTCCCTCAAGTGTGCTGCAGTCTGGTTATTTAACTGGTTAGAGACAAAGCTTTATGGTCACTTTAAGCTGTGGTTGAAACCTAACTACATGGCTCTTCTAGTAAGAGAGTTACCGAAGATTGTATAAAATTGCAGCAATTTTACTGAACCTGAGAAAATGTTCCGTGGTTAGAAGGGGAAAAGAAATTATTTTAAATGCATTATATAAAAGACAAATTAAAATAAGCAATTTAAAGAAATGGGGTAAAAATAAGCAGAGGGAGCACAGAATGGGTTAGTCTTGACGTCCACAAAGGTTGCTTGAAAAAGAATCTGGGAATAAAGTGTGAATTAATTTAATAGCATCAGACTAAATTATAAGAAAAAAAGATGTTTAGAAAATAGCAGAATATCTTTCAGCTAAATGCAAAGAAGAGAAAAGTTTTCTAAGAACTTCTTTTCACTTCAAAGTAAATGGAAAGTAGATGGAAAAGCCCACATGAAACAAAAAAGACTCTTTTTAGAGAAGCATATAAGAATTCATAGATTTTGAAATCAGGACCCATATTTTTATTTTAGTCCGCCCCCAGGGAGGCCTTATGGAACAAAAGACTTGAAAAGTTGGATGGTTCAAGCATCTATCATTTTGCATTGGAAGGTTATTTTACCTTTTTTCTTTATACATATAAAAGAAGTATTCATTCTCACTGCAGACATTTTAGAAAATAGGGAGGATTTCTAGTTTTCAAAGCATGTGTTATTAATAGTAATACTCTTGAAAGTATGAAGAAGAAGATGACTTGTACTCATGATCCCACCAGGGAATATATAAGTTTATCTTCATTATGATCGAGGTTACATTAGTTTTATCACTTTGTGCCCCCATTTCTCACTGAAGATCATATCATAAACTTTTCCAATATAAGTAGTCTTTTTTACTTACATAAGCTTTTATTTATACATCTGATACCTTATGCTACTATATCACAAGGAGTGTTACCAAGAAATTTCAGGTTCTCATACTGGTAACAAAAGCCAGAGCCAGAGCCGGGTGTAGTGGTCACTCCTGTAATCCCAACACTCTGGGAGGGCAAGGTGGGGGGATTGCTTGAGTTCAGGAGTTCAAGACCAGACTGAGCAAGAGCAAGACCCTGTCTCTACAAATAGCCGGGCATTGTGGTGGGCGCCTGTAGTCCCAGCTATTCGAGAGGCTGAGGCAAAAGAATTGCTTGAGCCAAAAAGTTTGAGGTTGCTGTGAGCTATAACGCTACAGCACTCTATCACGGAGACAAACTTGGGACTCTGTCTCAAAAAAAACAAAAAGGGCAGATCCAAAGGAGCCTGCTATATTTTCATACCAATGCCAGATGAGACAAGCATGGGAGTAACAATTATATCTGTTTCGATCCAGGTCTTGCATAATATGTCCATGTTCTAGAAACTCCTGCTCCTACTCTATAATGTTACCAAACTCAACAATATGATAAATGAAACTATTTTAAATACTGCCTCTAGTTTTAGCTGTCTGTACCTATAAGCATATACATCAGATAGATACACACATTGATGGATAAATAGATGTGCCTAACATAGATACAATTTTTAATCCTACTTTCTTCAAAAATGAAAATATATTAACTTTGTTAGGTTTTCCAACTATAAAAGAAATTTATGCTGTTCATGAAGTGAATAAACTAAATCAATAGAATAAAATGAAATAAATAGAAAATACAAATGTTTTAAAACATAAAATAATCACTAGTTATCCCAGCATCCAAAGATAAATATTGCTAAGATTTTCTTACACAGTGAAATAGAATCATCTCTTTAGCTAACTTACTAAGAGGGCATAGCAAAGTAGTTAAGAGCAAAGATTGTGGTGGCAGTAGGCCAGGATCCAAATCCCAGCTCTCTACTCTGTGGTGTTAGACTTCCCTGCCCTTCAGCCGATAGGGCATTAAATGAGTTAATATACGCTATTAGAAAAGTATCTGGCATGCAGTTAGTCTATATATCGGTTAGCTATTATTATGTAGCTTAAGTAAATTCTACCTTACTGATTTGGGAGATAAAATAAAAGAAAAATCTGAATCACATGAGCAAATTTTGCTTATTGTTCCACTAAATGAACACATGCCTTGAGTAATGATGAGTGGGACATGGTTCCTGAGGGAGCAGGAGAGTCTAATGTTCAAGGATAAATATTTAAATAAACAAATATAAGTTTTTTTTCCTACAAAATGGACTCTGAACACAAGCCAACTACTTAATCCGGCATCTCGGCTGAGGAAACAACACTCTATTCCAGCACTGGGGGGAAACCTGACATAATTGTCCTCCAATGTGGCATATTCTTAAGTTATCATCAAGGGTCAATGTATCTATATGTAATTTTTCCCTTAAATTCTGATAACTAAGATGTCATTCTACCATATATCTATATTTAGTTCCTACTGCTGCTATAATAAATTATCACAAACTTTGTGGTTTAAAACATTAGAAATTTATTCTTTCATAGTTCTAGAAGCCAAAAAGTCCAAAATGAGTTTCACTGGGCCAAAATCAAAGTATCAGTGGGGCCACACGTCCTCTGCAGGCCTTAGGGGAAAATCTATCCTTTGACTTTTCAGTTTCTGGTGGCTGCTGGCATTCCTTGGCTTGCGGCTACATCATTTTGGTCTCTGTCTCTCTGGGGCACATTGCCTTCTCTTCTTTTGTCTGTGTCAAATCTTCCTATACCTTCCTAATTTAAGGACACTTGTGATTACATTTAGGACCCACCCAGATAATACAGGATCATCTCCCTGTCTCAAGAACTTTAACCTAATCACATCTACAAAGTCCCATAAAAGTAACAAAGTTTTGGGAAATTAGAATATAAGTATATTAAAGGCCATTGTTTAACCTAGCAAAATATCCATTCAAAGTGTGTGTGTGTGTGTGTGTGCGTGTGCGTGTGCGTGTGTGTGTGTGAGAGAGAGAGAGAGAGAAAGAGAAAGGGAGGGAGAGAAAATGAGTGAAAGGAAGCTTCATGGGTAAGACCAATATTGTGGTTGGATATGTGTACCATTGAGCCAGCATAGCTATGTTCCTAGGTACAAAATAATCTCCAAAGAAGGGAAATTAGTAGCTGCTCAACAGGCTTTTATAATCTGCTCTGAACACACCAGGTGGATCTTCAATTACAATATTTCCTAAGCTTTAGCTTAACAAAGCAAGTTCTAGCTCCCCATCCTCTCCATGTGTTGTTTTCAGTAAATACACATTTGGTCTTGCGTGAATAAAGATTTCTCAAGCCCTGTTTCAGGATCCATATATTGCAACCCATTTGTCTGATTCCACCACCCCCACCCCACCCATACTAGTTTTTCAAATGCTTAAAGGAACAATCAATTTTACTAACACATGAGATCCAAATTTCTAAATTTTCTAATGAGATTAAACCCAGCCAGTAGAAACCAGAAACTGCCTTTTATCAAAACACTAGAATCATATTTCTCTATGCATATTGTAAAATTTTCTTAAAAAGAAAATAGGAAGGTTGAAAACTGATTCTCATGCTCATGATAATCAACTTTTTTTTTGGTTTCTCTTTAAATTAAAGGGAATAAATGCTTGAGAATTGGTGCTAAATAAATAAAATTATAGCAATGGTACATTTGGAAGGTTATAGTCAGACAATACAGAAATCAGAAAGTACCAAAACCTCCCAGTTCATAGGAGCAATTATATCAGCTAGAGAAAGTTGTGGTTATAGCCCCATTTTCTTTTGTTTGTATGAACAATAATGTGAAGGAATATAGACCTTGAAAAATTTCTGAATTCTATTCATTTGACTTCAGAATATATTATTTTTTGAAACAGCAAGATCAAGATCAGGACTGCATATAGACACTGGGAAAAGAGATGGTTGGGTACATGCAGACTGAGTTACTCCTGAGAAGGCTCATATGGCAATAACCATCATGACCCCAAAACAGAAAAGCTCAGGCCGGGCACAGTGGTTCAGCCTATAATCCTAGCACTCTGGGAGGCCGAGGAAGGTGGATCACCTGAGCTCAGGAGTTCGAGAACAGCCTGAGCAGAGCAAGAACCACCTGCCGGGCGGCGCCTGTGGCTCAGTGAGTAGGGCGCCGGCCCCATATACCGAGGGTGGCGGGTTCAAGCCCGGCCCCGGCTGAACTGCAACCAAAAAATAGCCGGGCGTTGTGGTGGGCGCCTGTAGTCCCAGCTACTCGGGAGGCTGAGGCAAGAGAATCACTTAAGCCCAGGAGTTGGAGGTTGCTGTGAGCTGTGTGAGGCCACAGCACTCTACCGAGGGCCATAAAGTGAGACTCTGTCTCTAAAAAAAAAAAAGAACCACCTGCCTACCCTGTCTATTTCTCAAAATAGAAAAACTAGCTGGGCACTGTTGCAGGCATCTGTAGTCCCAGCTACTCAGAGGACTAAGGCAAGAGGATTGCTTGAGCCTAGGAGTTTGAGGTTTCTGTGAGCTATGACACCATGGTACTCTACCCAGAGTGACAGAGTAAGACTCTGTCTCAAAAAAATACATAAAAACACAGAAAAGCTCTTCAAGAAACCTCATTTTGCTAGGAATTAGAAGTCTTAGGCTCTGGTTTTGGCTTTTCCACTAAAAATCTTAACTGCCTCACAGTTACATGGAGACTCTCTAGGACTATTTCAGTCAGTTTCATGTGGTCAAGGAAAAAGGTTTGGGAACTACAAAACCTAAGATGATTATGGAGAACTGGATTTATATCAAATGTGTACATATACATTTCTTATCTCAGAAATAGGAAAGCCCTGATGTACAATGCTTTCATATTTTCTAATTTCTATCCCAGTTACTTTTGTGAAGGCATAACTTAGCAAAATAAGTTAGATCGGAATTATTCTTTGTTTGGTCTACTTACATTAAAAGAATAGACAACTATCAATTCCCAAGTGTTTTGGGTATCTACTGCTGCAGAACAAACCGCATAATGGCTTAACACAACAATTTATTATTTCTCATAATAAATTATGTGTGGTATCAGGCTGGAAGATACAAAATGACATCACTCAGATGACTTGCAATTGCTGCAGGCTGCTGGCTGGATGCCCAGATGTGGCTGATGGTTGGAGGCTTCAGTTCTCCTCTGTACATGGCTGTCTGGTCTTCCTTACAGGATGGCAGTAGGCTCCAGGAGAAGCATTTCAAGTGTGCAAAATCAGAAGCTACAGATTTCTTGAGGCCCAGCAGTTACAGTGTCACTTCTACAACATCCTATTTGTCAAAACAAGTCACAGAGGCAGCCTAGATTTAAGAGTAAAAGAAAAAAGACCACATTTCTCCATGAAAAGATTAGCAAAGAATTTATGGCCACCCACCACACTGAAGCCAATTCATGGTGCTGGATATCCTCAGGATACAAGGAGTTTGAGCTACAGATAGCTGTTGAGCCCATTTCAAACTTAGAATTGCTTTCCTCAAGACTGTCTCTTACATAAGAAAATTAAGAGTCTTCATTGCCAAAGATACTGTTAGGTGGGTGTTCTGTTACTTGCAGCCAAATGTATCCTAAATAACAAGGCACTTTACTTTCATCACTGAAAACAGCAGAAGAGGCTGTGCTGGGATGACTTAGCTAGTAGATCAGAGTAAAAGAACTTGGATGAATTTTTTCTGAACAAATACGAGACAATTTTCTAGGGGCTCTCGAAAGCACAGACAAGTTTTTGTGCAAATAGTTGAAACTCAAAGTCATCTCAGTCTGGATCAAATAGAAATATGATTTTCATTGGACTCATATGCTGGTGAGCTGCAGAGGGTAGCTCTGACATTTGATATGGGCAGATCTCCGATAATGACTAGCTGATTATTCCTAATCAAGCCTGTCTTAATTCTAAAGTGCCAGTCTACAATGAGATAAGGAGATTGCACACATTGCTTCCTTTATTGAGAATTCTTGCTATCAAAAAAAAAAAAGTAAAATTCTTGGGGGCAAGACACTATTATTAGAGGGACTTTATTCAGCAAATACAAGCAGAATAACTTGGCTCTTCATACCCTCAATGATTACCCAACAACAAAAAAAAGTATATATATGCACATATACATATATATAAATGTGATTTATATTTTGAAAGACCTTATGTATCCTCTATCTCGTTTCTAATGCTAACAAACAATTTGTATAGCTAAAGCTGACCACCCAAGCCAGTGGGTTACTAGGGTTAAGGCACCAGGCTAGCCTACTACATATGATAATCCCATGATTGTACTCTGAAACCTACTCCAATGATTCATAGTGAAGAACATCTTTACATCTATAATAAATGTCATCATATTATGGTTCTTTTGACATTTTTTCTTTCATTTTTTTCTTTCTTTTTTTTTTTTTTTAATAGTTAAAGTTTATTTGATGCCGCGGTGAAGGTAGGCTGAGGCTATATAGGCATGAGCTCCAAACAGCAAGAATGCTTATCTTTTTTTTTTTTTTTTTTTTGTGGTTTTTGGCCGGGGCTAGGTTTGAACCCGCCACCTCCGGCATATGAGACCAGCGCCCTACTCCTTGAGCCACAGGTGCCGCCCTTCTTTCAATTTTTTGAGACTGAATCTCACTCTGTCTGCCTAGGTTGGAGTACAGTGGCAGAATCATAGCTCACTGTAACCTCCAACTCCTGGGTTCAAGGTATCCTCATGCCTTGGCCTCCTGAGTAGCTAGGACTATACGTGTGTGCCACCATGCTCAGCTAATTATTACTTTTTTTTGCAGTTTCTGGCTGGGGCTGGGTTTGAACCCGCCACCTTTGGCATATGGAGCCAGCGCCCTACTCCTTTGAGCCACAGGTGCCGCCCTCAGCTAATTTTTTATTTATTTTTTATAGAGATGAGGGCTCACTATGCTGCTCTGGCTGGTCTCAAACTCCTGGCCTCAGGGGTCCTTCCACTTTGGCCTCCCTAAGCACTGGGATTGTAGAGATGATCCACTGCACTCAACCCCAAATATTCTTGAATAATGTTGAAATGGTGTATTTGTAGATATCATCGCCTATACTTTTTTTAAAAAGTCTATATTTATATAATATAACTACTCAACTAACTTGAAATTTGTTCACAAATGAGAAAATGGTAACTGTCTAGCCAAGCAGATGGTTGGAAGTAAAGAAATTTTCTGCTCCATGCAGCTTCTGATTAGATTTTCAACTCTACTCAGTGTAGCACATTTCTCTTTTTCAGGAGGTAAAAAAATTACTAAATATCTAGGGTTTTTTTTTTTTGGTAATTGCAATCGATTCAGTTACAGAAATATAAAGAAAAAAAACATGGTCTATGCAAATTAAGCATTTTGTTTTTCTCACATAAGAGAATTCTGGAGTTAGACAGTTCCAGGTTAGTAGAGTGGCTCTATGATGTCGTCAGGTCCCAGGTCTTTGATCTTCCCGGTTGGCTATCCTGGCTGTTGCTCCATGGTCTCAGATTGGCTTTCCATAGCCAGCATCATATTCCTGCTCCAGGCAGGAATAATGGGAAGGGCAAGGAGCAAAAGACATATGGGAGTTAAATCTGGCTTCTTTCAGAGCATTTCAGTAATGGGTCCACCAAGGAACTCCTTTTATATCTCCTCACCCACAGTGTTGAGCATGGCCACCTCTAGTTGCATGGAAACTGTGGGGTGGACAGAGATTTTATTCACCCCTTGCATTAGTTTGCTAAGGCTGCCCTAACAAAGTAGGGTGGTTTCAACAATGGAAATTTATTTTCTCACAATTGTAGAGGCTAGAAGTGGGAGGTCAAAGTATAGGCAGGGTTGGTTTCTTCTGAGGTTTCTCCACTTGGCCATAGAGCACTATTTTCTCCCTGTGTTTTTCATCTGTGTATATCTGTGTCCTAATCTCCTCTTCTTAAAAGAACACCAGTCATATTGGATTAGAGCCCACCCTAGGGACCTCTTTTAACCATAATTACCTCTTTAAGACCCTATCTCCAAATAGAGTCACAATCCGAGCTACATCTGAATTTTAGAGGGATATAACTCAGCTCACAACACCCCTCCGAATATAATCAGGGTAACAGTGATAAGGAAGAAGGGGGAAATTGATATAGGGTCAGACACTGCAATGCCTGTCAAACTTATTATATGTAGTATTCCTTGATTTTCTTTAAATAAAAAAAGACTTTGAAAATTGTACCCAATCTAATTTATATATTTATAAGCATGATGCATGATGAAGACTACCTAGTTATAATAACAGGCCTGCTTATTTACATAAGGTGTCTACTTGCTCATATTTATAATGAAAGACTTCCTCAGATTGCCATGAGTTACATCAGTAGTGCTATGGACAATGCCAGCAGGTGTCCACTATGTTTAACAGCAATTATCACAAATAAAGGTGAATTTGCTTCCTTGAGGATCCCTATTCCTAATATTTACTGAGTCTCTACAATTCAATTCATAATTAAGCAGGACCAACTCTCTCTCCCTAACCTTTTAGAGTCAGAAGATTTCTCTCTCTCTTGGACTTTATGTGCATTGAGGACACATCCTTGATTTGTTGTTGATATCTTTCATTTTATTTCTCTTAGATTTATTTCTGTTACCATAAGCCACCTGTAATGTTACTGCCTATGTCTATCTTTCAAAAGCTTGGGGAAATGTTATATCTTATTAAAAGTTTGATTCATTAAACAAAATTCTTTTGATTTCTTGCTTTGATTTTTTTAATGTAACAACTCTGTTGAAATATTCCACATGTCACCCCTTGAAAGTATAAATTCAGCAGTTTTTAGAATATTCACGGAGTTGTGCAACCATCAGCATTATTTAATTCCAGAATATTTTTACCGCCCCCAAATGAAACTTCATACCCATTAACAGTCACTCTTCATTCCCCTCCTCCAGCCTTCTCAACCACTAATCTACTTTCTATCACTATGGGATTTGCCTATTGTGAACATTTCACATAAATAGAATCATATGTAGTCTTTTGTGTTTAGATTCTTTCACTTAACATAATGTTTTAAGGTTTGTCCACACGGTGACATGTATCAGTACTTCATTTCTTTTTATGGGTGGATAATATTTCATTGTGCAAATCTTGCTTTGATTTTAGGAGCTCATTGCCATCAAGAATTTTGTATTAATTCTATGATTCCCTGTAGTGACAGAGAAAACCATCTTGGAAGACTAGTCCCAGTACTGTGGAGTCCTTAAGGACTTCAGCTATGCTACCTACAAAACAAAATGTTTCTCCCTATATTCTTCAAGGTCTCAGCTTTAATAAACTCCATTGAACCCTAATATTTTTTCCTTAAATAAAAGAAAATATGAAGACGTGCTTCAATTTTATCTGAACTGGATTTTTTAAAATATAGAATGTGGAAATTACATTAAATGTGTTTTTATTTTTCGATTGTTTTCAAAGAACTAAGCTTTCAGGAGGATCTAAATTCATATATGGATAGGTTATAAAGAACCGGGCTTGGAGACAAGTAATGAAAGTAGAACAGCTGAGGTAATAAATATTAAGTTCTCCTAAAAATTATACATTGAAGAGTAAACACATCATCTAATCATGTGTCTGAAATGAAGAAAGAGGATACTGCTTTGAGTATTCCTGTCCTCAGCTGTTAATGAAGGAGGAATTTATTCATTCAAGCATACACACAGTTAATGTGTGCCCCATTTCCCTCTCTGTGAACGCATCTGGCTCAAATGTAGAATCAAGTAGTCAGACCTATCTGCAGTTTCCCCAAACTATACAAAAAGACAAGCCACACCCATCATGCTTAATAACAAATTCTTTTTGCATCTGGTTTAACTGAGCTTGAACAAGGATGCCTGTTATCAGCATATTGTTATATTCTCATTCCAGAATATTTCTCTTTCATTCAATTCTCAGGGAACTCTGTGGGTGGGAGTTGAGAGTGGGGATGTCAGAATTGATTAACCCATCACTGTCTATTTTATAACAAAAAAGATGAAGAGCAGCTGGGTGAGAAGAAGTGCAAAATATCTGTGTATATATAAATGAAAATAAAGGGGCTTAAAAGAACATATCAAAAAGGGTTAATAGGACTAGAACACTTTACTAAGGCACACATGGGCAGATAAATTCAGATAAAACCTGCCACTTTAGTGAGGTTTCTAGTTCAGTAAACTGGAATGTGTCAGAATATCTCCTCAAGAAGGTGCTGCATTCTGCACCCTTTTCCATCAAGAGAGAGGCACAATGTTTAATACAGTTTTACACAAGTAACAGTTTTAAGGCAACAATGGGTTGCACTGAGGGGATAATGTTGGGATTTGGAGACAACATACAGCACATTTAAGCATATAGTTCCCATCTATTTACTAAGTGATCCTCAAGGCAGTCTGCTCTGAATGGAGCCAAGAGAAAAAGCTCTCCAACTGGTCTTGGCTTACAAGTCTCTCTTATGACTTAGCACCTCCAATAAAGTTTGAAATGTTGATGGCTGATCTGAAAAACTACATTTGAAGAATCACTGCCCAGAGACTCTGTCTCAAAAAAAAAAAAAATTAAAAAAGAATCACTGCACAGGCTCCTAGGATTTCACATGAAAGCTGTGCCTTCCTTTAAAATAACTATTTTTTTTTCTGAGAAACAGCTTTTGACTTGCTACTGTACCCTGGTAGAGACTTATACTTACCTGCATTAGTTGCTGCTGTTAACAAACTACCATATAGAGTAGAACCTCCTCAGTTGACCACCTCCTTAAGTTGATCTAATTTTCAGACTGGACATGCACCACATGTACGTGTCAGTACAGTAGGTCTAGTTCCTTGTGCTGATGACCTCCATGTGTTGACCAGTTTGTCTCACTCCCTTGGGTGGTCAACTTACAGAGGTTATACTGTACTTAGTGGCTGCAGTAAAGTAAATAATGGCCATCCAAAGATACCAAGTTCCAATCCTAGAAGCTGTAAATGTTACCTTATAAAGGAAAAAGAGTCTTTACTGATTAATTTAAAGATCTTGCGATAGGGAGATCATTCCGCATTATCTGGGTGGACCCTGAATGCAATACTAACGTCCTAAGAGAGAGGGAGATGGAGATTTAATAGAAGAGAAGAAGATGTACACACAGAGTGCATACATGTGTTAATGTGAACATGACAGCAGAGGGAGGTCCTAAATGTAATTACAGGTATCTTTATAATAGAAAGCCAGAAGGAGATTTGATACAGCCAAAAGAAGAGAAGGCAATGTGACCACAGAGGCAGACATTGAAGTGACATAGCCACAAGCTTAAGGAATGGCAGCAGCTACCAGGAGATGAAAGAGGCACGGAATGAATTCTAGCCTAGAGACTTCCCCTGGGAAAAGCATGGCCTTGCCCACACATTAATTTTAGCTATACTGATTTCAGTCTTCTGGCCTCCAGAACTACAAGGGAATAAATTTCTATTGCCTTAAGCCACAAAGTTTGTGGCAATTTGTTATAGCAGCCACAGAAAAGCAACACAGTGGCTTAAAGCAACACAAATAGATTCCCTTGCTATTCTGGAGGTCAGAAATCTGAATTCAGTTTCCTGCACTGTTTCACTGTTGGCAGGAGGACTGGTTCTTCAAGATGCACTGAGGGGATAATCTATTCCCTTGCCTTTCTCAGCTTCTAGTGGCTGTGGTCCTTAGCTTCTGGCCTCTTCCTTTAAATTTTATCACTCTTATCACTACTCCTATCATTATACCACCTTTTCCTCTGACTCTGATTCCTCTTGTTTCCTTCTTATAAGGAATGCTGTGATTATATTGGGTCCATCCAGATAATCTAGGGTAAGCTCCTCATCTCAAGATCCTTGTCTTTATCATATATCTAAATTGGGGTTTTTTGCCATGTAAAGTGACATCCACGGGTTCAGAGGATTCTGGTATGGATAAATTTGGGGCCCATTATTTAGCCTACCCTACTATCTGTCACATTTCAAATTCTGATGAAACTTGATCTCCCATCATCAATTGAGGTGTTATCTGATCCAGCAAACACTAAAGTTGTATTTAGCTGCACTATATTCTCAAGAAAAAATACTAGACTCAAGCAGGTTCTGAAGACACCAACATTTTTCATGGCTTACACTGTCAATATTTGTACTCCTGATGCACTGCTACACCCTCCTTATCTCATAGGTAATTGTCTGGGAGATAAAAAAAATAATGGAAGGCTTTCATATTATCCTGCACAATACGTTGGCACCTTCTGTAAGTGGACTATCTCAGCATGACAGTGCCAATTTTATGGGCTGGGAAGAACAGTGAGGAAGATAAATTCTTCCAGCAAGAGGAACTTTCACAAGTATACATTCTCAACCTTTTTGCTTAGAAACAGAAACGTCCAAAAGTATGGATAAACATCAATTCAGGAGCAAGGGCTACAAATTTGGTCAGAAGGTCAAGGTCTTAGAAGAAAAAAGAATGAAAAAAATCATGACAAGGTCATTTTAGGAAGAGTTACATGATGGTGGAGCAAATTATATTCTCCAAAGATGGACACACCAATATATCCCTTACATGTGCTCCTTACAATGTGACATTGACACTCCTTCATTGAGAGGTGAGATCTGTGTTCTTCTCTTTCAGTCTAGGCAGGCCTATGACTACAGCAGAAGGAATATCATGTCACTTCTAAGGCCAAATTGTAGAAGTCAATACTGTTATTTTCTGATACTCTTGGGAACCCACCTTTGGAACCCAGTAACCATGCTTCAAGGAAGCCAAGCCGCCACGTGGAAAAGCCACATGTAGATGTTCTAGCTCCAGCCCCACTTGAAGACCTGACCTACATCAGCATCAACCTCCAGATACGTGAGTGAGCAAGTCTTCAGAGTAACCTGTGTCACCCCACGTTGAGTACAGCAGAGATATGCTGGTCTCTCTGAGACCTGCCAAAATAGCAAATTCATGAGGAAATTAATGTTGCCTTAAGCTATTAAGTTTGGGGTGTTTTTATACAACAGTACAGACAGATAACCTCTTAGAATTGGCTCAAAGTATAAAATTATTTATGTCTGTTGTGAATGCTAATCAAAAGTCAACCATTGCAGATGAGGCTCTCCAAAATCTGGTGAACAAGCAAAATTGTTTTGTAGATGTCAACAGAGTTTCCCCCAGTTATTCCAGTACTTACTTAGTGGGCATGTGAATAAGTTGCCATAGCAAGAGGGATGGATTTACCCTCACCAAGACTGTTCTGGCTACTACCATTGCTAAGTACTCCATCTACCAACAGCAGAAACAAGCAATGAGTCTATGATACGGCACTGTAAACTAGTTGACGGTGTTAAAAACCTTCCCTCACAGAGAGGTAGAGATTGTCCCAGTAGAATACAGATGTAATTTGGGTATGGATTATTGTTTCTATATTTCTGCCAGTACTACCATCTAGAGACTTACTAAATTCTATGTTTACTCAACTACTCACAAGCTAAATGTACATAAAAATAAATTATATAATAAATGGATGCCTATAGCAATCAGTGATATTGGCATGTATGCCATCACCCAGAAGCAGTCAACCTTATAAAACAAGGCTTATTGAAGACTCAGTTATGGTGTCACCTGGGAGACAATACTGAGCTAGGTTGGAATGCTTTCCTATAGGATGTGATACAGGCTCTAACTAAAAAGCAATAAGGAGCTAACAAGGAGTAAAAGGGACCAGATTTACCTCCCATTCATAACAGCCAAGAACAAAAAAAGGACAGAAAGTGAGAAAACAGTTTTGAAGACACTAGACTTCAAATAAGGAAGGACAGCAACCCCTGAGAAATAGGAAACAAATGAGATAAAGCCCTATGATTGCCCCAGTTTACTGGCTTGATGGAATTTTCAGGTTGCAATACAGGGAGAAGACACCCAGATGGAGCCAGGAGAACTCTCTGAGTTAAGGAGATGGAACTGAGAGTCCAGGGATATCAACGTGACAGGATTCACATTAAAATATACCAGAAAAGAGTGAGCTGCACACAGAGAGAACACACAGAGAGATCTGTAGAAGCCCTCCCCAGGTATTCAACCAAGTAATGATCATCCCATGTGTATAAGGAAAATAACCTAGGCCAAGGAAAGAACCATGTGAAAGGATTAGAAGGAACAGTATCTGGTACCTACACAAGGGCTAGAATAGTGCCCACCAGGCGAAAATACTTCATAATTTCTAGGGCATTGGGTAGAACACTTGGAAGGTTCTTGCCTCAGTAGTGGGAAATAAATAGCCCTAGGCTAACCTTAGTTTAGCAAATCCTAAAATCTAGGCCAAAGAAAAACTGTGTTCAAGAACTTACCTGTGTTGAAAAACAAAGTTCAAGAATATTCCTAGAAATATAAAAATATGTAATACCCAACAAAGTTTATCTTCCTGTACTACAGAGTCTAGAAACCTACAAACAACATTCCTAGGCTCATGCATGGCTAGGGTGCTGGAGGCAAGTTTTTCTTCTTGTGGGGGAAGGGTTTAGTTTTTTGCCAACCAGATATATTTTCATGGGGCATTTTCCCTGATGTTTCGGTTGACACTAAAGATATGTATACTTGGCTTTCTTCTGCAGCTACATTCATGTATCCAGGCAGGACCTTTGTGGGTATGATAGCAGTAGCAGTAATTGAAGAGGCTTCCTGATTCATTTAGCAGAGGTCATGGAAGTCAGAACTTTCAGGAGAAGCCTTCTAATTTTTTAATCTTCCTAATAGTGGCAGAGGTAACAGTTCCCCTTGCAGACAGGTATAGTGGTATTATTCTGCAAATATAGCCTAAATAATACTCCTCCAGTCCCTCCCAACTCCTTATATTATACCCTTTTGTATCCAAACACATGGAATTATTTCTATTTCTTGAAGATAAATCCTATTATAGGAATTTGTATTAGTTAGCTATTGCCGTGTAACAAATTACCAACCACACAACTAATGGCTTAAAACAACAGACATTTATTATCTCACAGTTTCTTTGGGCTAGGAATCTATAATCAGATTATCTAGGTGGTTCTGGCTTAGAGTCTCTTGTGTGGTTGTAGTCAAAGTACTAGCCTGGGCTGTGGTCATCTGAAAGCTTGATTGGGGCTGAAGGATCTACTCCCAAGATGGTTCAAGAACAAGGATACCGACAAGATGCCTCAGTTCCTTACTGAATGGATTTCTCCACAGGGTTGCCTGTGCATCCCAACAACATAGCAGCTGTCTTCCCCTCCCCGCCCCCGCCTGCAGCAAGCAATCTAAAGGAGAGAACAGAGAGGAAGCTGCAGTGCCTTTTTTGACTTTATCTCCTAAGTTGCAGGACATCACTTTCACATTATTCTATTCATCAGAAGCAAATCTCTAAATTCACTCCACACTCAGAGGGAAGGAATCTAGTTTCCATGCCTTGAAGAGAGGAATGCAAAGAACTTCTGGACATATTTTAAACTATCACATAATGCTACACAGATGTGAAATGATAATATTTTGCATACTTTCTCTGCAGTTTGCACATAATATCTAAATACTTCTCCATCATTAGTAATAATTCCAACAACCTCAAATCAGGTCATCTCTTCTCTCTTGAAAAGAGGCCACATTTCTTTAATCTTTCTTTTACCTTCCAAGGCAAGATTTCATGAAGGGATCATTTCTCCACCTTTTGGCTAAGATCAAGTGTATATAACCTAAGAATATGGGGAAAGGGGAGGGAGGGGAGGATGGGTGGAGGGAAGGTAATCGATGGGACCACACCTACAGGGCATCTTACAAGGGTACATGTGAAACTTCCTAAATGTAGAATATAAATGTCTTAACATAATAAGTAAGAAAATTATAGCCAGGAAGGCTATGTTAACCAGTTTGATGAAAATATTTCAAATTGTATATAAAAACAGTGCATGGTGCCCCACGATTGCATTAATGTATACAGCTATGGTTTAATAAAAAAAAAAAATAAAGATTTCATGAAGGTTAATTTGCCTCTTCTTACTCTGTCTAATGTAAGATGAGATTTAGCCCTATATTCACTATAAATGCCATTGTTTTTCATACTGAATAATTATCAATAACCACAGACTTATCTTTCCTATAAGCAAAATAATGAAATTCTATAATTTTTTCATGCCAGAGACGCCAAGAGTAATTAAAAAATAAGTAGTTCACTTTAAAAGTGTCAGGGAAGGAAGAAGGGCTTGAATTCTCTTACTGAATCATTGAAAAAGTGAATCAGAACATTTAAGAAAAATTTCAATTCATTACATTTTTTTAAAATAGTGAAATTACTTTTAAAGGGTGTCTACCAAAAAAAGGTGACTACCCTCATACAGTAATAACATTTAGCCAGGTATTGTAGAGAATTCAAGATATTTCAGAGCCATTTTTACAAAGCAAGGAAATAAGTTTCTCATAAAACTCAAGTTATGTTACAAAAATAGACAGATTGCATTAACTGTTCATATTTGTTTTAGTATTCCAAGCCGCAATTTTTAAATATTAATATGCCATATATTTTCCATTAACCCTTTCCAAAGGTCCCTGTGTCAGTACTTAGGACAATGCCAAACAACTAACATAGCTATTGAAGTAAAATAAGTAAGTGTCCAGTAAAATCCCTTGTACCAATTAAAGGGTTAATACACATATTGCTAACGAGAGTAAAGTCTGGTCACCTGAAGAAGTTGATGTCAGTGTGGCCAGCTATCATTTCAAAGTTAGTTAAAAATCTTTTAATTCATTTCTTTTGACCTGATTGGTTTTCTTTTGTGCCCTAGGTGTGTGAGCCCATAAGAATTTTTAGGATAAATATGCAAGATATCACAAAATATAGCCCACATCCCCATCCCCAATCTGCCTAATTAATACTAAAAAAATACTAAAATATGAAAGATAATAGTAAACAAAGTAAGGATACTGAATTCTTCTTTTTTTTTTTTTTTTTACAGTTTTGGCCCTGGCTGGGTTGGAACCCATCAGCCCCAGTATATGGGGCCGGTGCCCTACTTCTTGAGCCACAGGTGCCTCCCTGGGATACTGAATTCTAAAGATATATTTTCTATGTAGTATCATCAGAATTCTTATTATTGATTTTTCTTTTCAAAGTACTGCCTACTACTCTACACATACCTGGTTAGCTTTGTATCCACTAATCTCGACTCTTCTTTGCTTTAAATTTGATTGAGTACTTTTCATTCTGAAACCTGTTTGATATAAATGGTGCTATAATGAAAAGCACTGTATCAGAAATGAGTATATTTGACATGGGCTTTAGAAATGACCTCGACAGATACATGGGAACAGCAGGTAGCATTCACTATGTAGGAGGATGATAAGCAAGGATTTGGAGAATGGGAAGTGTAAAGCATTTTCGGCACCTAGATGCCTTTTGATCCTAAGCAAATAATGCCACCAATTGTGAAAGGAGGTGTATTAAAACACAGTACATAGATATATGCTTATTCATTTTGGAGAATGTAATTCCCTTGACTGATGTAAGCCACCCATCAAACAAAAAGGTGAACACCCAAGAGAATGTTGAGTCATGATGTGTCTTGACTGCGTAGCTATAATATTATTGGTCAACTGTGTTGTATAACACACACACACACCCCAATAATAAAAAAAGTCATTTGTTTTTTCAACAGCAGGTCATTGTCAGGACATAAGTGTAAAAATCTGAGGAATCTTTAATAGTCACACTGTAAATACTATCAATACCTGGAAAAGAAATGTCAACTACATATATCCGTTCCAAATGACTTCTAAAATCTAGTCTACCCAATAGGATGTGGCAAAATGATACATTTAACCCTAACTATAAGGAAGCATGGAAGTATTCTGGTCCCCATGAACAGTTGTTGACAGTAACTTCTCTGGTAGCATTAGATAACAACTAGTAAAGTCCTCTAATTACATGCCTAGTTCCTCAGAAAAATAAAAATATGATTTTAGACTCAACAAGCTCAATAAATGATAGCTATAAATCAGATTGGAGTGTTATTCAGCTCATACATGTTATTTCTTCAGAAAATATTTACACACCTACCATGTGCCAGACCCTGTTCTAGGGATGTTGGTAGAAAAGAAAGTAAATAAACAAATAAAACAGAATTTTTCCCTCCAAAGGTATTTACAATCATACAAGGAAATAAACCAAGGGACGAAGGAAGCAGGGGGTGGGGAGCTAGCTCCATATTGTCCCTCTGTCTCTCTTTAAATATATTTTTTATTTTTAATCAAGCTTACAGAAACACATATATTTGATTATTTGAATGAGTAGTTCACTTTCCAATTGATAAAGGCAAATGTGTCATTCTTCTAGAAGACTCATGGAGGAGGCAGCACAGATTTCTACCATGAGATTGGTATGGAAAGGGATGGTCAGTTTATGGAATCTCCTGAATGGGAGTATTTGCTTAGGAATCACCATTTGATCTCGATTTCACTGATCGAAAGAAATATTAATTTGGACAATAGCAAATACTCAGATCAAGACTTAGCTGCAAATCTATTGGCATGTTTCTTACATTACTACTATTTCTCTTGATTCTCCCAACTCACCTAAAGAGATCATAATTTAGGAACTCACTTAGAGGTCAACCTTAAATTAATGGCCTGACCATGATACCTGTTTAGGATGTTTGAGCTACTCGTGTATTCTTCACTTACAATAAAAGTATTAATATTTTTAAATATTGGAAATATAGACGTATTTGAGGGAGAAGATTGGAAATTATGCATATTTCTCATATTTCATAGTCTATACAAAGATATTACTGTAGTTATTCATTCTATTTAAATTAAACTCATTTCCATCAACTATCATCTACCATCTTTGTACCAAATACCATTCTGGATACTTCAAAAACATCAATACATTTTATCATCATAATAATTCTTGAGTAAGGTATCCTTTGGTCCATTTTATTACTCAAAAAACTGAGGCTCAGACTTCTGGGAGAAGATGAGATGAAAAGTTCTTTGAAGAATTTCTATTCTACTTCACCTAACAGAATGACTCAAAAAATTTACTAGCAATCACCAAACAAGAAAAATTGTTCAAAGTAATGCTACAAACCTCAAACACAGGTGTCCCAAGAAAGAAATAGGAAATTCTGGAGCTGCACAAAAGAGCAACTAGTTTGGCTCCTAATATCACATCTACCATTCAGATGTAAAGCATTCTGAAAATTTTCATTAATTTCTTCAAGTCTGGAGAAAAGCAAACTGAATGATCGCGCCCATCTGTTCTTTTTTTCTTTTCTTTCTTTTAAATTCATCTTTTCATTAAGGAGTAATGGAAATAAAGAGGATAAAACAAAGAAAGTGAATGTCAAGTTGGTCTTTAAGAGACCTGAAGGCTTCAGTGCTGTCTATGGTATGCCCCACTGGAAAAGTGTATATACCCTAAAGAGGCAGAGTGAAACTTGGTATTTAACAAAATCAAGAACAAAGACACTACTTTCCCACGTACACATTCTGAGCACAGGCTATATTTCCTCAGACTATAGAACAGCAAATAAAGAACAAAACTCCTACCTCACATTATAACTCAGAGGGAAAAACTGGTCTCAGATAAAGCAAAAGGGGGTCGTGAAATCACTTATATTACCTTGAAGCAAATACATAGTAGAATGTAGGCCTGGATGGAACTAAGTATGAAAAAAACAGCATGAACAATTAGGGAAACATAGTTTGGCATATTCAAAAAAGGAAAACTAAAAGAGACATATGACAGAAAGGTGGAAGGGAGGAAGAACGCATTAGAGAATCAGACAAAAAGCTCAAACCAGAAGAAAACCTAATCCAAGGAGCAGAAGGAAATTCTTCCAACTTTCATTGTTTTATTTTTAAAAATTTCTAAATAATGGGGTGGCACCTGTGGCTCAAAGGAGTAGGGCGCTGGCCCCATATGCCAGAGGTGGTGGGTTCAAGCCCAGCCCTGGCAAAAAAAAAAAACTGCCAAAAAAACCCCCAAACATGGAGTTGTTCCTTTGGCCACATATATGTGAATCTACAGGAAAGGTGATATTGTAGACATCAAGGGAATGGGTACTGTTCAAAAAATTCTAAATAGAGAAGGAAACAGAAACCAGGTCTTGCGCAAAAAAAGTGGAGCAAGGGAGCCGATCTTTGGTAACTCGGTTTTCTGTGGAAGAGGCTCCCGTCCAGAAGGAGAGTTAAAGGACAAAAATTCAGCAAGTAACCTGGTGGATTTGAGCTGCACTAAGAAAGAAGGTTGTAGAACGCACGTCAACCCCACTGAGGCGAGCTGCAAACACAAGGATACAAACAAAAGGTACAAAATCCATCACCAAGCGGACGGGAGTCCCCTCCCCCATGAGAACGGCTCAGAGTGCCCCACAAACAACTGGGCAGAGTTCAAAGGTCCTCCCACTACACTCCATGGGAGAGACCCCCTAAAAACTGGACCTACCTCTCCTACTAGGGTACCACGGCGTCCCCCTGCCAGGCATAAAACTATATAAACTGTATATAGTCTCTACCCGGAATTCTGAGCTCCCAGCACTCCCCTTCGCTCACACGGGGGTCTGGAGGCTAGTCCCGGTTAGTCGGCGGAGACAGGACTGCACCGTAGTGGTGGTTCCCTGAGGCACAGTGCAATAGCCGTCTTTTGGTGACAATACGGCCAGGCATAAAACTGTGTAAAGCTCTGTGTGTTCTCTGCCCGCAACCCCAGGCTCCCAGCGCTCCCCGCACTCCCCTCTGCTGTTACTCCAAGGTCTGGAGGCCTGTCCCTCAGGGGTCTGGACTCTTGGGCAATTGTTCGAGGGGTGTAGACAGTGCTGGGCTGCAGCTTGTGGGTGCAGACTCTGGGGTACGGGAGCGGAGAGAGGACGGTTGGCCGGAGGTGAGCTACACCAGAGCGGCTGTTGCCTGAGCCATAAAGCAGCGGCCCTCTTTTGCTAGCAATACGGCTCACTACCGAATATTCTGAAGCCACAACCCCTGTTTCCCTGGGCAACCAGAGACTCTGAGTTTGCCTGAGGCAACTCCAACTTGCAAACCAGAGAAACTCCCAGGGTGGGGCTGACCCAGAGGTCCGCTTTACTAAACTTAAGACGCACCTGGCCCTCAGGGGATTGTCAGCCTATAGACAATACAGGAGCAAAGACAAGCTGATTTGGAGCTCAATTCAGCTTCTCTTCTGCAGGGGAACCACAGAGTTGTTCTGTTCTGTTCTGTCAGTAACATTAATCAGGGGCGAGACTGGACCTGAGTGAAAACCCCTCAACCTTCATCAAGCGCCCGAGGTTGTCAGGCCTCACCTCATCCTGTTGGAGAGAGGCAGAGCACAGCGGCCTGGCACACTTCCTTGTGATTCAGGCAGGTACAAACTCTTGGAGTACCGATTCACTACAGGCAACTGGGTCAGCCAACTGCAGGGCTATCAGTGACTGGATGTGAAGTGGTACAAGGTGGGGAAGGAGGCAGCAACCTTCCCAGACTGATTTATTGGCTGGGTGGCTTCTCCTGACTCCACGCAGCACTGGAGCAAGCCACACCAGAGTAGTCACCAGACCCCTGTGATCCAGGTCCCAGAGACCTCTTAAACTCTCTCACCCGAGACAGGTGCAGACTGAGACAATTGATTTGGACCTTTTTGAACTGAACCAATTGCCTGAGGACAAATCAGGTGGTGCCCTGGGTGCAAGGTGGTAGGAAGGTTTGATTTTTCTTCTCCAATTGTTTGCCGGTGGGGAGCGGGGTGACTTAATTGCTGATATTTCTCCACAGCTGAGACTTCAATCCAAAGTATCTGTTTCACTAGGGTGGAACAGAAACCAACTGAAAACAAGACAGAACCACTTAGCCCCACCACACCAGACAGGGCCCCAGTTTCTCAGGCCACAACACTGTACGGGCCCTCGACAAAGCCCCAGGGGAAAAAATCAGAGGGAGTAAAACAACCATGGGGCGGAATCAGCGGGAAAACTCTGGTAACATGAATAACCAGAATAGATCAACCCCCCCAAGGAAAGATATGGCAGATGCAATTGAAGATCCTATTCATAAACAACTGGCTGAGATGTCAGAAATCGAATTCAGAATTTGGATTGCAGACAAGATTAACAAAGTGGAATTAGGAATTTGAGGAGAAATTCAAAGTTGCCTCAAGAATTTAACAATTTAAAGACAAAACCACCAAAGATTTAGACACACTGAAGCAAGAATTCGCAGCCCTCAAAGATATGAAAAATACAGTAGAATGCCTCAGCAACAGAATGGAGCAAACAGAAGAAAGGATTTCTGACATCGAAGATAAAGCCGTTGAACGCTCCCAAACTCTCAAAGAGGAAGAAAAATGGAGAGCAAAAACGGATCATTCTCTCCGAGAGCTCTGGGATAATTTGAAGAAGGCGAACATCCAAATCATAGGGGTTCCAGAAACAGATGAAGTGGCCTCACTGGGCACAGAGGCCCTTCTGCATGAAATTATGAAAGAGAATTTTCCAGACATGCCTAGAGATTCTGAAATTCAGATAGCGGACAGCTTCAGAACCCCAGCACGACTCAACCCCAATAAGACATCCCCCAGGCATACCATAATTAACTTCACTAAAGTTAATATGAAGGAGAAAATCCCGAAAGCTGCCAGGAGAAAGAAAACCATTACCTTCAAAGGGAAGAATATTAGAATGACTGCAGATCTCTCTGCTGAAACTTTTCAAGCCAGAAGAGGGTGGTCACTGACTTTTAATCTCCTAAAGCAAAATAACTTTCAACCCCGGATCTTGTATCCAGCTAAACTGAGTTTCATTTATGATGGACAAATTAAATACTTTAATGACATTCATATGTTGAAGAAATTTGCCAAAACAAAACCAGCTCTTCAGGATATTCTCAGACCTATCCTCCATAATGACCAACCCAATCCTATACCACAAAAGTAAACTCACTCAGAAACTTTGGATCAAACTCCAATTTCCACACTGGTGAAAGGATTAAAAATGCCCACTGGACTTTTGAAAAACTCAATACCCAAAACTTCACCAGACTTATCAATATTCTCCATTAATGTGAACGGCTTAAACTGTCCTCTAAAGAGGCATAGGTTAGCTGATTGGATACAAAAACTCAGGCCAGATATTTGTTGCATACAAGAGTCACATCTTAACTTAAAAGACAAATACAGACTCGGGGTGAAAGGATGGTCATCCATATTTCAGGCAAATGGTAATCAGAAAAAAGCAGGTGTTGTAATTTTATTTGCAGATACAATAGGCTTTAAACCAAAAAAAGTAAGGAAGGACAAGAATGGTCACTTAATATTTGTTAAGGGTAATACTCAATATGATGAGATCTCAATTATTAATATCTATGCACCCCACCAGAATGCACCTCAATTTATAAGAGAAACTCTAACAGACATGAGCAACTTGATTTCCTCCAGCTCCATAATCATCGGAGATTTCAACACTCCTTTGGCAGTGTTGGATGGATCCTCCAACAAGAAGCTGAGCAAAGAAATCTTAGATTTAAACCTAACCATCCAACATTTGGATTTAGCAGACATTTACAGAACATTTCATCCCAAGAAAACTGAATACACATACTTCTCATCAGCCCATGGAACTTACTCCAAAATCAATCACATCTTAGGTCACAAGTCTAACCTTAGTAAATTTAAAGGAATAGAAATTATTCCATGCATCTTCTCGGACCACCACGGAATAAAACTTGAGCTGAGTAACAACAGGAATCTGCATATTCATACAAAAACATGGATGTTAAATAACCTTATGCTGAATGATAGCTGGGTCAGAGATGAGATTAAGAAAGAAATCGCCAATTTTTTGGAACAAAACAACAATGAAGACACGAACTATCAGAACCTCTGGGACACCACAAAGGCAGTTCTAAGAGGGAAATTTATAGCACTACAAGCCTTCCTCAAGAGAACAGAAAGAGAGGATGTTAACAACTTAATGGGACATCTCAAGCAACTGGAAAAGGAAGAACATTCCAACCCCAAACCCAGTAGAAGAAAAGAAATAATCAAAATTAGAGCAGAATTAAATGAAATTGAAAACAAAAGAATAATACAACAGATCAATAAATCAAAAAGCTGGTTTTTTGAAAAGCTCAATAAAATAGATAAACCTTTGGCCAACCTAATCAGGAAAAAAAGAGTAAAATCTCTAATCTCATCAATCAGAAACAACAAAGATGAAATAACAACAGACTCCTCAGAAATCAAAAACATCCTTAATGAATATTATAAGAAACTTTATTCTCAGAAATATGAAAATCTGAAGGAAATTGACCAATACTTGGAAGCACATCACCTTCCAAGACTTAGCCAGAATCAAGTGGAAATGTTGAACAGGCCCATATCAAGTTCGGAAATAGCATCAGCCATACAAAACCTCCCTAAAAAGAAAAGCCCGGGACCAGATGGTTTCACATCTGAGTTCTACCAAACCTTTAAAGAGGTATTAGTACCTATATTACTCAACCTGTTCCAAAAGGTAGAAAAAGAAAGAAGACTACCCAACACGTTCTACGAAGCAAACATCACCCTGATCCCCAAACCGGGAAAAGACCCAACAAGAAAAGAAAATTATAGACCAATATCACTAATGAATATAGATGCAAAAATATTCAACAAGATCCTAACAAACAGAATCCAGCAACACATCAAACAAATTATACATCATGACCAAGTCGGTTTTATCCCAGGATCTCAAGGCTGGTTCAATATACGTAAATCTATAAATGTAATCCAGCACATAAACAAATTAAAAAACAAAGACCATACGATTCTCTCAATCGATGCAGAAAAAGCTTTTGATAATATCCAGCATCCCTTCATGATCAGAACACTTAAGAAAATTAGTCCAGAAGGGACTTTTCTTAAACTGATAGAGGCCATCTACAGCAAACCCACAGCCAATATCATATTGAATGGAGTTAAATTGGAATCATTTCCACTCAGATCAGGAACCAGACAAGGCTGCCCATTGTCTCCATTGCTTTTTAACATTGTAATGGAAGTTTTAGCCACTGCAATTAGGGAAGAAAAGGCGATCAAGGGTATCCATAAAGGGTCAGAAGAGATCAAACTTTCGCTCTTCGCAGATGATATGATAGTATATCTGGAAAACACTAGGGACTCTACTACAAAACTTTTAGAAGTGATCAAGGAATACAGCAGCGTCTCAGGTTACAAAATCAACATTCATAAATTGGTAGCCTTTATATATACCAACAACAGTCAAGTTGAAAAAACAGTTAAGGACTCTATCCTATTCACAGTAGTGCCAAAGAAGGTGAAATATTTGGGAATTTATCTAACAAAGGATGTGAAAGATCTCTATAAAGAGAACTATGAAACTCTAAGAAAAAAAATAGCTGAAAATATTAACAAATGGAAAAACATACCATGCTCGTGGCTGGGAAGAATCAATATTGTTAAAATGTCTATACTACCCAAAGCAATACATAATTTCAATGCACTCCCTATTAAAGCTCCACTGTTATACTTTAAAGATCTTGAAAAAACAATACTTCGTTTTATATGGAATCAGAAAAAACCTCGAATAGCCAAGACATTACTCAGAAATAAAAACAAAGCAGGAGGAATTATGCTACCAGACCTCAGACTATACTACAAATCAATAGTGATCAAAACAGCATGGTATTGGCACAAAAACAGAGAAGTAGATGTCTGGAACAGAATAGAGAACCAAGAGATGAATCCAGCTACTTACCGTTATTTAATCTTTGACAAGCCAATTAAAAACATTCAGTGGGGAAAAGATTCCCTATTTAACAAATGGTGCTGGGTGAACTGGCTGGCAACCTGTAGAAGACTGAATGTGGACCCACACCTTTCACCATTAACTAAGATAGACTCTCACTGGATCAAAGATTTAAACTTAAGACATGAAACTATAAAAATACTAGAGGAGAGTGCAGGGAAAACTCTTGAAGAAATCGGGCTGGGCGAGTATTTTATGAGGAGGACCCCCCCGGGCAATTGAAGCAGCTTCAAAAATACACTACTGGGACTTGATCAAACTAAAAAGCTTCTGCACAGCCAAGAACACAGTAAGTAAAGCAAGCAAACATCCCTCAGAATGGGAGAAGATATTTGCAGGTTATGTCTCTGACAAAGGTTTAATAACCAGAATCCACAGAGAACTCAAACGCATTAGCAAGAATAGAACAAGGGATCCCATCACAGGCTGGGCAAGGGATTTGAAGAGAAACTTCTCTGAAGAAGACAGGCGCGCGGCCTTCAGACATATGAAAAACTGCTCATCATCTTTAATCATCAGAGAAATGCAAATCAAAACTACTTTGAGATACCATCTAACTCCAGTGAGACTAGCCTATATCACAAAATCCAAAGACCAGAGATGTTGGCACGGATGTGGAGAAAAGGGAACACTTTTGCACTGCTGGTGGGAATGCAAATTAATACATTCCTTTTGGAAAGAGATATGGAGAACACTTAGAGATCTAAAAATAGATCTGCCATTCAATCCTGTAATCCCTCTACTGGGCATATACCCAGAAGACCAAAAATCATATCATAACAAAGATATTTGTTCCAGAATGTTTATTGCAGCTCAATTCATAATTGCTAAGTCATGGAAGAAGCCCAAGTGCCCATCGATCCACGAATGGATTAATACATTGTGGTACATGTACACCATGGAATATTATGCAGCCTTAAAGAAAGATGGAGACTTTACCTCTTTCATGTTTATATGGATGGAGCTGGAACATATTCTTCTTAGTAAAGTATCTGAAGAATGGAAGAAAAAGTACCCAATGTACTCAGCCCTACTATGAAACTAATTTAGGGTTTTCACATGAAAGCTATAACCCAGTTACAACCTAAGAATAGGGGGAGGGGGGGAAAGAGAGGGGAAAGAGGGGTGAAGTGGGTAGAGGGAAGGGGATTGGTGGGATTACACCAGCGGTGCATCTTACAAGGGTATATGTGAAACTTGGTAAATGGTCTGTAAAGCTAGTGAATGATGCCCCATGATCGTATCAATTTACACAGCTATGATTTAATAAAATAAATAAATAAATAAATAAATAAAAATAAATAAATAAATTCTAAATAACAATATAAATAAATAAAAGTAAGAGATCAAAGTAAAAAGTCAACATAAACTACAGAAGTATTTGCTTTACCTGTGATTTTGTCACCAATAGAAACTAAATATCTTCATATGATGTATAATTAAGGCAAATGTGTCAAATGTAATAAAAAGCAATGTTCACTACTACTTTGAAATGATGGTAGTCTGTTGGGTAAAGGGTATACCATTTGGTTGACAGATACACCAAAAGCTCAGGCTTCACCACTATACAATTTATCCATGTAATGAAAAACCATTTCTGCCCCCTAAATATATTGAAATAAAGAAAATAAATAAAATCTGAGATTCCCTTTCTAAATGAACCATTGCGTGCTCCATTCAGCAGAGGTTGGCAGCGCCTTGCCACATAATAATCTAGCACACACCTGAAATATTCCAATGCAGGTACCCATGACTTGCCACCTGAGGGTTTGCTTTCTTTCTTTTTTTTTTTTTTTTTTGCAGTTTTTGGCCATGGCAAGTCTTGAACTCACCACCCCCGGTATATGGGAGCAGCACCTGTGGGCTTTCTTGTGGTCCTCTTATATACAGGCAGGTAGGAAATTCCAGGTAGTTCAGTGCTCCCTGGAGAAACACTCAGCTAAGGACTGATGAGATTAGAAGATAAATATTCAAGTTTATTAACCCTTCAGATGGAAAATCTATGAGGGGCGTCCATCATCTAAAGTTCCCCAGCAAGACTGAGCCTCAGTTGCGTAAGTAATAACTTGCTTGATAAGTTTTGTTGACTTTTGTCCCTTCTCAATCTCATTCTCCTCACTCCTATCCCAGCATTTTCTGGAATCTCCTCTCTAATAAGCTGCTTGTATTAAAAAAAAAATTATGGTAGTTACTAGGTTTATCATTGGACCTTATTATTTAATGTATTAATAAAGAAGCACATATATTTCTATATCACAAATTTTAAAAAATACTTTGATAATTGATTTTTAAAAAATTAATGTCATTGGTAATCCTATACATTTTTACTTTAAGCTTTTAAAAACATGATTCTGAGGAATCCACAGACTTTACGAGATTGCCAAAAGTTTCCACGGCACAAAAAGTATTTAAGAACACTTGCAGTCATATTCCAGAAAAGCACACAAGCACTGCAACGTACACATCACATGGAAAGAACCCCTGCAAATGAAGGATCCTGATGCTGAAGCTTCATTAATTTTACAATAAATTAATCACTAGTTGTAGCTAAAACAGCCATTTCAACCAAAGGTGAGAACCTGAGTGTTGATACTGTCAGAGTAACGAGACAGGGCTTGGAGAAGCCACATCATGCAGATGCCACACTGTTACTACACCTTATCGACTGCAGTGACCCAGGATTTAACACAATCCACAGACTCCTAATAAATGTAAATGGTAGAACTGGAGAGAGTTACACATTCATTAGAATTTCCTTCACAGTATCTAGTCTCCTACATACAGATGTCCAAGTGAGTATTTATTTATGTCAACAATAAGTACAATGAAAAGCATCCCTACATTTTAAAAAAATATTCCCTCAAAATAGAAAATGAAAAGGAAAAATAAATAAAGAAAATGAAAAGTGTCTCCAATTTATGTTTAGCCTTATAGCAAAAGTAATCTCATCACTTCCTACTCATAACCCTCAAAAATCTTTATATTACAGTGATGCTTTAAGAGAGACAAGTACTTTATAAAATATTTTGTTGGTGGTGGTTTATTTTTTTTTTTTTTAATGAACAGTCAGGGCCTGAATTGATACTTTGCCCAAACTTGTTTGATAATGGCTTTTGAAATCTGAACTCTAGGCATTCTTCCCATTTAATCAAAAAGTAATGCACACATCGAATGACTCTGTGTTTGCGCTTTGACCCTCATTACTGTTTCCTGTGGGCATCACTTTCAAAGTATGTCGTTTACCCATTAAAGTTCTCAATTCATAAGAAGAAAATGTCAAATTCAGAAGCAATGGTTTCTCAAAGATGAGTTAACTTAAAATATTTTTTTCTGCCAAAATTTCAACTTCCCAAATGGGATCTCTTTCCCCAACTGCTGTCAAGGAATTCATTTGGAGCTTTTTCAAGTTCACAACAGCCCTCACAAAATTTACATGCCTGAAAATAAAGATCCCAATAATCACAACTAGAGCAGATATGTGATCCTTCTGCCTGAAATGACAGCTTGAAAATCTCCTCTTCATCTTTCAGGATCCTTGTTTTCATCCATCTTCAATGTCCCTGGATAAAATTAGCTGCTTTGCCCTCTGTGTTTCCACAGCACTTTAGTAATAGCTTTATTTAACACTGGCCATCTACCATTTGAATCTGTTTATATAGCTGTCTCCTTAACTAGACCTTGAGTTCCTCAAGGTTACAGCCAGAGTTGTCAGTTCTCTGAAGGATGCAGGGACAATATGGATACAAAGACAGAAACCAGGAAGAACAAAATTTGTTGGAGAAAGTGGAAGGTAGACCCCACAGTGACTCCTCAAGCCAGCCTTCACTGCAGCAACTTTTTCCTTTAGATATAATGTAGTCCATTTTAATACAGAAAGTGAAAGAAGTAGGATTCAGGGTCAAAAAGAATCTTACCAACTATAGTGAGATAATTTTTCTGTAAGAAAATCAAGGTAATTTAAAGTTCATCTCCAACTGTGCCTTTAACCCAAGCTGACCCATCACGCATTGTATAACAGCACAAGTACTCAATGAAAGGGAAGGTTAGGGCCCATGTTTCCTCTTTCAGCAATTATCTTCTACCCTTTAGCTTCACTTTACCTCACATTTGTTCTTTGCTCCCACCATCTACTCCACTCTCACCTCAATTTATCACACCAGGAATCTCTGGAAGAAAATCTATGTCCATCTTCAGGCTTCTTCGTGCAGCTCCAAAACTCACATTCCAGATCCCAGTGATGTGGAGGAAAGCTGAAGAGGTGGAATTGATTTCATCATCTAGAAGAGAAAAGGCAGAGATGGGTGGCTTCACATGCAACATGGAGCCCTACAAGAAGGCTGCCTGCTGTTTCTGCACTCGTTATGTAGTATATATCATATAATACCCCCACCTGAGCAGATGTAGCCCTCCAAGCATTCAGCTGGGGAGGCAGGTACTATGGCTGCAGCTCTAGGAACTCAGAACAGACTCAAGAAACACAGCATATCTTGCAACTTCATTGGAATTTTCCTATAAGCAGACTGGAGACAAGGATTTGAGCACAAGTAGTTTCCCTGAGAAGCAAAGACAATACTGCTAAAGAAGTAAGGAACCAAAAAAATGAAGGGATGGGAAAGCAGCCAGTAGGAGTACAATCAGGTGAATGCCAAAGAGGGAGCTGCTGCCCTGATTCCCAGGAAGAAACCCTTGGAAACGTTGTAAAACATGTCTCACTCCAGCTGTGTGGTGAGGGAGTTGGGAGTATTTATACATAAAATTCATGAATTGTATATGTGACTCAACAATTATGTGACTCATATATGTCTTTGTGAGTCAGCAATTGAGGGCTTCTGGAGTGAGAAGGCAGAATGTTGACTCCTAATTGGGCAACAGGGTTTTCCGCAGTTGAGGTTGGTGAGTAGGGGTACGATCTCTCAGGCAGAAATGCAGACACTGGCGAGTGGAAGTCTAGAGACTGAAAACTCCAGGGACATAGGTGAGCACTACTGGCCTATTGTCTACCAGCCAGCTGGCACATCTTCCTAAACTGGCCAAAGTCCTTATTTTGGCTACTTCTAGGACAAACCTGGATAAGGAGTATGCATGGATGGGAAGTAGGAGTTGAAGTTAGAGCGTGCATTTTCTATAAAGGCAGGCTAAGCTAGTACCCTTTTTTGCGTAAGGGGAAATGCAGCCATTTTGTGCTGGTGCCTTATTTAGCCCATTACATAGATGACAATGGGGAAACAACAGGCTTGGTCCTGCACCCTACTATTCTGATCCCAAAATGCGCCAGAGGGTGGAGGGTGGCCAGAGTCTACCTACAGATTCACATAAGAGACAAATCCCAAGGGTTCAGGGAACTTCCTGAACTAGAATCTGGCTCAGATCTCCAACAATCCAGGTAGAAGTGATAGGATAAAATAAACTAAAATTTCCAACCACCTTCCAACTCAGGGAGTGATCTGGGCATCAGAAAACTTTAACTAGAATTTGTGCCAAGCTTTCTGAAAGTCTCAGAGCTACTCTCTGGGGGTGGGCTTTGTAATATAAACAGGGTCAGAGTCTGCGAACAAGAGAAACGTGCTATGGTTCTATGAGCCCAGGCTGCTGGGAGTGCTTTCTAGGTGAGACCTGTGTGCTTCTCAGGTAACAAATGAGGAAATCACCCACTGTTCTAGCAGGTGAGGAGCCTCAAATAGAATCAGAGACTGTCTGCTTTCTCCATTCAGACAAGCAGATACCATTTTATCTGCTTCAAAGTGACAGCATGGGTAGAACACAGAGCATGTATCTGCATCCAGCTGAAATCTGAATTTGTATCACAAAGTAAGTGATGGAAGAATCAGAACTGTTCCCTCCTGTGGGGAGGAATAACAAACACAGCACAGGGGTCTTAAAAGAGAGGGTTGTGAAAAGAGAACCAAGGATTTGAGTAAGAAGACAGAGTGAGAACAAAGGGACAAAGGCTTGGCAAAAAGGTAGTATTTGTGGGGATACTCTTCATCTGAAGGCCCAAGCCTGTGAGGCCTCTGGCCCCTAGTGGTACAAAGGGAAGGAAAGTTGTAAAGTCACAGCCCCTGGTTCTCCCACACCATTTTATTCTGGAGGAGTGACTTTATCTCCACCATCATACAACCTGTGTCCTTCTGGGGAAGGTTAGCAAGGCAGGAACTGTAGGAACTACTTAGGAAAGGGCTGTTAACTGCTCCCTGACCATTTTTTTTTTGTTGTTTGTTTGTTTGTTTGTTTTAAGAGACAAGGTCTCACTCCATCACCCAGGCTGGTGGGTGGCAAGCAGTGGCATGATCAAAGATCATAGCTCACTGTAACCTCAAACTCCCAGGCCTCAAGCGATCCTCCTGTTTCAGCCTCCCAAGTATGCCAAACTACTGGCCTCTGTGACCATACCCAGCTGATCTTTTTTTCTTTTATAGAGTTGGGGGTCTTGCTATGTTGCCCAGGCTGGTGTCAAACTCCTGGCCTCAAGAAATCCTCCCACCTCAGCCTCCCAATGTGCTGGGATTTTACGAGTGAGCCACCATGCCCAGCCCATTTCCCGATCCTCTTGCGGGGCATATCAGTCAGGGTTCAACCAGTGAAGCAGATTCAGTAGGAGATATACATATATATCTCCTGAATGTGTATACAATTACCTGGCTGGCCAAGCAAGTCCAAAGTCTATAGGCCAAGCAGTTAAGAAAAGATCATAAACAGGCACAGGCAGAAGCTTGTTGTCCCCAGGTGGTCCAGAAGGGGAGATTAAAAGTAGGCCAGAACCCAGAGGTACCAGCATCTCACACTCCCTCCCATCCCCTGTCTCACCCTCTCCTCTCCACTTCCTTCCTTTTCCTCCCTCCTTCCCCAAAGAAGCTCTACACCCTCTTTTAAGGACTTCTAACTTGTTAGGTCACACCTACCCAGGATAATTTCCTTAATTTAAAGTCAACTGATTAGACATTTTATCCTTGCAAAAGCCCTTCACAGCAGCATCTAGATTTGAATAACTGAGACATTTGTATGTGCTACACAATGGCTGCTGCTTCCCCTCATTTTCCAGCTCTCACAAGAAAATATCTCTATCTAGTACCACACTAGAAGGGAAATTCTTTCTAATAGTTCAACCTAGTTAAGCAGGTACTCTACAAGCCATCACAGAGGGAGATTTGGCAGAGGTGGCACGGGACACCAGTCATCCCTGTGAATTACTGGCTGGACTTGTTAGTCTAGGCAGTTAGACACGAGCAGGGTGGACAGCAGATGCAGTTAGGCTATTTTGGACTGGCTTGGGTCAGGCTGACCTGGGCTACTCTGGGCGTATCAGTCAGGGTCCAACCAGATTCAGTAGGAGATATACATACTTGATAAGCTAATCGCTAATCAAGGTCTTGCAGGTGGGTTATTTGGGGGGCACTGATTAATGCCCAGGGACTTTCTTCAGGGACAGATAGATACGAATTATTAAAGAACACGTTATGGGAACAAAGTCAATCAAGACCCTGGGAATTTCCAAGAATCACCTGACACTCCTCAAAAGTTGTGTGTAAAATCCAGCACTGTGCTCTCCTTGATGCCTGCTGCCCACGTTGTTAAAATATATTTTGCTTTTCTTGCTAAAACTTTACTTGCTCTTGTGCTCTTCAATTATTTTGGCAACTACCTTGAACTGTCACCGCACCACACTGCTCTAACATTTTGGCAGAGCAGGAGCAGCTCTTGTTTAAACTTTGGCACTCTGCCTGCTTGCACCTGCTTGCTCTGCTCATTTATGTTATGACTCCGTCCCAGCAAACCATTCCTCAGTACTGGGAACCAAGAACCTGGGAATACAGGGACTTGACATCTGGTCTCACCCTTACCAGAGTTCCCAGTAGGTATCACCCACCAAAGAAGGACCTAAAAGAAAAACAACTCTTAAAATAAATGGCTTTTTAAAAATCAAAAAAAAAAAAAAAAAAAAAAAAAAAAAAAAAAAAAAGAAAAACAACTCTACAGACATACAAAACTGTTAAGACTGAATTCTCTAAATTCTTTTTTCTTTTAATTAATTGACTTTATTTTTTAGAGCAGTTTTAGGTTTACAGAAAAATAGTTAAGTATAGAGTGTCCCTTTATATCCCTTTGCACACGGTTTATCCTATTATTAACATCTTGCCTCAGTGTGATGTATTTGCTATAATTGGTAAACAAATAACTGACACATTATTAACAACTAAAGTCCAGTGTTTGCATTAGAGGTCAGTTTTGGTGATGTGCATTTATGAGTTTTGACGAATGCAAAATGTCACCCATCCACTTCTACAGTGTTACAAATTCTCCAAATTCCATTAGTTCTTTAGATTAGGAAGAAACACTCCTTTATGATCAAAAAGATGAGCCCCACTACACCCTTAATCTGGCATCCTCTACTGGGTGAGGTGTGAAATGTCACTCATGAGATCAAATGCAAAGGCCTGTTGGGAGTCATTCTGAACGATTGGTACAGTCCTTCCCAAGAGTCCTTGCTCTCATCTGGCAAATCATTCAGGTTTTAATGAAGAAAATTTAAATTCTCATTTTTTAAAAATTATTTTTAAATGTGATAAAATGCACATAAAAAAATTTATCATCTTAACTATTTTTTTCTTTTCTTTTTTTTTTTTTTTTTGAGACAGAGTCTTATTATGTGGCCCTCAGTAGAGTGCTGTGGTGTCATAGCTCTCAGCAACCTCCAACTCTTGGGCTTAAGTGATTCTCTTGCTTCAGCCCCCCACGTAGCTGGGACTACAGGCTCCTGCCATAACACCCAGCTATTTTGTTGTTGTTGTAGTTGTCATTGTTGTTTGGCAGCTCAGGCTGGGTTCGAACCCACTAGCCCCAGTCTATGTGGCCGCACCCTAGCAGCTGAGGTACAGGTGCTGAGCCTATTTTGGTTTCTTTAATTTTTTTTATGTCAAATCTATTTTAATAAATTACA
Organism: Nycticebus coucang; assembly: GCF_027406575.1. NCBI lineage: Eukaryota > Metazoa > Chordata > Mammalia > Primates > Lorisidae > Nycticebus > Nycticebus coucang. Next base: position 166,037,451 of record NC_069780.1, on the reverse strand, counting down.
CATGCATTAATTTTTATGTGTATGTTTTCTGTGTATTATTTTAAACAGCTTTGATAATTAAAAGGGTAGCCATGCTGAAATTAATACATTTAGATAAATTGTCACTGACTTTAATGGACTATTAACTAAGAAAAGGTAGCTCAGAGCTCTGTCCTTGAATGAGCTTATTGAAAACATCAGGGTATGTTTGAGAAACTCATTCTTGTTACACTACAAAAAGTAGCTAAATATTTTCATGCACATCAAGGTTATTTTTCTTTACTTTATAAGCAAAGTTTGAATATCTAATTTGATTATTTTTACAATCATCTTTTTAGCTTGCTGGGGTGAGCTATCAGACAAAATTATTAAGCTTGCCAAAATAAAAGGAGGCTTTAGAGGACCACCTTTCTATATTTTACAGTGAATTCCTAATACAACAGCATACCAAATGCTTTGTGTACAGTTCGGTGACATTAAGCACATTCACATTATTATACAACCATTGCCATCACCAATCTACAGCACTCCTCATTTTGCAAAACTGAAACTCTGTTTCCATTAAACAATAATTCCCCATCCTCCTTTCCCCCAGTCCTATGGTAACTATCATTTTACTTTCTGTCCCTACAAATTTGACTACTATAAGTGGAACAATAGAGTATTAATATTTGTCATTTTGTGACTAGCTGACTTTATTTAACATAATGTCCTCAAAGTTCATTCATGTTCTAACATGTGTTAGAATTTCCTTCCTTTTTAAAGATGAATAATATTCTATTGCACATATATACATCACACTTTGTTAATCCATTTATCCGTTGATGTACACTTGGGTTCCTTGACTATTGTGAATAATGCTGCTCAGAACACAGGAATACAATTTCTTCAAATCTCTTCTTTTAATTCTTTTGGGTATAAACCTACATGTAAAATTGCTGGATCATATTCTGTTCAATTTTTATATTTTTCAGGAACTGCCATACTGTTTTCCATAGGAGCTGCACCATTTACAATCCCACAACACATCCAATTTCTTCACATCCTCGCCAACACTTATTCTCCATTTTTTATAGTAGTCATGCTAATGAGTCTGTGGTGGTAGAAGTTATTAAGCAGAAAGGAATTAGATACTTAAAAATTGTTTGAAGCACTGGAGCAGAAAGCTCTAGATTGGACTCCCAGAATGATTTCCAGAACACTATAAAATCATCTGCTAGGAGAGTGCTTACTTTCGTCACAATCACATAGGAGGGGAATCAAAAGGCTACTAATGGAATTACTGAGTTCAAAAATAAATCACCACTACTCTTGTATCAGTTAACTGAGACTACAATAATGATGCTGAACAAACAACAAAACCTCAGTAGCCTACAACAGGTATATATATTTAGCTTATGAGCTTGCAGGTGGTTGATCTGGGCTGGGCTTACTGGGGCAGCTACAGCAAGTCTGTTCCATGTGTCTCTAATCCACTTCCTGGGACAGCAGTTTACTGGGGCACTGTGTATTCATTTCCCCAGTGGTGTCAGAAATCTAAGTGGAAACACACAGGCCTCTTAAAATTTAGGCCAGGAACAGGTATGTCAATGCTTCCACCTTATAGTTGTGGCTATCTTCCTCTCCTTTGGTTATATGGTAAAGTGTCAGCGTACAAGGACATGAGAAGAACATTAGAATAAAGAAGCTCCTGTCGCTTAATATTTTCGAGCAGGTAAAAAAAAAAATGAAACATGCGGCTGTCACGGTTTGCCCTACAGTTGCCCCTCAACTGCCAGGAGATGTGAGAGTGGATCCTGGAACACAGCTGCAGTGAAAACCCACAACTATTCTTGCCAATGGAAAATAGCCTTACATCTTTATTTCAAAACTCACACAAGTGCATCATTTTCACAGCCTTGATAAACATCAAGGGCCTTTGCTGAAAATGAGTCTGAGAAATGAGGTTTCTGACTTTTCACCCTCTGCAGAACAAGACTTCACATTAGGAAGCAGAAATTGAGACCAAGGCTAGTTGGCCACATCCAAAATGCCTGGCTGATAATATCGTGGTCTCTAGAATCACCTACACATCAGGCTTACAATGGGGGTTCTGGTATTATGGCCACCAGTACCTCTTAGAGCCAGATTCAAGAAGTTGCCTGTGATAAGACTGCCCCTACGCAGGACAGATGCTACAGGGACATTGGTATAGATGCGGTCTTTTTAAAACATGAATTGAAGATACTAATCCTCTAAAATTCTACTTTTTTTTTTTTTTTTTGAGACAGAGTCTTACTTTGTTGCCCTTGGTAGAGTGCTATGGCATCATAGCTCACAGCAACCCCAAACTCTTGGGCTCAAGCGATCCTCTTGCCTCAGCCTCCTGAGTAGCTGGGACTACAGGTGCCCACCACAATGCCCAGGTATTTATTTTTCTTTTTCAGAGATGGGGCTCTCACTCTTTCTCAGGCTGGTCTCATACCAGTGAGCTCAGGCAATGCCTCGGCTTCCCAAAGTGCTAGGATTACAGGTGTGAGCCACCACGCCCTAAGAGTAGTCCTAGAAAAAGGCTTCTCCCAGAAGCAGATAATTTTTACATTTTATACGTAATATAAGGTTTAAGATGAAATTAGACACAACGCTTATTAATTCAGACTTTTGTTGCAGGTTTCCTAATACATTGTTGAGTCTTAATAATTTAGGAATTTATGTGCAGATGTCATTCTTTTTTATATCTATTGCTGAAGACTTCGATGAGTGTTCACAGCACTTTTTCCTACTGTTTCTTTTCTTTTCTTTCTTTCTTTCTTTTTTTTTTTTTTTTTGAGATAGAATTTCACTCTGTTGCCCTGGCTAGAGTGCCATGGCATCAACCTAGCTCACAGCAACCTCCAACTCCTGGGTTCAAGTGATCCTCTTGCCTCTGCCTCCCAAGTAGCTGGGACTATAGGCACCTGCCACATACTCAGTTAATCTTTCTTTATTTATTTATTTTTAAGACAAAGTCTCACTTTGTTGCCCTTGGTAGAGTGCTCTGGTGTCATAGCTCACAGCAACTTCAAACTCTTGGGCTCAGCGATCCTCTTGCCTTAGTTTTTTTCATTTTTAGTAGAGATGGGTCTCACTCTTACTCTGCTGGTCTCGAACTCCTGACCTCAAGTAATCCACCCACCTCAGCCTGCTAGAGTGCTGGGATTACAGGCATGAGCTACACACCTGGCCAATTTTTCTATTTTTAGTAGACACAGGTCTTGATCTTGCTCAGGCTGGTCTCAAACTCCTGAGCTCAAGCTATCTTCCTGCCTTGGCCTCCCAGAGTCTAGGATTACAGCTGTGAGTCATTGCACTCAAGCCTACCTTCTGTGATGGCTTAATTCTGTCATGCTAGAACTTCAGGCTTTGATGGATTGTAGAACCTGAAAATCTGGAGAAAGCTGTAATTCAGCAGTTGGACAAGAGTCAAAAGCTGTCAAACTCCTGTTGTTATTTTTGGTACCTGAGGGGCTCAAAGAGTAATTGGAGAGAAGCAAGGGCCAGAAGGCAATACTGGTCAGCAAAGAAGAAAAGCAGAAACCCATCAGGTACAGAGAACATGGAGGAATCCTGAATGTTCCACCCTCCCGATAGAATAGCAGTAGAGTAAATGAAGAAGGGGAAACTGAACCAATCAGGAAAGGCTTTGCCCTAGATACAAGACAAACACCATAGTCAGCAGGAAAACTGGAATCAACATCCTGGTCTGTTGTTTATGAAAGAAACAAAGCGAGGGCTTGAGTCGAAAACTCATGTCCAAGTTGGTAAGTTAAGACTAACATTCAAAAGACACTATTGGGTGTGAGCCAAAGTGGGCAATAGGAAAAGCAGGAAATCAAAATGCTGAGGCTTAGAAGATAGGAATGGGTTCCAGGGATGCAAAGAACTGGAGTATGAGCAAAATATAACATGCAGTGGAGTAGGGCTTCTAGGGGTGGAGAGAAGAAGAACAAGGAATCACTGGCTTTGTCTTGACCAATTCAGAGACTTGGCCTTTGAATGTGGTATGGAGTTTGGCAGGCACCAGGGGAACAAGGGGACACAGGTGATGCAAATCAAGGCAGGCCAGAGACACCAGGCAGCCAGAACAGAGGAATAAAACACAGTTGACTAGAAGGTCTTCAGAGTCCAACAGCTGCTATAGAGACTTACATACTTCTAGTTGAAAGAAGAGTCAGCTCCCAAAATACAGAATGCTCAGGGGACTCAATGGAATGAAAATAACCTTGCTAGAGTGACAACTTAAAAGACAGATTCTGACAACAATAAATGCAAAGCAATAAATATTAGGACAGCTCCCATTGTGGTGACAGGGTCCAAGAGGACTAATTTTTAAATATTATTTTGTTTTATTTTAAAACATATAACATGTATAAAACAGCTGAGCTTTTATAAAACATTTCAGGTACTAATTTTACATTGTATTATTTAAACACTCAATAGAAAGTTGAATTATTAATAAATTAATTTATGAAGATCAGGTTTCATAAAAGTTGCTTCTACAAATGACCATTCGTAGAAGTATGATTCTGTAAAAGAGACAAAGAAATAGGTCTAGAAACCTGGAATGACTGTTGTCTCTAATAATGACAACTGATTATTTCTCACAACTTATTTTTATTTATAAAAAATAAGATTCTATACTTCAGTTTGAACATTCAATCATTTTACAATAGCAGTCAAATATTTATAACATATCAATGATTATTAAGTATCATGAATATAATCTAACATTTGTAGTGGACTATACGATCTGTCAAGTCAATGCCAGCTCAGATTACAGAGTTAAATATGACTCTATGTGATCAAAAAGTTCATTAAGATATGTGTTGTCTTTTGACAACAAATAGATTTGTGTAATCAGCTAAAAGCCAGTATGGTATACAGATATTGTGTCTGGAAATTTTTATTTGTAAAGAAACAACACCTTCCAGATAAATTTCAGATATTGGTGAAGCTGACCAATATCTACTAAAACTTTGAGAATTTCCTCTGACTGTACATTTTCTATTTCCCTCCAAGTCCTATCTCTGCTCTATTTCATACTGAAATAACAAAATGCAGTACAGATATCAAGGAACAGTGTTATTTTATAGCCAAATGCGTCAGGGTAGAGAATGAATGACTGCAAAATACCTAATAACAAGACAAACTGGGACACAAAAAACTGTCTTGTGTAGGGTAATTATAATTTATTAGTGCTCTGAGAGAGTTTCAAAAGTTTATAATCAGGAAATTTCAGATTGAACAGTTTCCAAAGAGGAATCCTCACTATATTTTCTTCCTGACCCAATTTTGCAGAAACTTAGTGGCATGACCTTCAGGGCATAGAGGAAAGGTGCTGCTTATAAATTTAGTTTTTAATACATTTTAATGAAACAATCACTATTGCTCTGTTTTATAATTATAAAGCAAGCTTCAGGGAACACCAACATTATTAGCTAACTATACCTACAGAGTAAGGCTATAAAACTATTATGTAACTATGTTTAACTTAAACACAATCTTGCCTAAACGCTGAAGGCATCTTCAACTAACTTTAGGTTAATTAAAATAAACAGAGCCATCAAAGATATTCTAGAGTTTTATCACTCTCATTCATAACCTTTTGCTCTTGTTCATCCCAAACACAATTCCACGTAACTTTCCTTGTCCACTCACAAGCTAAGTATTTTAAGGGCAGCTCTAATTCAGGTGTGTTTGTATGGATACACACACAGTTCTCATCAGGGGTCAAAAACACAGGTACCCAAACTAGCAAGGCCCCAAATAAGAGAGTAGGAATACCAGGCCTTGTGCAAAACTGTTTCTGAGGAACGGAAAGCTATCTGAAACCAAGGCTACCTTTCCTACTTCTAAGGAGCCATGTGACTTAGTCTGTGGTCCTCTCTCTCTCTCAACTAGATTCCTCTACTTATCAGAACATGGTCATCAGCTATGACTTCATAGCTTGGCTTCTGAGCTCCAGTGAACACCAGCAGCTAAAATGTCCTCTTACGTCCCCTACTTCAAGTTCCTGAGAGAAGGATTGTGTTTGGATCAGCAAGGTGACCTGTGAGGGGCTCTCTGTGGGTCCTCTGGAATAATCAATTAAATCAGAGAAAACAGATCACAAGCATGATTATGCAGGCCTCATGGGCAGTCAGGCAAAGATAAATACATGTAATATGATCTCTGTGTATGGATAGGTATTACTTGTATGGCACATTTAGCTTCACAATATTACATTTTTAAATTTGATCTTTGGCTTAGTCAAAATTCAACTACACAACAGAAAACATACATACTTATTTACAGAGGGAATTTAGCAAAGGAGAAGGAAAAGCCAAAAGCTAAACTGGAGGGCACCTAGAGCTTAGTAGCAGCAGGACATTACTGGCATCCCTAGGATCAAAGGGCAAAATGAGGCTGTGGTAATACTAGAACTCAGGACCAGGATTACCTTGAGAACCACAGTCAGCCTAAAGAGAGGAAGCCAAGGTCAAAAAAGTGGTATGATTGCTACCAGAGAGAAGGAAAGAAATGTTCTTTCAAAAATGTTCTGTTTTTTTCCTTCTTCCCACTTTCCAGTCTCCTCTCTAATTGCCATTGGCTTGACACGGGAACCTAGTATCTTAGCTCATGCTGCCACGACAAAATACTGTCATGGTCTGGCCTGGGTGGCTTACCTGCTGCCAAGTCCAACATCAAGGTGTCAGCCTTGCTTTTGGTGAAGGCATTCCTCCAGGCTTGCAGATGGCTGGCTCAAGCAATCCAATCATTCTGCCTCAGCTCCCAATAGCTGAGACTATAGGCACTGCTGCTTCACCCAGTTAGTTTTTCTATTTTTAGTAGAGAGAGGGTCTTGCTCTTGCTCAGGTTGGTCTTGAACTCCTGAGCTCAAGCAATCCACCTGCCTCAGCCTAGCCTCCCAGAGTGCTAGGATTGTTGGCATGAGCCACTATGCCCTGCCGGCCTCTCTTTTCTTACAAGGCGATGGCCCTATTTGATTAGAGTTCCACCTTTATGACCTCATTTAATCCAAATTACCTTCTAAAGACCCTATCTTCAGACAGAGTCACATTAGAGATTAGGGTTTCAGCATACGAATTTGGAGAGAACTATAATTAAGTCCACAGTACCTGCAAATACAGATGCTCACTACCACCATTGTGACACAGAAAAGGCAAGAAATGCATCTGAAATAGCAAATGGCCTGCATGTCCTTCACGTCAACACTACAAGGAAGCTATTATTCTTACTTGAATAATTATGAAGTTGAGGCAATTGAAATTTCAAGGTCATAAAGCTAGTAAATGGCAACACCAGATTCTATTACAAGTCTTCTCATTTCAAATACAGTGGGACAACTTCCACTAAGATTTCACTATATATTTCAAATCTCCTGGGCTCACCTTTCTCCGAATTTTTAAACCACATTCTTTACTTTGTAATTCATCAATAATTACTATCTTGTTTTATTCCCATGATTCTTATGAGAAATATTCCATTATTCCACGTCTCCCTAAAGGAACCCAAAGTGAGATTAGGTACCACGTAGCTCCTCAAATAGCCTCCATCCCATTGTCTAGGCCTAGGTATCATGTGGGTGCCAAATAACTGCTCTGATTAATTTTTCCCACAATATTTGCTAGTGTTATTAAGAAGGTTCTATTATTTCTTGTTAACAAAACCCTTCAACCAGTTTCCAAAATGCCACAGATTTTTAGTCACCAAGAAAATTTTTCTGTGGCACAAGGAAATGATCTATTTAAATATGGTTTATTATTTTAGATGTAATCCTATAGAATGGTCTATTGGTCTGAACCAGGATCTTTAAATACTTTTCAATTTCCTTCTTAACTGAGTTATCTGTCAAGGTTATCTTTTATCTTCTCCATTATTCATTGTTATAGTGAAACTGACATCCTCTTTTGTAATAGCTGTCCTGCAAATATCCGGCTAGGTCACCATTGATTGGCAATATGTCACACCATCCTTTGCCAATGAAATTTATAGAAACAATCAGAAACTCCTTTGCAAAAGGTCCTGGAGGTAAAATAATAGACTTCCTTCCTTGTCGTCACCTATGTTATGCAATATGACACGGGTATTGCAATCACTCAGAATACTATTAGTACAACGAGATATAAAACAAATTAAATCTTATAGTACTTGTATTAAAATATCAGGATCATACTATTTTTTACTTTACCCTAACTCAGATGCCAGTTTCTGAACCCTGTTGTTAACTACTAATACTTTTCTTCAAGTATCCTACTCCCTGATCACTAGCAATTATTCTTCCAGATTACTTTCTGGAAGATTTTCACCACTGCAAAAACTCTTCCACCCCTTCGAGACCTCCATTGCAATGACCCCATCACTCTCTCCCATCTACTGTCACACCTACCACCCCATTCCTCACCAGCTGGACGTTCTTCCTTGATCAGAAGTTTCTTTTTCTGCATCTATATTCAAGTTGCTGAACATTCTTGGAGGAAATAATATAATCAGGTTAAATGACTTGTGAGATTAGTCTTTGGGGAGGAAGGCTGCTTCATCTTTTGTTTTTGTTTTGTTTTGAGAGAGATGAGTGCTGCACCTTCCTAAGATTTAAGGAAAATTGATGGTTCCTGTCACACTTAAACTGTGTTTAATTTTTAAAAAATTTTACACACTAAGGCCAGGCATGGTGGTTCATGCCTATAATCCTAATGATTTGAGTGGCTGAGGTAGGAGAATTGCTAGAGGTTGGGAGTTCAAAAGCAGCCTAAGTAATATAGCGAGATCTCATTTCTACAAAAAATATGGAAAAATTAGCTAGGCCTGGTGGTGAACACCTGTAGTCCCAGCTACTCAAGAGGATGAAGGAGGAGGATCACTTGACCCCAGGAGTTTGAGGTTGCAGTGAGCTGTGATGGCACCAACTGTACTCTAGCCTAAGCAATAAGAACCTGTCTCAAAAAATATTTTTTTACACACTTTCAGTTTAAAAATTCACATTACACAAAGGGCAAAATAAGTTTCCCTCCAATCTCTGATACTCATCCTCTGGCTCTCTTTCCAAGAACAACTAGTGTTTTAATTTTTCTGTGTCTCCTTCCTGGAACCATAATAGGATATTAATCAAGACCCATTATGTGATTGAAGTACCACATTTAACCCAAAGTCTCAGTGGCTGAATAACACAGCAAAGGTTTGTTTCAAACTTTATGTTTAAGCCACATCACTTGGTGAGGCTGCCATCTGAACATGTCACTTCCGGGGACCAGAGAGCTGGGAAGTTGCACAGGGGCTTTTCTTGACTCTTTGGACTCCCCCGACTGGCCAGAGCTAATCACGGAGTCCACTTAATTGGAGAGAGCCAAATTCTGTGTGCTCACGAGGGAAAGGACACCCAGATACCAATAAGTACTCACAATCTCTATCACACATGTACTTACCGTTATATGCATTTTACACAAATGGGAGCATACTAGACACAGTTTCTCCACTTCGCTTTTTTCACTTAACAACATATGCTTCATATGATAGTTCTCTATATGTGGCTACAGTAGAATTTATTTCCCTAGTATTTGATTGGTGGATATTTAGGTTGTTTCCTTTCTTTTGTAACTACAGACAGTAGATATAATAAATAATCTTGTAAGAGTAACAGTATTAATAATTGACATGTATTGGGACCTTACTATGTGCAAGGCACTGTTCAACGCATATTGCATGTTTTAACTCCAATAGTATTGGCAGTTCTGTATGACAGGTGGCATAATTTACAGGTACCTCATTTACAGTGGCGGAGCCTGGCCTTCAATGTGGGCGGTTGGCACCATAGCCTATCTAATTCATGCAGATAGTTGCATTTATAAGCACAAATTCCTACCACACAATTTCTGCAAGTGAAATTTGTAGATCATAAAGCATTTGCATTTGAAATTCTTTCAGGTATTTCCAGAAGTGCTAGATACCTTTTATGGATCCTTTCAAATCCACTCTGGTCTTAGGCAGCCTGTTCCGTGCAGGCATCTACAAGATTCATGCAGATACAATCTCACAGCATCTTTTCTTGGCATTCTAAGCACTCATGCATCAGAAACCTGGAAACTCAGGGAAGTTTAAGGCCCACAGAGTCACCCTTGACCAATGGAAGGCAATTGATAAATGCTTCCCTCTTTTTCCCTGAGCTGGAAACTTCTATGATGTATTTCCTAAGGCTCCTCAGATCTCACAAAGTTAAGTACAAGTTTCCTAAATCAACAATCTATTGACTCTTTGCACTAGTTGCATTTCCTCCTTTTTCACCCCTCTGTTCCTTGGGATCACTTCGTAAATAAAGTATCTGCAGCACAGCATTTGTCTCCACTCCGCTGTCAGAGGATCTAAGTGTAGCAAATACATGGTGCAGCAGCAGGATCCCCCACAAGAACCAGGGCACTCATTCCCTTGGCCACTGGGACTGTTGTCTGCTGACAAATCACAGCTGAATCCCTTTCAGGGCATTGCCCTACCCAAAAGCCTAAAGTTTTTTCATCATCTTAAAAAGAAACTCTGTACATGTTAAAACAGTAACTTCCCAGTCCCTGGTAATCTCTATTATATTTTCTGTCTCTATAAATTTGGCTATTCTAGGTACTCACGTGAGTGGGAGGGTTACCTAAACCTATCTATAAAAAGTCTCTTTACCATCTAATAAACTAGAGACCCTCCCCACAACCTAACTCAATGACTAATAGATTTTGGGGATAAAGGATTCTAATCCCCTTGCCTCCTTTTGGGACATCTCTTAATAGAAAGCTCAGCTCCCAGATATTTCCATGGGATCCACCCAAGCCCAATAAATTGTGACTGCATCACAATTCGACTACTCCTTGTGCCCCATCCTGCTTTTCTCACTCCTGTACAGGTGTGTTCTTAAGGACAATCTCCAATAAACCTCTTGTGTGTAGATATCCATCTCAGAGCCCATTTCCTAGGAAACATGATCTCAGACACTAACAGAATTTGTACCAGTAGTGACCCTAGAAAATAGACCCTTAGCATGATATTTTGGAGCTGGCTCACTCACAGACAGCAATAAGTCTCCATTGCAACTCTTGAGCTCTCAATTGTGGGAGACTGAAATGAGGTGCAGGTGGAAAGTGAAGGGCAAGGCTATGCAGTAGCTGCGGTACTTAACGGTGGTAGTGTTCATTATGATTAGAGTAATGGCCCAAAATGCTTTTGATCTAAAAGGCTTTTGCATGACCTGAACAGGTGTATTGAGCAAGGATATGATGGGAATCTCTACCCCTGAATTCTTTTCATATTGATGGGACTGCTGTTCACTGCATTTCTTCTGGGTTTTAGTATTACTTGTGTTTGACCATCTTGGCTGAGGGGTGAGAAGACATTTTCAGTGGCTTATAGAACACTTAATCTGTCAGCACAACAACTGAAAGGACATTACCTCTAAGAAGGGTCTCATTTTATGGCAAAGGTGGTGTATCAGTGGGTACATGAACACAAGATACAGTGGTTCTATCATATACCTCTTCACTCTCAAAGCATTTAGTTTATTAGATGGCTAAGAGACCTTATATAGATAGGTTTAGTTAACCCTCCCACTTACATGAGTACCTAAAATGGCAAATTTATAGAGACAGAAAATATAATAGAGATTACCAGGAGCTGGAAAAAAGAGGGACTGGAAAGTTAATGTTTTAATGGGTATAGAGTTTCACTTTAAGATGATGAAAAAACTCTAGAAATGGATAATGATGATAGTTGCACAACATCATAAATGTACTGAATGCCACTGAATGCCACTTAGAAATGGTTACAATGGTGAATATTCTGTTATATACAGCATATATTTATAGTGTATAAATTATTTTTAAAAAGTACAAAAGTACACTTAAAGTACAAAAATTTTAGTATACTGATATTTCATCTAGTTGTTATCAAGAATACAATTAGATTGAAATCAGATAAACTATAAAGACAATTTAATGAAGTTTTCTATTTTCCCTTGAGTTTTGAGTGGCATAGTCTTCTAGAACACCAGTTAGTGATGAGTAAGAGGATTTCGTCTACCTTGCTCTATCTCTTCATGTGAACACACTCCATATTGTTAGAATAAGTAATTATATAATTAAGTTTAAGAATGAGAGCAATATTATTCACGGAACTTGTATGTATTTTATTACTCACTAATCCAGCCATGGAAATTATAAATGCCAATAAATACATATTTACCAGTTTCACACCTCTTAGGGGACAAGCAGTCTACCAAGAAATTTCCATGAGTGATTAGTTCCCTTCTGCATTCATATGCAACACAGTAAGCTCTTAGTCTAAGTGCATCATTATATTTTCTGGGAATCCTCTCAGTGATTGATAAAAATTATAAAACGGGTACATAATCTGTTATAGTAGAAAATATCCAAACACACTCATAAATTGATACAGAGGATCTATAACTAGGAAGAACTGATAAACAATATAAAAAGCCTGTCTGTTTTTATTACTTAACTGAAATACTCACAGTGACTCTCATTGCTTGTGTGATGCATGAAAGTTATTGTTTCTGAGTTAATTTGCAACTGGTATTATGAGGTCTGCAATACTGATTACTATTTCCCCTGAGATTATATAACCATCTTAATATGCTAATGTGGTTAATATTTCACTAAAGTAATACTTATTTCTTAAACAATTGTAAATGAAATCATTCTTTTTAGCACGATTCTTTATCTTGTTATCCTGTACAATTTTACTTTAAAATTACAGCTATCCTTTGTTTTTTCTGTGATTACATTCTTTTTCTTTCAACATTACATTTTTACATAGAGTATAAAATTAAAGTGTTTTAAATGAATTCTCTAAGCAATAATTTAAAAATAAAACATAATGACTGATGCCCACAAGACTGAATGGTCAAGGCTAGACCTGAGAACTCCTATTCTTATATTTGAATTTTATACTAACAAAGAGTTAGGTTTTCTTTTCTTTTCTTTTCTTTTCTTTTTTTTTTTGAGACAGAGTCTCACTTTGTCACCCTCAGTAGAATGCCATGGTGTCACAGCTCACAGCAACCTCAAACTCTTCGGCGCAAGCAATCCTCTTGCCTCAGCCTCCCAAGTAGCTGGGACTACAGGCACCCGCCACAATTCCTGGCTATTTTTAGAGATGAGGTCTCACTCTGGCTGGTCTCAAACCTGTGAGCTCAGGCAATCCACTGGCTTTGGCCTCCCAGAGTGCTAGGATTACAGGTGTGAGTCACCGTGCCCAGCTAAGCGTCAAGTTGTTTTTCCTCAAATCCGTTGATGCCAGTTGTAACAGTTATTATAATTAAATAACTTAATTAAATATTACATAAAATGAGAAATAAGAGTGCAAAAAGAGTTAGGCTTCGAGTCTATGGAAACTAAGTCAAATGCTTTAAAATACTGAAAAAGTGAATTATCAAATTACATCTAAGTGAGGCAATTGTAAAAAAGATTTTAATTGCAAAAATCCAGAAAGATTCTGCTCTCAGACTTGTCTAAAAAATCTTATGTTTTATATCCATAATAATGAAATGGAAACTATGAAACTGAAGATAATACAAACGAGATTGTGATTTACTAAAAAAAGAAAACCAAACCATTCAACCAGAGGTCAAAACTCAAATGAAAGAACTTGGCTCCACTGAACATTTGGTGAATGAATGTGTACAATATAAACTTTAGTTATAAAGCATATTATGTAATTGTTGAATTATTTTCTCCCTTTCAATCACTTTTTTAATTAGCCAATAGCCAAAAACTAATGTGTCGGCAAAGAGTTTTCACTATTAGATTACAGCCTACAAGGACCTACTTTAATAGTGTCTTAATATTCCTATTATGTCTTTTTAAAGCTGAAAGTTTTGAGCTCGGCGCCTGTTGCTCAAGCAGCTAAGGTGCCAGCCACACACACCAGAGGTGGTGGGTTTGAATCCAGCCCAGGCCTGCCACCAACAATGACAACTACAACCAAAAAGTAGCCAGGTGTTCTGGCGGGCACCTGTAGTCCCAGCTACTTGGGAGGCTGAGGCAAAAGAATCGCTTAAGCCCAGGAGTTGGAGGTTGCTCTGAGCTGTGATGCCACAGCACTCTACCAAGGGTGACAGCTTAAGGCTCTGTCTCAAAAAAAAAAGCTGAAAGTTTTAATAGTATAAGATTTTGTTACTTGGTAGTGTGGTTAAGTACTGAATAACAATGCCTCATAGCTTAATATGTTGCATTTCAAATAATGTTGGCATAAGCTGATATGATTTATGAACTAAATTACTATTCTATGGTTTTGTTGAGGTATAATTGACATCTAACATACAGAACCTATTGAAAATTAATAATTTGATACCTTTTGACATATGAATAACCAAGAAACTACCAAATTTCCAAAGTGCTTATACATTTTACATCACCACCACCATCAGTGTATCAGAGTCCCTATTGCTCTACCTCCTTGCTAAGAGTTGGTTTGGTCAGCAGCATGGTTTGAATGGACCCTGTGAAACTCACATTGAAACTTAATCCCCATTGTTAACAGTAATTAAGAGGGTGGGAAATCCAACTATGGTATTTGATAGATGGGACCCCTGGGAGGTAATTAGGATTAGATGAGGTTATGAGGGTGGGACATTAGAGGATTTCTAAGAGAGAGACCTGAGCTAAGACACCCAGTTCCTTAGCCATTTGATGTTCTGAGCCACCTCAGGACTCTGTGGAGAATTCCCACCAGCAAGAAGGCCATCACCAAACTCTCTAGACCTTGGACTTAGCGCCCAGAACTGTTAAGGAATGATTTTTTTCTACCCAGTCTTAGGTTTTCAGTTATAATAACAGAAAACAAAGTCAGTCTTTTTAGATGTAAGAGTTCTTCACATGTACTGAATAAAAGTCCTTTGTTGGATATGTATTTTATAAATATTTTTTTCTGATCCATGGTTCGCATTTTCATCTTTATAATAGTGTCTTTTTATTTTATTTTATTTTATTTTTTGAGGCAAAGTTTCGCTCTGTCGCCCTGGGTAGAGTGCAGTGGCTCTAAGCTCAGGGTAACCTTGAACTCTTGGGCTTGAGCAATCCTCTTGACTCAGTCTCCCAAGCAGCTGGAACTACTCCCAAGTGCCCACCACAACACCTGGCTAGTTTTTCTATTTTTAGTAGAGATGGGGTCTGGCTCTTGCTCAGGTTGGTCTTGAACTCCTGAGCTCGAGCAATCCACGTGCTTTGGCCGCCCAGAGTGCTAGGATTATAGGTGTGAGCCACCTCACCCAGCCTGTAACCAGTGTCTTTTAAATAGGTAAACTTTTTTAATTTTGATAAAAATTTAAAAGTCCAATTTCTTGTTTTTTTTTTTTTCTTTTACATTAGGATTAGGTTATGTTTTAAAAGTCCAATTTCTCGGGTTTTTCTTTTACATTTATTATTTTTGTGTCCTTTTAAAGAAATCTTTGTCAAATCTAAGATTACTAAGATTTTGTACCATGTTTTCGTGTAGAAGTTTAATTGTTTTAGCTCTTAGATTGAAGAGTATACTCCATTTGATGTTAATTTTTGTATATGTGTGAGTTTAGGGGGAATATTCTTTTGTTTTGTCTTGTGTTAAATTGCTGTCCATTTGTTCTATTATCACTCATTGAAAGATTATACTTTTCCTACTGAAAAGCACCTTTGTCAAAATCAATTGATCGTGTTCATCTGAGTCAACTTCCAAATTCGCTATTCCTCTCCCTTAATCTATATGTACACCTTTATATCAATAACACAGACTTGATAACTATCATTTGGTATCTGGTATTATAAGATCTCCAATTTGTTATTCTTTTTCAAAGTTGTTTTGGCTACTGTAGATCCTTTGAATTTCCATGTAAATTATAGAATCAGCCTACCAAATTCTACATCCCCACCCCCCAAAAAAGCCTATTGATAATTTTGATTGGGATTGCATTGAATAAATAGATCATTTAAGGGGAAATTAACATCTTAATATTATTGAGTATTCTGAACTTTGGACATCGTAAATATCTCCATTTATTTCTGTCTGTTTTAATTTTTTACAGCAATATTTTATAGTTTTCAGCCTATAGAACTTGGACATCTTTTTAATATTTAATATAAAATTAAGATTTTTATATCCTATATTTTTAAATTTCTTAGTTTTGATGCCATTTTAAATGACATTTTTAATCTCAAGTTCTGATAGTTTGTTGAAGTATATAGAAGTACAACTGATTTTTGAATACTAGTTTTGTATCCTGGAACATATTACTAAATTCATTTATTAGTCCTAGTTGCTTTCTCAAGAGTCCTTAGGATTTTCGTCATAAACAATCATGTTATGTGAAAAGAAATTTTAATTTTTTGTTTCCAAACCGTCTGCCTTTTAATTTTTAATTTTTTTTTTTTTTTGGTTTATTATACTGGCTAAATCCTTCAAAACAATGTTAAGCAGACAATGTGAATGTAGACGTCCTAGCTTTGTTCCCAATATTGGAAGGAATGTATTTACTTTTTCACAAAGTAAGATATTAGCTGTAGAGGTTTTTGTAGATGTCCTTTATCAGAGTGAGAAATTTTCCTTCTATTCCTAGTTTTCTGGGAGATTTGTTTTATTTTGTTTTTCTATGAATGAATATTGAATTTTATTAAAAGGTTTGTGCCCCTATTGGGATAATCATATGATTTTTCCTTTCTGATCTGTTAGTGTGATAAATAATATTGATGTTTTTCAACTGCAAAACCAACATTGTTTTCCTAGGATATGATATTGGTCATAATATATTAAACTTTTATTTATTAATTTTCTAATATTGTGTTCAGAATTTTTGTATCTATGTTCATGAGGGATACACGTCCACAGTTTTCTCTTTTCTTGCAATGTTTTTTTCTAGTTTTGGTATCAGCATATTACTGGCCTTATAGAACAAATTTGGTATTTTTTTCTCTTTTCCATTATCTGGAAAAGTGTATATAGAATTGTTATTATTTGTTCTTTAAATGTCTAGTAAAGGTAACTAATAAAGCCATATGCACCTAGAGTTTTCTCTTTAGGAAGGTTTTTAACCACAAATTTAGTCATAGATAGTCACAGAACCATTCCAGTGACCTATTTCTTCTTGAGTGAAATTTGGTAGTTTGTATATTTTAAGGAATTTGTCCATTTCATCTTGGTTATCAAATTTATTGGTATAAATTTCTTCATAATACTCTATTATTAACCTTTGAATGACTGTAGTGATGCCTCCTCTCTCATTCCTAGTATTTTAATTTTTTCTTTCTCTTTTTATCTCTGATTGGTCTGACTAAAGATTTATCCATTTTATTGATCTTTTTAGAGATCTAACTTTTGGATTTATTAATTTTTCTCTCTTTTTTTGTTTTCTATATATACATCATGTCAGTATGTCTGAAATCTTCTATACCCTTCATGGCTTTATATCTATTTGTTCTATAAATTATTGAGAGAGCAGTATGGAAATCTCTGATCATAATTATGGATTTGTCTATTTTTCTTTGCAATTCAGTAACTTTTTGTTTCATGTATTTTGAATTTCTGTTATATGCATGTGCATTTAGGATTGCATGTTGATGGAAAGACCTCTTTAAAAGACCCTTAAAGCCAAATTATTTATATAAACTTAGGGTAGTAGGAAAAGTACTGAAATGGGAGTCTGGATATTTGGGTTCTAGTTTCATCTTTGATACAACCTGGTATGGGTCTTGTTTGCCTCATCTGTAAAATCATGATTTGGTTATCTCCAAACTTCTATTAATTATGAATGACAGACTTTTATAGTTAAATTTCATAACATACAGAGGTAATTTCTGTCAATATGCTTTCTCCTAGGAAAATTACCCTTAGATAATGCTTTTTTTCATTTGAAAGCAAATGTAAATTAAAAAAAAAATTTTTTTTTTAAGACTGAGTCTCACTATGCTGCCCTCAGTAGAGTGCTATGGTGTCACAGCTTACAGCAACCTCAAACTCTTGGGCATAAGAGATTCTCTTGCCTTAGCCTCCCAAGTAGCTGGGAGTACAGGCACCCACCACTATACTCTGCTATTTTTTTTGCAGTTGTCATTGTTGTTTAGCTGGCCCGGGCTGGGTTCAAACTCACCATCGTGGGTGTATTGTGGCTGGTGCCATAGCCACTGTGCTATAGGCGCCAAGCCATAAATAAATTTGTGTACAAAATTTTTTTGTATAAATTTATGTACAAAGAAAATTATATTCAAAGATTTATGTACAGGCTGGATGCAGTGGTATGTACTTGTTGTCCCAGCTATTCAGAAGGCTTAGGTAGGTAGATCACTTGAGCTCAGGAATTCAAGACCAGCCAGTGACACCCCATCTCAAAAACAATAAAATAAAAAAACAACAACAAAAAAACCCCCAAAACTATGTACAAACTTTTTTTTTTTTTTTGAGACAGAGTCTTACTTTGTTGCCCTGGGTAGAGTGCTGTGGCATCATAGCTCACAGCAACCTCAAACTCTTGGGCTCAAGTGATCCTCTTGCCTCAGTTTTCATTTTTAGTAGAGACAAGGGTCTCACTCTTGCTTAGGCTGGTCTTGAACTCATGAGCTCAAGCGATCCACCCATCTCGGCCCCCCAAAGTGCCAGGATTACAGGTATGAGCCATGATGCCCGGCATTATGTACAAACTTTTAAAGCATGACTTCAAAATGTCCCACACATATAAATGCTACCTCCTTCATCTGATACTTCAACACATCAAAGCCTCTACCAGCCCTAACATTAAGCTATAAGCTATTTAGAAGTTTGTTATTTAGTTTGCAAATTTGGGGGATTTTCCAAATATCTTTGTGTTATTGATGTACAAAGAAATCAAGTAACTTGCAAGAGGACAAATATAAGCTGTAGAGTTGGGATTTGAACTCAGATAGTACGGCTCTAGGAGCCAAATTCTTTTTTTTTTTTTTTTTAATAGCACTCAAAGTACTTTTATTGTTGGGGATTCATTGAGGGTACAATAAAGGAGCCAAATTCTTATCCGGGCACATTATGCTTTCTCTCTCCACAGTTCAGCTGCCTTACAGATTTAAAAGATTTTTGTTCACTAGCTTAAGTATGTAACCGCCTTGTGTAACATTATTTCTGTGGGCAAATGTATTCTGAACTCACCTTTTATACAAATTTTTAGGATATAACCTGTTTAAAGAGTAAAAACTAGTGAGGCCCTTAGGCATTCAGTGAAAGAGAAAATGAGGAGTGACCGTACATTTGCTCATTTGGGGAAGACTTAGAACAATCCTCTTACTAGTGCACTTACTTGAAGCACATAATAAATTACTTCACTTCTGTAATTACCTACTTCCTATTATCTTTCTTCAAAATCTGAATAATCATCTGTTAAAAACTCTTGGTTACAAATAACATGAGCCTGACCTAAACCTAAAAGGCAATTCATCAGCTCAGGCAACTTGGAAGTTCAGAGGATGATTTATAAGCATGGCTGAATCTAAGAACTCAAAATGATGTTGTTATAATTCTGCCTCTCTCCATCTTTCAGTTCCACCTTCCCTTCTGTGTTTAAAAGGTGGCATAGTTAGTCACAAGCAACCCTAGGATATAGACCATACACTTATCTTAGGAGCTCTAACAAGGAGGTGGGAGGGGGATTGTTGTGCTTCCACCAAATGGGCACCATGTGAGGATAGATGGCACACCTTCTGGGACACAACTAGATAAAAATTTTTAAAACTTAAAGAAGAAAGGGCTCCAACAAAAGACCCTATAATAGGCCCAAATGTTAATATTGGCCCATCCAAGGTCACGTAGCCATCTCTACTCTAATAACTCAGCACAGAAACATGGAAAACTCTGTTCCAGACTCTCTTTGGACCACGTGGAACAAAATCAAGGTGATGTTACCAAAAAAGGAGAAAACAATTTCATGTTGGGGAAAATTATAGATGTCTATTATTAAACTTCTTTTTTTCCCATTACTCCTTTCTCCTCCTTCCCTAACTTTTCTTTCTGGGAAAGAATTTGAACCAAGTACTCTGAACTCTTTCAAGTGGCTCACTATTAACTTTCATATTAATAAACAAAAAAGTAAATTGTGTCCTCTCAAAATTCATATGTTGAAATTCTAACTCCCAGTACTTTAGAATGTGACCTTATTTGGAGATAGAATCTTTATAGAGGTGATTGACTCATTAGGGTGAGCCCTAACCCAATATGATGGCTACCTTATTTTAAAAAGGAAATTTGGAGATGCACGTATACAAGGAGAACACTACATACCAGTCACATATCACTTAACAAAAAGGACATCTTCTCAGAAATGCACCATCGGGCAATTTTACGGTTGTGCAAATATAGATTGTACTTACACACATCCACATAGTATAAGCCACTGCACACATAGGTTGTATGGTATAGCCTATTGCTCCTGGGCTACAAACCTGCACAGTATGTGACTGTACTTTTTTTTTTTTTTTTTTTTTGCAGTTTTTGGCCGGGGCTGGGGTTTGAACCTGCCACCTCTGGTATATGGGGCCGGCACCCTACCCCTTTGAGCCACAGGCACCACCCGTATGTGACTGTACTAAATATTGTGGGCAACTGAAACATAGTAGTAAGTATTTTTCTGTCTCAACATATTGAAACATAGAAAAGGTACTGTAAAAATACAGTATTAGAATCTTATGGAACCATCACCATATTCATGGTCCATCATCACCAAAAACGTTGTTTTGCAGACTGTACATGAAGAAGGCCGTCCGTAAGGCAAGGAGAAAGACCTGGAACAGATCTTTCCCTCACAGCCCTCAGAAGGAACCTAACCCTAACCCTTGCCAGAACTGTGAGATAGTAAATTCTTGTTTAAGCTACCAGTTCATAGCGTTTTGTTATGACAGTCCTAGCAAAGTGACACATCTATTTACAACTTTGGAAGTATAGCTCAATTTGAGAAAGCTGTAGTAATATGACTAAAATTAATAATCAGCTCTCTGACTGAACTTACTGTTCTTAAGATTTGCCCATTAAAAACTTCTTAGATTGCAAAATCAATGATCAATTATTATAAATACTAGTATAATTTAAAACTTTTAAAAATACATACCTTTACTTACGTGATTCCCCCTTTCTGGAATGCTCTTCCTTACTAAAATCCTATTGTCCTTCCAGTATAGCAGGTTTGTACTACCAGTCTTCAAAGTATGCTAAAGCATTACTGAGGCACTAAAATATCTCTGGTAGAATACCACTGTTGGAAGAAATATTTTGATAAGCAGCTTAGAATAAGCCTCATGTTCATACAAGAAAAAAAATTTTGCCAAACCTCAAGAGAAGGTAGATCCAAGAAACTGTTGAACTTTTGTGTTACTGAGTGGAACACACAAGTTTTTGCTGAAGCAGAGTGCTTCTGGATAAAAGAGGAAAGGGTTAGCACAGCCACCAGCAGGCATCCTTTACCATTTTGCCCTCTTAAATATTTAAATATTATGAGTATAAGGAAGCACTATGTTATTAGGCTGCCCAGAGAATCCACATATGTCAGGCAAAGCTAACATCTCACTCCCTTAGTGATTTCTCTCTCTTATTCTCTGCATCACTCATTGCAAGTTAATCATGTGCTACCTTGCAGTGCTAGGAATCTTTCGTCCATGTATCCCATCTTTCTAACAAGATTGTGAGTTCTTTGTAGAAAGGGGCCAATTTTTAGCCTTCTTTGGGATGTTTTGTAGTGCTCATGATGGTAAGGAGAAAAAGCAGAATGATACAGCCATAGTATTCAATATGGTTAGGCATTTAGGATATGAATTAGATGTGGTCCTTGATCCCTTGATCTTGAATACAAGAATATATGGAGTATGTAGCACATGGAAAGTGTACAAATAGATATACAAACATATTTCGCTTATAAAGGAGGATGCGATATCCTAAACAACATATTAACAAGTTGAATTAAAAATTATTTTTCAAATAATGTACTTTGGCCAAAATTAAATCCAATTTATGTGAGAATTAGTCACTATTTTCTTTTCTTTTTTTTTTCTTTAAACTCGAGAAGGAGAAGAGATTTAGCTTTTTTAATTATATCACTCTCAGCATCTACAAAAGGACTGTATACCTTTTAAATATGCTACTAAAGCACTTTATGAATGGTAGTCATACAATACAGCTTTGCTCATAGTACCTATCAATGCTTAGTCAGTGGTTCCCTAATTTTGATTTCAGAACCATCTGGGGGCCTATCACAAGATTGGCATCTCCTTAATTGGCAAGAAAGGATGTTATGAAATACAAATACCATAACCTTTGTAATAAGACATTTTAATACAAAAATAAAGGTATATATCTCAAAATAAAGGACAATTCTTTAACCGTAACTCATACAATTTCATTTAACAGAAAACTCACTACAGAAGCTAATGGGATGTCTTCAAGTGCTAATAGTACTCTAGTTTCACTGTAAGCAAAGGATAAAGAAATATAAACATTATGTAAAATCTCTAAAATTGAATGGAAGTAAGCAGGGTCTGAAGCTTCAGGACTACTGGGCTCTCACACTGGAAACAAGCAGTGACTTCCAGGAATTCAGATGGTACAAGTAAATGAGAATTGAGTCCCTTACTTATTTCTGAGGATGAGAGTAGATAGGATGATAGTCCTTTATCAAATATAGGACTTCAGGGCTATGCCCAGAAGTTATAACAGCCAGAGTCACAGGTTTAGAGGCCAGGCAAAGGCCTGCTTAAGAAAGAGAGCCCTGATTTAAAATCATGTTCTAAACTAGAAGACTTGAGGTGGGGGAGAGGTGGTATCAACACCAAAACTGTTAGAAAAGGATTAACTCAGAAAAGGAGGCTAAATAAGATTTCTCTTATTAAAGGAGGTTAATTGAATATGAACTTGTAATAATGAAAAAAAAATGTAAGACAAACTATTACTGTGAGAACCACCACCAGATGCAACAAACGGAAGAATTCACCCCCAAAGGAACTAAAATAATAGCATAATCAAAAAAGTGTTTGAAAATAAGCATGTTAGATACCCTCAACATGAATGACGAAATGAATAATAGCACCAATAAAAAGGTGGGGGGAAGACTACAAAACAAAAAATGGAAACAGTTTAAACACAGACGGATTTTTTTAAAAGACTCAACTAGAAAACCTAAAAATATAGCTAACTTCCTTCCTTCCTTTTTTCCTTCCTTCCTTCCTTCCTTCCTTCCTTCCTTCCTTCCTTCCCTCCCTCCCTCCCTCCTTCCCTCTTTCCTTCCTTCCTTCTTTCCTCTCTCCCCCCCACTTCCTTCCTCCCTTTCAAGACTGTAGTACAGTGGTGCAATCTTAGCTCATGGCAACCTTGAATTCCCAGGCTTAAGCAATTCTCCTACCTTAGCCTCCTGAGTAGCTGGGACCACAGGTGTGTGCCACTAGGCTTGGCTAATTATTTTTTAATCTTCATAAAGACAGGGGTCTAACTATGTTGCCCAAAATGGTCTCAAACTCCCACTTTTAAGTAATCCTGTTGCCTTGGCCTCCCAGAGTGCCAGGATTATGAGTATGACCCATTATGCCCAACCTAAATTTTCTTTTTCTCTCTTTTTTTTTTTTGAGACAGAGCCCCACTCTGTCTGTTGCCCAGGCTAGAGAGCCATGGCGTCTGCCCAGCTCACAGCAACGTCAGACTTCTGGGTTTAAGCAGTACTCCTGCCTTCGCTTCCTGAGTAGCTGGATCTACAGGCCCCTGCCACAACACCTGGCTAATTTTTCTAGTTTTAGTAGAGACCAGTCTCTCTCTTGCTCAGGCTGGTCTTGAACTCCTGAGTTTAAGTGATCCTCCTGCCCCAGTCTCTTGAGTAGCTGGAACTACAGGTGCTTGCCACGATGCCCAGCTAATTTTTCTATTTTTTAGTAGAGACAGGGTTTCCCTCTTGCTCAGGCTGATCTCAAAACTCCCGGCTTCAAGCAATCCTCCCACCTCAGCCTCCCAGAGTGCTAGGATTACAGGCATGAGCTACCACACCTGGCCTAAATTTTCTTTTAAATGCAAAAACACTTGAAAGTCAACCCAGAGCACAGTACACATAAAAAGGAGATGGAAAATACAAGAGAAATTAAGAGATATGGGTGGATGCATTGAGAATTCCCTTTATACATTAATAGAAGCGCTAGAAATGTAAACTAGATAAAGTAAGAATTTTCTAGAACTTAAATAAATTAATTAAAAGCATAAATCCTTATTTTGCATTTTTATATGACTGCAATAAATTTTCTTATCAAATAACTCTTTGGGAAGTGAAGTCTATTGTCCCTCTCCTTGATACTAGGTGGGCCTTTGTGACAAGAAGAGTACAGTAGAAGTGGTGCTAATGTGACTTCTGAGGCCAGGTCACAAAAGACAGTCATTTGCCACTTTATTCCCTCTTGAGGTGTTTGTCCTTGGAACACAGACATCATGCTATGAGTTGGCTATGGAGAAGCTAACATGAGCTCCAGATTTCAGCCCTGAGTTCCCAGCAGACAGCCACCTCCAACTGGCCAGCCACATGAGTAAATCATTTTGGACACAATTCCTTTATTATTCAGTTAAGCTACTCAAGCTGACACCATATGGAGTAGAGACAAACCCTCCCCACCAAGCTCTGTCCAAACCACAGATTTGTAAGCAAAACGTTGTTACAAGCCAGTTAAGTGTTGGGTGATTTGTTGTACGGCAATAGATAACCAGAACACATACAAACAGAGCGTGTTGGGCGGCACCTGTGGCTCAAGGAGTAGGGCGCCAGTCCCATATGCCAGAGGTGGCGGGTTCAAACCCAGCCCCGGCCAAAAGAGACAAAAAAAAAAAAAAAAAAAAAAGAAGGACATGCAAACAGAGCGTGTTTGTTTACCTATGGACCTTCACTGAAAAAATTATTAAAGGACCATTGAGAAAGAAAAAAAATCAATCAAGAAGAGGCATGGGGTGGCACCTGTGGCTCAGTGAATAGGGCTCCGGTCCCATATACCAAAGGTGGCAGGTTCGAACCCAGCCCTGGCCAAACTGAAACAACAACAAAAAAAATAGCCGGGTGTTCTGGCGGGCGCCTGTAGTCCCAGCTACTCACGAGGCTAAGACAAGAGAATCCCCTAAGCTCAAAAGCTGGAGGTTGCTGTGAGCTGTGATGCCACAGCACTCTACCAAGGGCAACAGAGTTAGACTCTGTCTCTAAAAAAAAAAAGAGGCATGAATGCAAGAAGAAATGGTAAGCAAAGAAGTTGCTATAGTTTTTTAGCAAATCTAACTATTGACTAAAAAATTCAATGTCATCTGTTTACACTGAGTAAACAAAAAGATGAAACTAAAATGAAGACAATGTAAAAGATGGATTGGCAAGCAAAGTGGTATGGTTCTTACTTTATTAAATGTTTTAGTTATTTCTAGAAAATACAAAGTTAAGTATATAGGAGCATATGTCATTCAACAGGATCTCTTATTCATTGCTAGTAGGAATGTAACTCAATACAACTACTTGAAAAACAATTTTGCATTATTTTATAAAGCTATAGACCACTTTAGAAAACAATTTGGTGGGCGGCGCCTGTGGCTCAGTCGGTAGGGCGCTGGCCCCATATGCCAAGGGTGGTGGGTTCAAGCCCAGTCCAGCCAAACTGCAACAAAAACAACAACAAAAAATAGCTGGGCATTGTAGCGGGTGCCTGCAGTCCCAGCTACTCAGGCTGAGGCAAGAAAATCGCCTAAGCCTGGGAGTTGGAGGTTGCTGTGAGCTGTGTGATGCCACGGCACTCTCCCGAGGGTGATAAAGTGAGATTCTGTCTTTACAAAAAAAGAAAACAATTTGGCATCATCTTGAAAGTTAAGCATGCTTATCTTAAAATGCAGGACTTAGGCTCTTTGCGTATATTACAGGTAGATTCTTCTGTCCTAGCTTCAGCAGATAAGCCGTTAGAAAGTTGATAGCAGCCATGTCCATAAAAGCAGAACACTGGAAACAACCTAGATATCCATGGGTAGATAAATTACAGTTTATTCTTACAGAAATGAAAATGAATGAACCTTGGCTCTCTATACCACATGGATTAATATTAGTAACATAATGTCAAATGAAAAAAAGCCCTTTTTAATATCTTCTCTATAAGTATGTATTTTATTATTGCATGGTTCTCTTTCTATAAAGCTCTTTCCTTAAAGTCCAAGAATATGCAAAACTAAAATATGTAACATTTAATTATGCAGATGTTTGTGATAAAATTATTTTAAATGTTTTAAAACATAATTATAAAATATATTTTTATGTTTTTAAAAGCATGGGAATGATAAATGTAGAATTCAGGATAGTGGTTGCCTCACAGGCTTTGTGGAGGGGAGACAGGAAGGAAATAAGGAAAGAATCTATAGATAGATGTAAATTATCAGTAGTCATTTGATTCTTGGCTTTAGAGGGTATTTATCATAACTGTCTTTTAGCAGGGGGAGGTTAAATAAAACTAACTTTTTTTGTTTTAGAGACAGAGTCTCACTTTGTCACTCTTGGTAGAGTGCCATGGCGTCACAGCTCACAGTAACTTCCAGCTCTTGGGCTTAGGCGATTCTCTTGCCTCAGCCTCCGGAGTAGCTGGGACTACAGGCACCTGCCACAATGCCTAGCTATTTTTGTTGCAGTTTGGCCGGGGCCAGGTTTGAACCTACCACTCTTGGTATATGGGGCTGCCGCCCCAATAGAACTAACTTTTAAAAATAAAATAAAAAGTAAAAGAAAACAAAGAAAGGTCTTTCATGAACCAGTGTTGACAATTTATTTATGATTAATTCAATTTTGTTTGCCTAATATCAAAATAGAATATGATACATAGATAAACATTAATAAAAGGATAATTTTCAAGCTACCAGAAAAAAAGTGAAGGTTAAGAGGGAAAAAACACCTCCCAAAATCTATTTCTTTTTTCTTTTCTTTTCCATTTTTTCTTTTTCTTTTTTTTCTTTCTTTTATTTTAATTTGTTGTATTTCTCTTTTAATTGCAGACGAAAGAAAATTTCTTCATGCACTAGTTACTGGAGACCAGTGACCTAGACTGAGCCCTGCCAGAATTTCAAAAGGGGTAGAATCTCATCACTCAATTTCACATATTGTCTTTTGGAATTGGGGCAAAGGGTCTTTATTTGTCTTGTTGTCTTGTCTGAGTCTGTATTCTTGAAAATGAAAATTCCAGTGACCATAGTATGAATGTTATTGCCCTTTAGAAACACATGGCTTAAGATGTATGTTAGCAGAAACCAGTCTGAAGATGTCACTCAACAAAAACATTTCCAGAAGCTTAGTACTTAATTGGCCTTATTAGCACCATCTGCTCATCAGTTTTGCTTGTGGAAAGTGTTTTCATCAGATAGCAACAAGTTGAAAACAAGGCAGATCACCACACTTTGTTTTGAAGTTGACACCACATTTTGCCTGGCTCTTATCACAGTTTTATATCCTCACATAAAATAAGTGAATCAAATCATAGCACATGCATTACACATTAAACCCTGCTTTTCTCTGTGATCCCTTGGGCATATGTGTATGTCCAGAAGTCCTTTTCTTTCCAGTGCTGCATCTGTCAGATTGCTTTGCCAGACATTTGGAGAAATCCTCTCTTAGTGGCAATATTCAAGTAAATCTTGTTCATGCACTGCATTTTTCTTTTCATTCTACAAATCTGGTTACTCTAGTACATTAGGGCATAGAAAAGTTGTATGTAACAAGATGTAAAAATTGGCTGGTGTGTTGACTCACATCTGTAATCCTAGCACTCTGGGAGGCCAAGAAGATGTGGGAGGATCACTTGAGCTCAGGAGTTTAAGACCACACTGAGCAAGAGTGAGACCCCTGTCTGTACTAAAAATAGAAAAATTAGCCAGGTGCAGTGGAGGCTACCTATAGTCCCAGCTACTCTAGGAAATTAAGGCAGGAGGACTGCTTGAGCCCAGAAGTTTGAGGTTGAGGTTACAGTGAGCTATGATGATGCCACTATGCTTTAGCCTGGGAAAAAGAGTGAGACCCTGTCTCAAAAAAGGAAAGAAGAAAGGAAGGGAGGGAGGGAAGGAGGGAGGGAAGGAAGGAGGGAGACACAGAAGGAGGAAGGGAAGAAGGAAGAAAATTAAAGTTAGATGCCTGGTGATGATTTAAACTAAAAAATATTCCTATTGTAAAGGTTCTCATGCTTCTGAGAACCTTTTGACAATGGAGCACTAATGATAAGACAGCTTACTGTATGGCTTTCCTACCTTAAATATCTACTTTAATACTATTATGAATTGAACTATAGATTACTTTGAAAATATTTATATAGCAATGTTCATTTCAGAATTGTCTTAAAATGCAGGGAAGTTAAAATTAGCTTTTCACTCCTTTAGACTTATATAACACTTTTTTTTTTTTTTTGGTAGAGACAGAATCTCACTTTCCTGCCCTCAGTAGAGTGCCGGGGCGTCACACAGCTCACAGCAACCTCCAGCTCTTGGGCTTACGTGATTCTCTTGCCTCAGCCTCCCCAGCAGCTGGGACTACAGGCGCCCGCCACAACGCCCGGCTATTTTTTTGTTGCAGTTTGGCCAGGGCCGGGTTTGAACCCACCACCCTCGGTATATGGGGCCGGCGCCCTACTCACTGAGCCACAGGCACCGCCCTGTATAACACTTTTTACACAGAAAAGTGTAACATTAAAAAAATGATAATTTGCCAAAGTGGCAATTTAGCCAAAGCAAACATAACACTCATTAAAGAAGAAATGTAAACAACAGCTTCCTTTCTTAGCCATCTTGGCTGCTGGCATAACTGTTTATAGTACATCAAATTAATAATTTTTATTGAAGAAAAATAAAATGATGAACACAAAAAATAAGACTATCCTCAAAGTTCTGTCCAGAGCATAAAAGACTCTACAAGGGAAGACAGAAAAAAACAGTTTTACTAAGATGTCCATTTAATTTTTGTCTTCTTTGTTTTCATAAAAAAAAGCAGAGATGTACAATGCACACACAAGCAGACACGCAATCCTGGAAATCACAATATAATACAGCATAAATCCTGGCAATAAAATATAGCATTTTTGTGGACTGATAAAACCAAAGGGATTTAATATAATTAAAAGCTCCTTTTTTTCCCATCCATAAAATGTTGATAATTATACCTTCCACTTGAAGTTGTTGTGCTAACTGAAGGAGATATATGTAAAAGATCTGGCCACACTCAATAAAAAAACCATAATTATTATAAAAGATGAATTTAAAAATTATAAATAAATATTATAAACATTTACAATGTTTGAACCTATTTCAGGAAACTTTTCTCTAATTCCTGTTTCTTTAAGCAACAATTTTGGTGTTTGGTGACAACTCATTATTTAATTTTTCTTTCCAGAAAAGACTTATTAGGATTTACTGAAAAGAGTTCATATTACTAGAATCTTAATATCACCTGGACAGATGTAATATAGTACATTTATCAGTCTTATAAACAATAAATACACAAATATTTAAGCCAATTACATTCACACATTTTAGGCTTCATCATTCTTAATTTTAAAATTTGTCTATGAAAATAAGTAATCTGCTAATCTACAAAAGATTTTTTGTTTATGACAATACTGTGTAGCATTTCATCTCGTATTTAACATTTGTGAGTAAAACTGGATTATAAGCAAAGAAAATAAATATTGAAAATGTACATGTAATCGTGTACTTTACTGAAATGAAAAATATTCATTAATACATTTATCGGGAATATTTGTTAGAAGTAATCCCAACATCATTTTTGTAGTATTCCTGTCAAAAATGTTTGATGTGAATTTAATTATGACAGAAAAAAATCATGTTAATCCATACTGAAGAACAGCCTAGAAAACAACTGGCCTGGACTCTTCTCTGAGGTAAATGTCATGAAAGACAAAAAAGTATGGGCGAGTGTTCTAGATTAAAGGAGACTAAAGAAACTTGAAAACTAAATGCAAGGGAGAATCTGTAATTGGATCCTCAATCAGAGGGGAAAATTATCTATAAAGGCTATTCCTGGGATAATTGGGAGGACTGAAAATTTAAATAATAAAAATTTAAGTGTAATAACTGAATTGTTATTGTGTAGAATGACTATGTTCTTGACAGATGCATGCAAAAGCATCAGGGATGTATACAACTAACTTTTAAAATGGATCAGCCAAAGAAAAACTATAAAATACAAAGAGACAGAAGCAATTATGGGAAATTGTTAAAAACTTTTGAATCTATATGAATAGTACATTGTTCACTGTACTATTCTTTTAATTTTCTTATAGGTTTACAAATACAAAATTGGGAGTAAACAAAGCCAAGCGACCTAATTTTAGAAGTATACTGTATCTAACAATGAACAGGTGTTCCTTCCTGCTTTCTCACCCACACACCCTTCTACCCATATGTCCCCGAATGGTACTGGTTGTCTGTTGGCTACATTGCCCTGACATTGCTCTGGGTCTCTGGTGTCATGAAGAAGCCACTTGCACAATAAATCCACTGTAGTCATTGACACATTCTCTTTCATAAGACAGCATTCTCAAGTGCACGTGATTTATTTAGTTCAGACCATCTGCATGTGTACTTTTTTTCTTTGACTATTCAAACTAGAATTTTTAAGTTATTCTAATTTTTAAGAAAGTTGTATAAAGTTCATAGGAAAGGGGTTTATTAAAAATTAAAAATTCTCTGTTTCTCAGTTTCTACTAGAAATTAAGGGACCACTACCTGCCTTATAGGACTGTTGGGAAGGTTAAGTGAAAAAATGCATGAAAACACTGAGCCCAGAGTATGGCACTCAATAATTTATTGATATTTACTGAATTATGACAATCATTATCACCCTAGCCTTTATTTAAGGAGAAGATACTTGCTGGGTTTTGTTTGTTTGTTTGTTTTGGTAAGGAAAATAGTCAGATTCTATACATGAGAATTTACAATTAAGCACAAATTAATGACTTCCAAGTCAGGTGTGGTGGCTCACACCTGTAATCCTAGCACTTTGGGAGGCTGAGGAGAATAGATTGCTTGAGCTCAGGAGTTTGAAACCAGCCTGAGCAAGAGCGAGACCCAATCTCTACTAAAAATAGAAGAAAAATTAGCTGGGCATTGTGGCACATGCCTATAGTCCTAGCTACTTGGAAGGCTAAGATAAGAAGATAGCTTGAGGCCAAAATTGAGGTTGTGGTAAGCTATGATGATGCCACAGCACTCCACCCAGGGCAACAGAATGAGACAGAGTTTAAAAAAAAAAAAAAAAAAAAAAGACAGTAACTAGGTGACATGATGGATATGTTAATAAGTTTGACTGTGGTAATCATTGACTGTGGTATCATCAAGGCATATGTATGTCAAAACATCTTATTGAATATTTTGAACATATAAAATTTTGATCTGTTAATTAGACCTCAATAAGACTGAAGTTTAAAAAAAGGAAATCTTTCTATAAAATCTGAACATTTAATTTTTTTATAATGAAGAAAGAAAAAAATGGAGGACAGTAACCCAGGGGCTAGCAGACAGAAGCAATAATGCAGGTGATAGTAGTCTGAAGTAGGTGATATAGTCTGAAGACCTGAGATTCACATATGAGTTGGATTTTTTTAGGAACAAGGGAGTGAGAATTCTGTGAACATGGTGACAAAAAGCAGAGAAGACACATATTCCTACTCTAGCCCCAAATGAAACGGAAGAAAAAAACATCTTACCTCTTGATAGTGTAGGAGTAAGCTTAAGAGATGCCAATTGAATAAATCAAGGAAGAGAGGGGAACCTTTGGAGAAGGCTGAAGATATAGAGCTGTTTATTGATGATGGATCATGAATTCCAAAGGACACAGTGTCAAAGGAAGTTAGGAAGAAATGGGAGAAAGGAATAATATGAGGAGTGTGAGCAGAATTTTGCAGAATATCAGACTACAGATAATTTCTATAGTAGAAGATAGTGACATGTAGCCCTTCAGATGCCCTGAGGAGTCTTCCTACTACTCTGGGATTAACTTCCTGAAGTGCTCAATCTTCCCTCACTTACCCTAACCTCCTTCCTGGCCACCTACCTCCCCTCCCCATCCTCATTTACCTCCATTAACCCTAGCCCACCTTGTGAAAAATGAAGACTAATTCATACATCTATTTTTGTGATCATATTATTACCATTGCTTAAGGGCTAAGTGGTACCATACAATTATGACTATTTTATATTTTATATATATTGTACATATATATATAATGATATAGATTTTTTTTACCAGATAAATTTGATTGTACACATAATATTACTTTATATGTAATCAATCTTCACTATACACCTGTCAAACATTTTTAGATAGAATAATAAACCTGTTACTTCTGGCATACTGGGCAAACTCCTCTCTTTTCCAAGTGTTTTTCTTCATTTCCTTAAAGTATGATACTGTCAAGTAACTAATAAAGCAGCTGCTCTTTGGTAATAGGGATGGTACTATCATTGAAAATGTTCAAGATGGGCTCGGCGCCTGTAGCTAAGTGGATAGGGCGCCAGTCACATACACTGGGGCTGGTGGATTTGAACCCAGCCCAGGCCTGCTAAACAACAATGACAACCAAAAAAAAAAGGAAAAAGAAAAGAAAAAGAAAGAAAGAAAGAGAAAAAGAAAATGTTCAAGATGACTATCCTGCAACTCAGAAGAACTGAGTATGCATTTGGCTCTGCTGCCTCAATTAAAATACCTTCTCAGTCTACCAGTACGATCTCAATGCATTCCTAAGATTCTGCAACCACTAAAGTCCAAAAGATAATTTCAAAATGGGAGCAGATGTGACTAGTTACTATTGTCATTTCCCCAGTTTTTTATAGTTTATATGGCAATTTAAAGAACCTTGATTTTTTTTCTAGCAGTATTTCAACAAAAGTGGGTTTTCCCTCCAGATCAGGCGTGAGCTCTCACTCGTCTTAAAGAAGAAGGTAACCTCACCCTCCTTTATTAATGGTTGGTGTGACCTAGTTCTGGGTAGGTTTGACCAGTGAGATATGAGGGGAAGTCTAAAGGTTGTGCTTGTTGGTGGGGGGGGGGGGGTTGTCTTCTTTATGCCTTGAATGTAGGAAGATGCAGTAGTCTTATGACTCTGAAGCAGTCTGCCTAGAGAACAATAGCCGACATTCTGAGGATGGCAGAGAAGAAGATACTTAGGTCACTGGGCACCATCTCTGGAATCCCCTACTTTCAGCCTTCTTGTTTTGTGAGATATTTGAATGTCTTTATGGATTATGTAATTAGTGGTTGGGTAATTGTGATTTTCAGCAGAAAATCTTCTTCACTGATTTTTAGAAACTTATAAGATGATACCTTGCCTATTCTACTCAACTTCAAGCACTATCTAAAGCCTTTTAATGACACATCTTTTGACGAGAAATTTGTCCTCTTCCATTCTTTTTTCTGTCTTATGTTATATACCTATTGTCATTTCTGAGATTTGATTACTATAAAGGAAGCTTTATGAAATTATAAAGAATTAAATAACCTTAAAGTTCCCATTTTATGTACTTGTTCTCATCATTACAATGTGCCAAATTTTAAAGTATTCAATCTCCTCCCAAACCACAGCATCAACATTAGAATGTGTTTTCAGTAAAGGATATTACTAGAGAGTTATATCCTTAGCGTGATTTTAAAATCAAGATGCTAAAACACCACTTGGCAGTGATTTTTCAGTGACTATACACAGATCATTTACATCAGAGTTACCCGTTAAAAATACATAACCTTCAGCCCCATCCCAGAATTGGTGAAACTGGAGTCTCTAAAAGTAGGACCCAGGAATCTGCATTGTGATAAGCTCCCCCATTAAAGACTGAGAGTCACGTGCTTATTTGTATAGACTTAGGGGTTGGACGGAAAGGACTTTATGGTGGAATGCCTGAGACTCTTAAATTATCCTGAAGAAGTTGGCCAATTGGGATGTTTTTACCATTTGCCATGTCACAGTCCTTCCCTGTCAGGAGAATATGACAGTAAGGATTCCTCTTCTAATGAAATCATTTACATAAATGATAAAAGGAAATAATGAAGTCCATGAACTACTAATTTTTTTGGCTTAAATTAAGTCATCTATGATAGAAAATCTCTGATAAAAGCTGCCTTTCAATGTCCCACATGAGAATGTAAAAATACTAATCAGAGATCATCATTGTCCATCACCTTGAGTATGAAATAAAGAGGCTTCCCTTAAGGGAAGGAAGCACCGACCAGTTTGTGAATGTTGTGTTCCACCCAGGCAAGCCTCTTTTATTTTTTTCCTGCCATCCCTAAGAAGATAGTTGCATGAAATAGAGGGAATAAGATCCTGTTTGGATCTTCGAAATAATTCAACAGTTAGGGAAAGAGACTTCACCAGCAGAGGGTTGAGTAACTAGTACGAGTAATATTTCATTGTTTATTAATAATTTTCAGTAGAGAATAATGAGGCTTTGCCGAAAAATATTTCTGACTGATATCCGAAATTTTTACTCACTGGCCTATAAAATAGCATATTATTTCAAAGTTTCCTAATTCACTGGCCAGAAATTCCCCTAAAACTGATGGCCATCCAAGAATTTGGTTGATAGCTGGATGTTGTGGCGGGCGCCTATAGTTCCAGCTACTTGGGAGGCTGAGGCAAGAGAATTGTGTGACGCCCACAGCCCTCTACCCAGGGCAACCGCTTGAGGCTCTGTCTCACACACAAAAAAAGAATTTGGTTGAGTTTCACTTGGGACTGAAGGGACACCTAAATACTTGTATCAACTTACCTCCACTGTTTTGCCTACCTGAACTTTCAGAAGACTTGGGAACTCAAAAGAAGGTATCTCAAAAATAAGAGACCCCCCCATCCCCTACATATCAGTAGAAGACAAAAAACAGAGAGGTATGATGAGTTATGGAGGTAGCAAACTCAAGTGTCCAGATGAGAATAAACATATCTATTATTGAAAGAAATGAGCCAGGGGTAATTTGCCGTACCAAACTAGAAAGGGCATGGCCGTTCTAGTCCATCTCAGCCAAAGGTACTATGCAGGAGGACTGCTCAGTGTGTATGAGTCTTCCAATTTTTATAGGAAGCTAAAAAGCAGAATGTTTACAGGAAAGCTCCCAGTTTCTACATGTTGGCTTAAGAAAATTTTGAGCACTATATGAGCCAACAAAATACATCTTCAAGGCAGAATTTGGCCTGTGACAGACACTTAAAACTACAGAATTTTAAGGGGGAAAGGGAGGGGAGGGATGGGGGAGGTGGGTAGAGGGAAGGGGATTGGTGGGATCACACCAGTGGTGCATCTTACAAGGGTATATGTGAAACTTGGTAAATGTGGAATGTGTCTTGGCACAGTAACTGAGAGAATGCCAGGAAGGCTATGTTAACCAGTGTGATGAAAGTGTGTCAAACGGTCTGTGAAGCTAGTGAATGATGCCCCATGATCATATCAATGCACACATATAATATAATAATAAAATAAATAAATAAAATGTACACATATAATAATAAAAATAAATAAATAAAAAACACAGAATTGGGCGGCGCCTGTGGCTCAGTGAGTAGGGCGCTGGCCTCATATGCCGAGGGTGGCGGGTTCTGACCCAGCCCCAGCCAAACTGCAACAGAAAAATAGCCAGGCGTGGTGGCACGCGCCTGTAGTCCCAGCTGCTCGGGAGGCTGAGGCAAGAGAATCGCATAAGCCCAAGAGTTAGAGGTTGCTGTGAGCCATGTGACGCCACGGCACTCTACCTGAGGGCGGTACAGTGAGACTCTGTCTCTACAAAAAAAAAAAAAAAACACAGAATTTTGCTCTAAAGAGTAAAAGGAAAGTTAAAATTGACTATTGAGGTTTCCAACTGTGAGGAAGAGGTTTATCTATATTTTGAAAATTATTAATGTGCTTCCCACCACCACTTTGTGAGAAAATGACATTGGCCCCAATCTACTTAAACATTGAATCATCTGTTGGTTGGGGGGAAATTAGGAAGTTTTCAGTGAAAAAAAAAAATTTTTTTTTTAAAGAAAGACCAAAGTAATATTTAGTTTCTGATATTCAAAACCAATTGTCTTCTAGTACTATGTCAGCAAGTGGTAAGTAGCCATGAGTAGATCTGGGAACCAGATAATAATCTTGTACTCCAAATACTTAAGCTCCCCACAGGTAAATTTAAAGGAGCCATAGAGAATTCAGCATGTTCTTCCACTCAGTGATATGTTTTCTGTAATAGAACTCTCCTCTAATGCAGAAAAGCCTAAATTACTTAATGTCATGCCAAATATGTAGCAGCAGTACGTTAGACCAGAAGCAGGTATTGAAAGAGCCAAGCAAGGGGTCTATTTCTGGAATCAGCAAATCAGCAGTTAAATGTACAAAGTGAATGTGGTCTAGAAACAGAAAATTACATCAGAGTCAAGACAATGTACTCATAGCACAGTCTCTGCACAAGGTGGATCAGAATTACCAGGCCTCAAATGTCAATGGAGGTAGGATCTAGGGCTGCCCTGTCTCTAGCCACATGTGGCTAGTGAACATTTGAAATGTGTCTGGTCTGAATGTGCCATAAGTGTAAAGCATATACTGGATTTAGAAAAACAGGAATAGAAAATACCTCTTTAAAATTTTAAAATTTTGATTACATGTTGAAATAATGGCATTTTAGATATAATGTGCTAAATAAAATACATTGTTTAAATTCATTGCACCTGTTTTTCTTGTTACTTTTTTTAATAAGGCTAGTAGAAAATGTTTTGTTGGTCTGGGACATAAGATGTTAAGGCAAGAGGCCCCTCCTGATGGAAAGGCATGCAGTTCACACTCTTCTATACTTCCTCATGAAGTGAAGGAAGTGGGGAAGGGGGTGTGGTAGGGCAGCATTAGGTCTGCACACATAGAAGAGGAAGTTAGAGAAATAGAGAACTCTGGTAATAATTACGGTAGAATCTCCTTAGTTGACCACTTTTGTAAATTGAGCTAATTTTCACAGATCAGGCATGCACCGCATGTATGTATCAGAACAGTAGGCCTAGCTCATGTAGACCATCTCCATATGTTGACCAGTTTGTTATTGTTCCTTGGGTGGTCAATTTATAGAAGTTCTACTGTACATGATTATGGCTACCAAAATTATAAGAGAGCCAAAACAATAAAGATGCTCTTAAGTTTTTTTAATTACTGTAAGATTAAGAGAAATAAAAGCATAACTAGGTACTTGCTTATTAGTCTTCTACATTATCAAATCATTATTACATCTAATTAATCCTGAGGCTTCTGTGGCTTAACCAGGGAATAGCAGCTTGTTCACAGCTTCTTCTTAGCTTCAAGATTTCTAGCCACGCTTGTTCAAAGTCAAAAAATTTCTGGTAGAATTTTTGCTCACCCAAATCTTCACTCTAGCATGAAACCCATTACTCTTTACTAATATTATATTATAAAGATTTACTATTTCTTTTACAATAAAATCCAGATCTCTTACCATAAATTACCTAACGTAGCCTCTGCCTAACTCTACCACCTCATCATTCACCACTTACTTATTATACAACTGACAAACTGCAATGAATGGCGTAATCATTCCCATACAGAAACTTTGCTCTTCCTTTTTCCACTACCTGGACTACTCATTTCTCAAATCTTTTGAGGCTTTCTTTAATTACTCTTTCTGATATTGCCTCCCACATCACTCTCTTATCGCTGTTTTATTTTCTTCATAACTATCACTGCCTTATTTTTTACTTATTTATTATTAGTCTCCCTACCCATTCCCCACATTTAAGCTTCAGAAGAGTAGAGTCCTAGTCACAGTTACATCTTTATTGCTGAGTCATCACACACAGTTATATTGATTGTGCACTGCAAAATCACATCATAGTCTATGTGTATACATACACTATTTCCTCGAAAATAAGACAGTGTCTTATTTAGTATTTAGTATTTAGTATTCAATAAACATCCAATAAATGAATAAAAAGCTGCCTTGCCCTTCAAGTTTTCCTTCATCTCCTTTTGTTTGTGATCCATGGGAATGAGATTGAAATACTTATAAAGAAATAATAAATTCTAGTCTAAGTAAAATTCCTTCAAAGTATTTTCAAATCAACATGTCAACAAATTCCCTGGCTTCTGTGCTCTAAGTTTGAGCCTCTTTATTTTAGCTTGCAAAAACCTTCTAGACTTCACTGCCAACCTGATCCAAGACATATATGCTTCTTATTTTATTATCAAAAATATCTTCTTTTCATAATTGTTCTCATTTACTAAGAGCTGCAAGATCTTGGCAAGTTTGAACTCAGAGTACTCATTATTGATATCATCCATTTGGGAATTTTTTTGATTTGTCATATGGAGTTTCTCCTACTTTGCTATTTGTTACTAACACTTGTATTTGCATTCTATAGTGTGCCACTGCCTGCCCTTCACTTACATGTTGTTGAGAAGACCACTGATTCTTCTACTTTTAATTCTCTAGGCAACTAGTCATGTATTCTGCCTATCACATGTTTCCCCAGATATTTGCATGGCTCACTTCTCCTGCCCTTTCATTGAGAGTTACACTCAAATGTTATCTCCTCTAAAGAGACTTCTCTCGCCTCCCTATCTAAAATAGCACTCATTTCCCTCTCCTCCTCCTTCTAACCTGCTCTTTCCTTCATAACAATTATCACCATCACAAACACATTTATGTGATGGTTTATTCATTGTATTTATCCTCTCCCCCGGTACAATGTAAGTTTCAGGAGAACAGGGATTTGTCATTTGGTTCACTCTTTTAGAAACTTCATCCTTCCAGAAACAAAACAGCCTTCTTGCTCTTCCTAAAACATGCAAAACTCCTCCCCACCTTAGCGTTTACCCTTTTAGCCCTCTGAGAAACTGTTCCCCAGACATTCACATGGCTCAATCCTCATTTCATGCATCTCTCTCTTCAAATGCTATCTCCACAGACAGGCTGAAATAGTTCCTCAGTTAAGTATTTGTTAGGTGTTTATTAAGTAAATAAGTGAATAACTACAAGAAATATTTTGAAATTTCTAGAATCACAAGTATAATGTATATTTATAGATTCTCAAGATGAATGTCCATTAGAGATTTATTTTACTTTGAACTACAAAGCAGTTAGAATAAACTCCCATTTGTCTATAATTAAAACAACTGAAAAGTAAAATAATAAAAATATTTTACAAAAATATAGAAAAATGATGTTGATTATCATAACCTTTGGTGCCAGGCTAGTTCATAGAGAAACTGCAGAGTAACAGTTTGCCTTCATCCTTCTTCCATCTGCTCTCCAAAATATCTATATCCTCCTGCCTTCTGCTCACCCTGTTTCCCTTCAAGCCCTTCTCCATCACTGATCAACTGAATCTCTTTTTACAAGTATAGGCAGTAGTGTCTATCTAACAACTAACCATTACCTATTAATGACCAGGAAATTAGTCTTTCTGATCCTTCTCCTCCCATATAAGCATTTAACAGATTTTATTGGAGGATGCTATAGTCCTTTAAAAGATGTGTTTTTAAATGCAATTACTAACTTTGAGGAAAAATGTATTAATTCAAGAAAACTGTATTGCTGGGGCCAACTTAGTGTTAACCAACTAGCTAGTCTAACAACCCCTAAAGTTCATAAATTGAATGAGCAAAGGATTAGGTTTGTTTGTCAATTTAAGTAATACCTGTCAATTGATTGAGATTAAACATTTTTTTGTTGTTTTCCCTACAACAAACAAAATGTAAAGAAAAATAAATAGTAACTGGATACTGCTTTAAATATCAATCTATTTCCAGATATATTTTTTTATTTTTTTTAGAGACAGAGTTTCACTGTACCACCCTTGGGTAGAGTGCCATGACGTCACACAACTCACAGCAACCTCCAACTCCTGGGCTTACGCGATTCTCCTGCCTCAGCCTCCAGAGCAGCTGGGACCACAGGCGCCCACCACAATGCCCGGCCATTTTTTGGTTGCAGTTTGGCCGGGGCTGGGTTTGAACCCGCCACCCTCGGCATATGGGGCCAGCGCTCCACTCACTGAGCCACAGGCACCGCCCTATTTCCAGATATTTTATCTCTTTGATCCTCATGATGTGTTATGGAGGTAAGACAGGTATTATTATACCCAGAGGGACTTAAGTTTTAGGGCCTCTGATTTGCATGAGGTTCTTTGGGAGAGACCCTAACCATGTAATTCTGTCTTATTTTTCTTAACATGATTTCTATGTAATTGGCATTTTTTAGAAATTCTTCCTGACTACCTATTTCAAACTATGTGATAGTCCAAGACACTCTGAAGTATGAAGACCTACTGGGTGAAGTGGGTACAGGAAAAGTTTTTAGGCGGAGGCAACAGCATAGTGGGTACTTAAGGGATTTCCTGAACTAAGA
This sequence comes from Nycticebus coucang, assembly GCF_027406575.1. NCBI lineage: Eukaryota > Metazoa > Chordata > Mammalia > Primates > Lorisidae > Nycticebus > Nycticebus coucang. The sequence goes on along the minus strand of NC_069780.1, from coordinate 165,997,085 downwards.
GAAGGCCAGCAGTAAGAGTAAGGGTCTCATGCTGGGTTCTGGATGGAGAAGTAAATTAAACATTGTGTTCATGAAAGAGCTAAATAAATAGCAATGCTAAGGATTTGGGACTTCTATGTAAACAGCATTAAGTTTGTATTTTTAAAAGATCATTCTAGCTGCCATATGGAAAATATTTCTTAGGTCCAATTCTAAATTTGATTACATGTGAAATGCCTTCAAAGATGAATGGGAAAGTGAATCTAGGGATCTAGAACAGAATGTATTATTTTGTATTTTTATTTATATTTGTGCTCAAAAATGTATATTTTCTTTATTTTAAAAAATTGGATCATTCCAGTTTTTTGTACCTTTTAAAATATCTAAAAATATGCAGTAATTTTTATCATGATTAATTTTTAAGAATTAACACAAAATACATCCCTGGCAACATAAGGCATGTGGAAAAATAAAAAAAATATGTATTAAAACTATAATAAATTTCTCTCTTATGCTTAGCAAACTAACAGGAATAATTATTAATAACACTCAACATTAAAGAGGTTGAAATTAAATTAATATGGAAATAATGTTAGTAGTATTTCCTGTCTGGAGAACAATACGGTAATAGGTAATAAGAGTTATATAAATGTTTGTATCTTTTGATTCAATAATCTCATTTTTGAAAATTTTTTCAAACACAACTTAAAAGAAAGAAAAAGCTTCTCATAAAATAGTGTTAATGGAGGTTTTACCTAAAACAGTGACAGCTAATAGGTGACTATTAACATCCTAAGGTAATGAGTCACATGTCTAGTAATGGTTATTAGACTATAATAGGTGCACATTTATCAGGAAAGATTCTAAAGCCTGGTATGCTTTTCTGGTGTTAGAGGCTTCAGAGTGAGATGCCTTTCTCAAGCAAGCTAGAATCTACCTGAAAGTTCTGGGTATCTGAGAAAATGGAATACTGGGAAAATGAATTGTCTCATTGTATGTGAGCTTAGCTTACGGTTGAGTTAGGGTTATTTTCTGATTAGAGTTTTGTTAGGTGTGATACTATAATGAAATTTTAATGGATAGACTTTGTAAGACTGCTTTTCAGAGGGCAGACAATAAGTTGATCAAATGAATTACTATGACCTGTTGATGGGTATGACAACCTGAGAAAAGGCATCTACTTTATAATTCTTTGTATTTTTGTACTTTAAAATACAATTCCATAATTAAGTGGTAAGTGTTGTAAAAATACAGATTTGAAAAATTTCAACAAATATATATCTCAAATACACAAGCAAAATTAAAAGGCAAATAAATTGAGAAAACATGCATATTAATAATGTTATTAATTATCAGATTTATGTATATAAACAAAAGATTAATATTCATAACATACAAATTGTTCTTACAAATAATAGAGATAAATGGCTACCACAATGGAAAAGTATATAAATGACATGAACGAAGTCAGAAGATGAAATACAAATGGACAATAAGTCTAGAAAAAGACAGTCAACTTAAAGCTAAAGAAAATTTAAAAACAAAGAGAGAAAAACCTTTTGGTTGGTCAAAGCTGAAATAGATTTATGATATTTCAGCAACAAAGATTCTCTTGGAGTTGGTGGGACTGTAAATTGACACCGTGTTTCTGGAGAGCAGTTTGAAAATATGTATCAAATTTTTAAATGCAGTAGACACATGTTTAAAAAATCCTATGATTATACTTGTAGAAATTTATCCTTAGCAGATTACCTTACAGGCATTCAAAGATCTATAGGCAAGGATATTCTCTGCAATGCCACCTATATGCTCTTAAATAAATTGTAAATAATCTAATTATCCTTTAACAGAGATTGTTTAAATAACTTACTGTTCAACCTTACTATCTAGTCATACAAAAAATACCGTAGACCTGTATTTAATGACTTAAGAATACGTACACAGCATATTGTTTCATTACAATACAGTGTACAAGATGCATATAGAATGATCCAGGTATGCAAATTTCTATGCACCTGTGTGTATGTGTGTTTATGCTTTGTAAGATGACTAGAAAACTGTTTAACAGAATTTTAGCGCTGATACCTGAGTGGAGAGATTTCAAGTGACTTTACCTTCTTCTTTTTTGCCTTTGTGTATTGTTTTGTTTTAAACAATGATCATAGGTTATAGTTAAAATCAGACAACTTATAAAGCTATTCTTGTTGAAAAACGACATTTCACATCTTATTTTTCACAGTCTTTACATTTATTGCTTTATATTTAGAAAAGCATTCACTGAAATCCACTTAGTATATATCTTCAGTTACGTGAAAAGTAAAAATAAAACCCGTTCGTTGTAGTTTAGCATCTTAGCATCAATACCGTTTTTAAAATACCTTCCCTCCTTTTATTTGTATTTTAAAAAATCTCCATTACGATGAGTGCACTCTGTAAATACGAATATCGTCTTCGCTTTGCTGTAATTTACAGCCCCCTGCTCTCCGTCCCCGGCAGCACTCACGGCCCCTTCCAGCGCCGCTCGCGGCCAATTGAGCTGTCAGGAACCTTGGGGACCGCCAGTGGACTGTTCCATTTTCCCGGAGCTGTGTGGGGAGGGATTCTTTTTAGATATAACTTACTTAGCTCCATATTTAATAAAGAAACGTCACTGCCGCCAATGTTATGAATAAGACAAACTATAATAAACAAACACGTGCAATAATATAAGTGAATCTGAGGTAAAATTTTGAAGTTGAAATCCCCTGTCTCTCCCAATACAAACTCTCCAGGCAGAATGGTTTAATCCGAGGCGTCCCGCTCAGGTAAGAGCCGTCGCAGTTTCCCCCGCCTCCGGAATAAGAAGGAAAATATTCTGTAACGACAGAAAGTTCCTATTAGTATATCACCTTCCAGAAATATAAGCACTCATTCTGTCCTTCTTTACGAAATTTCCCCCAAACGATCACAGTTGATAGAAATGCTTCTGGATCTCGTCCCTCAGAGGGACGGAAGGTCAGGGCTGGGAAGGCAGGTGGGATGTGCTCGAATAGTATAAATAGAACCCGCCTTGAAGTTTATACCGAAAATCGTTTAGGCTCTTGACTAGGTGGCTGTGGACAAAAGGAGGAGGAAAACCACAGGGATTTACGAGGACAGCCCTGGTTTCATGTAAACGTATTATTTTCAAGCGTCACTCATCAAATGTGTAATTAAATTAAATGTAAGTTGATTTTTTTAAAGCTTTAAATGTTTAAAATAATCAGGAAAATAAAATCGAATCAACGTGCCCAGATTTTTGGTCATTAGAGTTGAAGTCGATTCCAGAGAGAAAGTTGAGGATTCCACAAGGAATGAGAGAAATGTCTTTCAGACTGGAAGAAGCGAACTCTTCTTATTCAGCACCTGCCTGAGTGCTTGGGGCTTTACATCCCCCATCTCATTTACTTTTCACGGGAAAGCTGAATGAAATTTTATTCGGGAAATTAGTTTACTCAAAGATACGAACTAGGAGAGAGTAAGGACATTTACCCCAAATGTGGCTCGGCCAGGCTTTCTCCACAGTCCACGCTGCCTCCTGGGTAAAGGACTTCAGTGTGACTCAGGTCATCTTCCATTTCAGTTCAAATAATTAAACCAGAAAGATTAACTTAAAACGGTCACCTTACTAGTTTGTGAGAGAGACAAAATGAACATGCAGGTATTGGGAGTCCGTCGGCTCTCCCCCTGTGAGAGTAGTGAGTGCTTAAGGAAGACTTGAAGATGAGAAAAGAATTTTTAGAATTATTTGTCTTAAACCAGCTGAGGTCTGAAGTATATTAGTTTAGTAATCTTTTTTCTACCACAAATAATAAGCAATGCCCAATAATGCTGTAACATATACTATTTCTATGATAACTTGGGTGTAAATAAGCATGTAGAGCTGGGATTTTAGTTTTTTGTGACATTAAATTAGGACTTGCATAGCCTGTTTATGCTTTTCCCATAAATTCTTTGTGACTTGGGCCAATTATTTTCAAGTAGCGCTTATTCATCAGTGAAATAGGTACAATCTTAAAATAAGTTAGTCATGGCATGTCCATTTCTTAACGAAGCCAGGGATGTTTCTTGATTTCTAATTACAGGAACATGGAGAGTTTCAGAAAAGTCTGTGAAAAGTTAACTTGGGAATCTTTATTTTTTGGACAAGGGGAGAAATTAAAGATGGGGAACATTTTTTAAATTCTCAAGTGGTATCTAAGGATTTTTAAAAATATTATTTATCACTGAAAAATAGTTACATCAATTCTATGAGGTAGATAGTATTTTAAAAGTCTGTGTACTGGATTACTTTGAGTAATTTGCCTCTATCAGATTCCAAACTTAAATTTCCCAGTAATAATAAACATTTATTTAAAATTGATTATGTTTCAGGCACCATGTCAAAACTTTACAAGTGTTAAACCTCATTTAATTTCTTACCCTTAACCATACAGGTTAGCTGCAAAATAATTTCTACTTTTAGACGAAGAAAGTGGGGTTTAGAGAGTTAAGTGACTTGCCTGCATGGGAAATGCTACATCCAGATTCTTTTCTTTTTGAGTCTCACTATGTCACCCTCCGTAGAGTGCTGTGCAGTCACAGCTCACAGCACTTGGGCTTAAGCAATTCCCTTGCCTCAGCCTCCCTAGTCACTGGGACTATGGGAGCCCGGCACAATGCCTTGGCTATTTTTTTGTTATTGTTGTCCTTGTTTTAGCAGGCCCTGGCTGAGTTCCAACCCACCAGCCCTGGTGCATGTGGCCGGCACCCTAACCACTGAACTATGGGGGCCAAGCCATTCTTAACCAGTATGTGCACTGCTACCAAGTATCTCCAAGTACAAAGGCAAAATTTTCAAGTCTTCCTTTCAGTATTTTCATCTGATACTTTCAGGTGGCCCAACTTCTAGTAAAAGTAATGTGTCTGAGCCAGAAGTACTGGTTTTGGAGTAGGCAACACATTAAAAAAGGAAAGGTCTGTCCAAATAACTGTGCAATGTGCTATCCCTGAATATCACAATCTTTAGATTTTTGCCCCATCTTTAGCAGTGCCTGAAGAGGTCTTTTAACATCAGCTTTTGAAATATTGCTTTAATTGAGAGTGACTAAACTCCATGCTAAAAAAACTAATATGCATCTATAAATTTGCAAAATACAAATGATTAGAGTGTGGTTTTTGGTTTTTGTTTTTTAAACATGCTGAAAGTTTGGCAGAGTATGGTTTTGATGTTAATCTTAATTACTTCTCCCTGGGGAATTAGTGCAACTTTCATCAAAGGTGATTAAGAGCAATGATACTGTTTTAGTTAAGATCTTTCTTTCCTCTCAATGAATCCCCAACAATAAAAAAAAAAAAAATAGTGAAAAGGTAGAAAAAAAAAAAGATCTTTCTTTCCTTTAACCAGATGATTTTGCATAGTCTACTGAGTGTGTGGGTGTGTATGTGTACATGTGAGAGAGAGACTTATGTCAATCTATGTTTTACTCTTGTCTGTATTGGTTTCTTTTTTGAGGGGTACTAAAATAATTGAAAGGAATTTTAATTCTGCTTGTAAGGGATTTAATTGTATTTATCATTGAGGAGGTAGCAGAAAAAGGACTGTTATAGTGTCTTCAAACTAACAGCAAAGGCAAAACATAAAAAAACATAAAATATCTTAAGGTATAACATTTGCTTCTATTTTATGAAAATAGGCTAAAAATTGACCTATTCTTGCAATATTGTATTTCTTCTTCTGTATAAATCCTACCACTTCACATTTTAAAAAATCTGATTGATTTTTACTCAAATAAATTACTTATATTTGCACAAATTACTTTTAAACCTTGAAGGTTTAAATTGTTAAAAGTATTGACATGGTAAAGATAAATGTTAAATGTGTTGACTTGTAAGACATAAACTTATTTGTATAACAAAACCTCACAGAATATAAGCTCAAAGAATATGTAGCTCAAAGAATGTGGGACTATTTTAACCATATGGGCCTATTTGATTTAGTTAGAAAACAACTTTAAACAATGTCTATTCGCTCCATGTCCAAAATGTCTGAATAATTATCAGTTCATTTTGAAATTAAGTAATGTGGTTTTCCACAGAAAAGCATTTCCACAGGATTTTAAGAGAGATTGTGTGATAAAAATATAACATAATCAAAACTGTCAGGTTAAGCAAAATTTAACAGATGTCTTTTTCTCTTTTTTTTTTTTTTGAGAGCGAGAGTCTCACTCTGTCACCCAGGCTAGAATGAACACATTTTTTTTTTTCTAATTGAAGAAATTTCAGAACCTTTAATATGTTGATGTGCATGGTAAATATTTAAGAGGGGAATGTGACCAAAGAATTCTTTATTTCTGGATCATTTTGCATGACTAACGTTCTGTGAAATAATTTGGGAAATAGTGGTCTAGTGACTGACTATATAGTTAATTCATGTTAAAATAAATTTGGTACAGACAGTATCACTGTCTTGTTCACAAAAAAGCATTTGCCAAAAAGTATAATGTCAGTAAGACCTGTCTCAATATATAGACCATGAGTTTTATACCTAGATTTTATTCTAAGCTATGGCTATTTCTTGCCCTGATAGTATATAACAAGGAAATAAAAACTAGAAATTCTTAATTGAAATATGAATGTTGGGGAGGGTATTCAGTCAACAAATACTTATAGAGTGCCTAGCCAAGCACGACATTGCTGCTGAAACTACAAGAGTAGTTAGAGGTATGGGTATACACAGTGGCATCTTCATAGTTGATACCTCCTTACATTGACCACCTCCTTAAGTTGACCTAATTTTCATAGACCAGATATGCACCACATATATGTATTGGTACAGTAGGCCTAATTCCTTATGTCAACCACCTCCATATGTTGATCAGGTGTTTACAGTCCCTTGGGTGGTCAACTTACAGAGGTTGTACTTTTTTTTTTTTAAAAAAAGAGTAAAATATATTAAGAATATGTTAATATATAGTGTATATAAAGTAAGGGACAAATGAAGAAATCTTTGATTCATTACTTATAAAGTTCTGCTCATCTTATGCCACTGGGACAAATTTTTCATTTTGGATTTATATTTGATCATTAATTCAAGAAATGATGGATTCTTTGGTCTATATATGTGAATATTATAAACTTAATTTATCCTTATTTTCTCTTTTTAAATTTTTAATATTTTTTCTCCTGTATGTGTACTGCTTGATTTTTAATTCTTAACTCTTTAAAGTATGTGGGTTTTGGTAGGTGATAAATGAGATACTAAATAGATTTTAACAAATGGTTCAGTTTTCAAAGTACCATTTATTGAATAAAAAGACCATCCCATTTCCATTATCTGTCCTTCTGAGATACTTTACAAGAGATGAATGTTGAATACCTTTTGGGCATCTGTTGGGATAATCATTTGTGTTTTCTTGTTTCTTTGGGTTTTTTGTATGTATGTGTGTATTTATTTTGAGACAGAGTCTCTGTTGCCCTGGGTAAAGTGCCATGGCATCTGTTGGGATGATCATATGTGTTTTCTTGTTTGGTTGGTTTTTTGTTATTTATTTATTTATTTATTGAATTTTGAGACAGAGTCTCACTCTATTGCCCTGGGTAAAGTGCCATGGTAACATATCTCACAGCAACCTCAAACTCCTGGACTCAAGCAGTCATCTTCCCTTAGCCTACCTACCTTGGCCTTCCAGAGTGATAGGATTACAGGCATGAGCCACCATGCTGGGCCAATCATAGGTCTATTCTAATTTCACTGATTGATGTGATACATTATATATTAATTGGTTCACATCTTTGCCATTCTGTTATGAATATAATTATTATGGCGTATCCTTTAAATATCTATTGAATTAAGTTTTTTAAATTTAATTGAGGGTTTTGTTTAGTTTTTACTTTAAGAATTTTTTAATTGTATTTTGGTCTCAATTCCATTAGGCTAATAAAATGAACTGGATATTTAATTTTTAATCACTTTTAAGTTCTGAAGATTCCATAAAGCATGGAAAATTGCCATGCTTTATGGAATCCATAAGATTAGATTCCATAAAGCATGGAAAATTGCCATTCCATAAAAGTTTGAGAAAATGATCTGTCTAGACTTAGCAATATTTCAGAGACATTCTTTAATAAACATTAAAAATATGTATTTTTTTGGTTGGTTTTTCTTTTTTTTTTGAGACAGAGTCTCACTTTCTCACCCTGGTAGAGTTCTGTGGCATCACAGCTCACAGCAACCTCAAACTCTTGGGCTTAAGTGATTCTCTTGCCTCAGCCTCCCAAGTAGCTGGGACTACAGGAGCCTGCCACAATGCCCGGCTATTATTTTTTTTGTTGTTGTTGTTGTTACAGTTGTCATTGTTATTTAGCAGGCTGGGGCCAGGTCCAAACCCGCCAGCCTCAGTGTATGTGGCGGGTGCCCTAACCACTGAGCTAGGGGAACCCAGCAGGTTGGTTGTTCTTGATCAACTATAAACAGTTTAGATAAAAAAGAAAGGCTGAGGAAGAAAATTAATTACTTTTAAGTCCATCTTTCAGAGATAATAGCATGTTGGTGTATTTCTTTCTAACAGATGTTCAAATAACAAAATTGGTATTATGGTGTATTTTAATGAGTTTTTATTACTATAATAGGTATTTATTCTCCTAAGATCTAATATACTTAAAAACATGGAGGTTTCCTGTTTTGCTTCATTTTGAATACACCATCTTCCTCTGTCACCCTGACTAGTGTGCAGTGGCATCATCATAGATCACAGCAACCTCAAACTTACCGGCTGAAGTGATCCTCCTGTCTCAGCCTTCTGAGTAGTTGGGACTGCAGGCTCATATCAGTGTACCTGGCTAATTTTTATATTTTTATAACAGTAGAGATAGGGGTTTCACTTTTGCTCAGGCTGGTCTTGAACCTTGAGCTGAAATGATCCCCGTCCCCACCCACCTGGGCCTCAGAGAACTAGGATTATAAGCCACTGCACTCAGACAATATTTTTAGTAACAAACATTCAATTCATAGACACTTAGATTTTTATTCCTTTGATATTATAAGGAGTTTATAGTTTTTCTGAGTCCCTCCAAAATACTTGTTTAAAAAATTTGTTCACTCGGGCGGCGCCTGTGGCTCAGTCGGTAAGGCGCCAGCCCCATATACCGAGGGTGGCTGGTTCAAACCCGGCCCCTGCCAAACTGCAACCAAAAAATAGCCGGGCGTTGTGGCGGGTGCCTGTAGTCCCAGCTACTCGGGAGGCTGAGGCAAGAGAATCGCCTAAGCCCCAGGAGTTGGAGGTTGCTGTGAGCTGTGTGAGGCCACGGCACTCTACCGAGGGCCATAAAATGAGACTCTGTCTCTACAAAAAAAAAAAAAAAAAAAAAAAATTTTGTTCACTTAAAAAGTCAAATTCTGCATGTTCTCACTAATATGCAGGCGCTATATAATGTGTGCACATGAACATAGAGAGTGGAATCTCTTGACATTGGAGATGTGGGAGGGTGGGAGGGTGGGAGAGGGATCAGGGCTTAAAAATTACTTTATGGGTACAATGTACACTATTTGGGCGATGATTACACTATAAACCCAGACTTCACAACTACTCATTATATTTATATATAACAAAATTGCACTTGTACTTCCTGAATCTATATATGTATTTTTAAGTCTGTTCACATCCTGAGTTCTATTAGTTTACCTGAATAATCTACAATTTTAAATAATGGATTTTTTTTACATTTAAAATTTAGAATTTCATCAGTAATTTATTTTAGTGAATATAATGTGAGAATGTGCTTTATTTTTCATTCATTTACTTGGTTATTCATTCAGTAAATATTTGTCAGGTGCTAGTAAATCAGACACAGTCCCTGTGCCAGTGCAATGTACAGTTTAGAGAGTAAAGACAGACATAAATCAAATAACCACACCAATAATATGTAACTACAAACTGAGATAAATGCCCTAATGGAAAGATATTGTAAGTTCCTTGGCAGAAAGGTGTTTGGTATTAGTTAAAGCATTAGAGAGGGCCAGAGCGGGACAGTGACTCACGCCTATATCCTAGTACTCTGGGAGACCGAGGTAGGTGGATTGCCTGAGCTCACGGGTTTGAGACCAGCCTGAGCCAGAGCGAGACTTCGTCTCTAAAAATAGCCGAGCATTGTGGGGGGAGCTTGTATTCCTAGCTATTTGGGAGGCTGAGGCAAGAGAACCGCTTGAGTCTAAGAGTTTGAGGTTGCTGTGAGCTATGATGCCATGACACTCTACCATGGGCGACAAAGTAAGACACTGTCTCAAGGAAAAAAAAAAAAGAGAGAGAGAGCCAGAGTGGCTGCAAGCTGGAGATCAATGTGACATGAGGCTGGAGAGGTAGGGAAGGCTGTACTATGCAAAGCTTTGTGACACAGTAAGAATTTTAGTTTTTATCTTTAGTGTAATGAGAACCATTTAAAGGTGTTAAGCAACTGGCTCACTCACGTGATCAAATTTATGTTCTGAAAAGATCACTGTAGCAGCAGAAGAAAGAGTTGGAGAGGAGGTCTTTGTAGATGCCGGAAGCCCAATGAGTAAGCTATTACAGTAATACAGGTGAGAATGTTGGTAGCCATTTCTAGCTAATAATAATTGATGACTAAGTTGTTGTTACTGAGAAGGATACAGATTTGACAGATATTTAGAAGACAGTAAGATTTGATGATTGATTAAATGGGTCAGGTTCAGGGAGCATGAGGGAGAGTGGTATTAAGGTTTCTGGCTTGAAATATTCTGGGAAAGTCATTTCCCAACATCATTTGTTAAATATCATCCCTTCTCTTCTTTGACTGAGACATAATTGGAGTTTCTCCCAACTATCCGTAAATTTCTGTGGTAATTATGTTGCAATATTTTAGCTTTACAATGTGTTTTGATACTTAGAGGGAGAAATCCCCTCCATCATAACTTCTTTTTAAAAATATCTTTGTCTATTTTTCACCCATTATTCCATATGAAGTTTAGAGTCATTTTTTTCATTTTCTAAAAAAAAAACCCTATAAATTGAGAATAGACTAATCTACTTTCTATCAGTATATATTACCCTATTCATTTCAATGGAATAATGTAGCATATGGTCTTTTGTGACTGGCTTCTTTCTTTTGACATAATGATTTCAGGATACATTATGTCACAGACACCATGTATCAGTACTTTTTGTTCCTTTTTATGGCCAAATAATATACCATTGTATGGACATACCTCATATTGTTCATGCATTTGCCAGTTGATGAACATTTGGGTTGTTTTCGCCTTTTGGTGATTCTGAGTAATGCTGTTATAAACCGACCACCCAAAGGACTGTAACAAACTGGTCAACATACAGAGGTGGTCAACATAAGGAATGAGGCTTACTGTACTGATTGGTACATGTCTGGTCTATGAAAATTAGGTCAACTTAAAGAGGTGGTCAATGTAGGGAGGTGGTCGACTATGGAAGTTTTACTATATGTACAAATACCTGTGCTGGACATATGTTTCAGAAGTAGAATTCCTGGATCATTTGGTGATTAGATGTTTAATTATTTGAGGAGCTGTCAAACTGTTTTCAAAGTGGCTGCACCATTTACATTCCTGTCAGCAAGGTATGAGGGTTCCAGTTTCTCTATATCTTTGCCAGCAAGTATTGTTATCTGAGGTTTTCATTCTAGCTATTGTAGTGAGAATGAAGTGGTATCTCATGGTTTTTCCTTTGTTTTTCCTTACTAATGATGTCAAACCTTCTCATGTGCTTATTGATCATTTATATTTCTTCTTTGGAGAAATGTTTATTCAGATTCTTTGCCCCCACCATTTTTGAGACACAGTCCCACTCTGTTGCCCAGGGTAGAGTGCTGTGGCATCATCCTAGCTCACAGCAACCTCAAACTTCTGGGTTCAAGTGATCCATCTGCTTCAGCCTCCTGTGTAGCTGGGACTATAGGCACCAGCCGTAACACACAGCTAACAAGGTCTCGGCCTTGCTCAGGTTTCAAACTCCTGACCTCAAGTAATACTCCTGCCTTGGCCTCCCAGAGTGCTAGGATTATAGGCATGAGCCACTGCACATAGCTGATTCTTTGCCCATTTTTTTTTTTTTTTTTTTTTGTAGAGACAGAGTCTCACTTTATGGTCCTCTGTAGAGTGCTGTAGCCTCACACAGCTCACAGCAACCTCCAACTCCTGGGCTTAAGCGATTCTCTTGCCTCAGCCTCCCAAGCAGCTGGGACTACAGGCGCCCGCCACAACGCCTGGCTATTTTTTGGTTGCAGTTTGGCCGGGGCTGGGTTTGAACCCGCCACCCTCGGTATATGGGGCTGGCGCCTTACCGACTGAGCCACAGGCGCCGCCCTCTTTGCCCATTTTTAATCTTTGCCTCAAAGAGAAGAGACTTTGTTGTCAGCGTTTCTGTTTTAACACAGCTTTATCCTAAAGCCTGCCTTACACCATCCCAATGGTAACATTGGGAGACCATTTTTTTTTTGTAGTTTTTGGCCGCGGCTGGGTTTGAACCCGCCACCTCTGGCCTATGGGGCCAGCGCCCTACTCCTTTGAGCCACAGGTGCTGCCCCTTTGCCCATTTTTAAATTGGGTTGTTTCATTGTTGAGTTTAAAAGTTCTTTGTATATTCTAGATACAGATTCCTTATCAGATATATGACTTGCAAAATTTTTTTCATATTCTGTGGGTTGTTTTATCATCCTTTTGGTGGTATCCTTTGAGGCACAAGTTTTAATTTTTTTTTTTCTTTTTTGTAGAGACAGAGTCTCATCTTATCGCCCTTGGTAGAGTGCCGTGGCGTCACACAGCTCACAGCAACCTCCAAATCCTTGGGCTTAGGCGATTCTCTTGACTCAGCCTCCCAAGTAGCTGGGACTACAGGCGCCTGCCACAACGCCTGGCTATTTTTTTGTTGCAGTTTGGCCGGGGCTGGGTTTGAACCTACCACCCTCCGCATATGGAGCTGGTGCCCTACCCGCTGAGCCACAGGCACCGCCCAAGTTTTAATTTTTGATGATGTCAATTAATAGTTTGTTTTAGTGGCTGGTGCTTTGATGTCATATCTGAGAAACCTTGGTCAAATCTATGATCATAAAAATTTATTCTGTTTTTTCCTGAGAAATTTATAGTTTTTGCTCTTATATTTAGGTCATTGCTCCATTTTGAGTTAATTTTTGCAAAATGCTGTGAGGTAAGGATCCTAATCTTTTGTATGTGGTCATCCAGTTGTCTCAGCACCATTTGTTGAACAATAGCCCTGGTTTTCTGCAGAGTTTGCTCTTTTATCTATCAGTATTCTCACTGACTCTAAAAGTAATTGAAAACTAGTACATGACCCATAATTTTGCACCTTTATGTGAAAAAGCTGATTAGTTGGACATTGCTTTATTGTAACAGTATAAAACTAAATACATTTGAATAGCTAATAGACTATAATGCCATTATTCTTATGATTTAAATATATGGCCCACAGACACACGGATTTCAGATTATTGAGATTCACTACTGAAAAACACAAAAACTTCTAAAATATGGTATAATCTTCATTTCCACCCTGTCAAGCTAGTTTCTATCTTAGTAGTAGGTGATATAAACAATCAAGGCTATGTATGATATTGCCCTTGATTTAAAGAAACACAACTTGTGGGACGGTGGAAACCAATGGTGGATAGAAAGATCTGAGAGTAAAAGAAAAAGATTAAGACAGAGCAATGTAAGTGAAGCAGCAAGAATAGTCAGGTAGAATTGTGGATTGGATTGGAGTGGCACCTTGGGGCTAGAACAAACTACTTGGAAAGATCGGAAGCTGTAACTAAACTTTCTAGATCTGGGTTGCAAGTATTATTTAATGTTAAGAAGAACTTGTTGCTAAAAAATAAGTTATTAACCTTTTCTCTTAAGTAAAATCAAAAGAAAGAGTAATTGAATAACTTCCAGGAGTAGATATTTTATAGGTTAATGATTTTAGAGCCTAGCAGGTTATATTTGATTTAATGTCACAAATAAGAGTTCTTCTCAAGTATTTTAGGAAGTTTATTAAACCATAGAAAACTTTGGTAGCTTTTTTTTTTTTTGTATCTGGGCTAATAGCCCTGGATCACTGAGTAGGTCTAGATAGACGTGCCCCCCAAGAGATCCACCAAGTAATAAACTGTGGAGGAAACCCATACATAGACATCAAGTATTCATCAGTCACATCATCCAGCTTAAAGCAGTCCAATGTCCGGTGACCTCCGTCATACAGCAAGAGATCACAGTCAAGCACTGTTATTGGTATAGCCATGGTAAATGTGAAAGTTGTCTCTCCTTCTCTCTGCTACTTTTGCTGACCTTCCGATGAAGATGTTGGTGTAAGAAGGTATTTAAGAAACCATCGGAATTCAACAGCTAACCATCACTTAAGTGGATCTGGCATTTATAACCTCTCTCTCTGGGGCGGCCAGGTTCCCAGCCGCACTCTCCACCCACCAGCTCAGCCGGGCGCTCCTCCGGAACCGGCCGCTGCGCACAAGCCGCCACGGCTCTGGTAGCTACTTTTTCCTTAGTGGTCCTTATAATTCTTTGGCTCTTTCTCATTTTATGAACTCTCCCTGGGTTCTACTCTGTGACTTCCACTATCACCTATATGAAGATGACTCTCTTATCTTTGTATCTAGCTGTTTCTTCAGTATTCATACATATTTCCAACTTCCTAACCAGACATCTCTAAGTAGGAGTCTAACAGGCCTATCTCTCTTAATGGCTCTAGTATCCATCTAGAGAACTAAGCCTAATGTCAAGTTGACTCCACCCCCATTCTGCTACTTTACATAACCACTGGCTGGTTTCTACTGTAATTCTGTAATTCTACTTTATCTTTCAAATCTACCCTCTCCTCTTCAGCCTTGCTCCCATAGCCCAGCCCTCATGTTTCGCTTGACATTATTACATTAGCTTTCTTATTGATTCACCTTTTTCCAGCCTCTCTCATATTTCATCCTTCTTTCATTAAGTTGACTAAGCTTCTTTCTGTTTTAATTGAAATTACAAAATAAAATAGCCACATCAAGAACCCAGATGAGAAAATACTATGTCAGAGGACATTTTTACAGCTGCATACGTATTTCTAAATTGTATGAAATTAATGTTATAGGGACTTCTTTTGTAATGTTAATTGTAGAGTTATTCCAGAATGCAAATTTTATTATCCTGCATGTAAAATCTTTCATATTTACCAGTTGAGTGTGGAGTAACAGCCAACCCTTTTCAGTACCAGATCACAGCCTCCTGACCTACTCTGCATTCCATCCAAACTGTTTTTAGATTTTGAAATACAAGGAACATTCTCATGTACATATGCCTTTGTATATGTTCCTCCCTCTGTAGAATTGCTCATTTCTTTCCTTTCTGTCTCCCTCTTATCTACTTGGAAAATTATTTATCTTTCACTAATGTTCAAAATTAACTTTTTTTTTTTTTTTTTTTGTAGAGACAGAGTCTCACTCCATGTCCCTCGGTAGAGTGCTGTGGCCTCACACAGCTCACAGCAACCTCCAACGCCTGGGCTTAAGCGATTCTCTTGCCTCAGCCTCCCGAGTAGCTGGGACTACAGGCGCCTGCCACAACGCCCAGCTATTTTTTGGTTGCAGTTTGGCCGGGGCCGGGTTTGAACCCGCCACCCTCGGTATATGGGGCCGGCGCCCTACCGACTGAGCCACAGGCGCCGCCCTCAAAATTAACTTCTATGTAGCTTTTTTCCCAAAACTTTTAGGTTATCGTTGGGGATAGTGCTTTTGATGCAACCTATTATCACTTATCTGTTTTAAATGTATTTGATCTAGTCTTCTGTGCTGTGAGCCATAGGAGGAAAGAGATCTCAGTGTACATACAACAGTGTGTATTCTAGTGATGTTTCTAGTACATAAGTACTGGGCATATGTTGAATGAAGAATCTACAGTGATAAGAATGTTGTATTGTTTATATCTGCCAACTTGGATATATGTCTTTAGGAAGCACATATTCTTCTAATACTCTTAGAATACAGTAATATTTGTAAAAATATAATTTGAGACTTACTTAGATTCAGAGCCATACTTAACTCTTATCATATTGAATTAATAGTTACATCATAGAATACTTTTCAACCACTTTTCTGGTGAGCACCTCTTAAAGAGCCAGATGTCACAACTACGATGTTTTTATAATACTGTAGATAGTATTAAAACTCAAAAGATTTAATATAAATGCAAGATTAAAACTAAGGGCTTGGCGCCTATAGCTCCGTGGCTAGGGGGCTGGCCACATACACTGGGGCTGGCGGTTTGAACCCAGCCTGGGCCTGCCAAACAATAATGACAACTACAACAACAACAACAACAACAAAATAGCTGGGCGTTGTGGAAGGTGCCTGTAGTCCCAGCTACTTTGGAGGCTGAGGCAAGAGAATTGCTTTAGCCCAAGAGTTTGAGGTTGTTGTGAGCTGTGATGCCACAGCACTCTCCTGAGGGTGACACAGTGAGACTCTGTCTTCCCCCGCAAAAAAAAAACAAATAAGATTAAACCTAAGGTATTATCAGTTCTAAGCTCCTAGCTGAAATGGACATTCAAAATTTTTTACAGAAAGCCTGTAACATATGCAGTAAGTTCTTTAAATTAAAATACTTTTGCATTATAAAGTATTGGCAAGTACCACTAAATCAGTTCTAAATTTACAGTGTAAGCTATTTTCCCTTAAATCAAGGAAAAGTTACATATTTGCCTAGTTATGATCATAAGGAATCAGAATCTACTGGAGAAAGCTATCAAATGTTGGTGTTAGAATCAGGAAGAAGGCAATACTGGGACAGCTACATCAGAAGCAGCATAGAATTTAACAGTGTAAAACTGAAACAAGCTGATAAATCAGAAACATGATTACTAAAGAAATTTGGGTTTTGGTGCTAATTTCCCCAAAATATTTCAAATATCTAACGAACTGCGTTAAAAACCATTCATCTGTGGGTATAAACTCCTGACTAAACTTTTATATTTAACTTTTTAGGAAAAGAGAAATTTTTATTCAAATGTCCTGATTTTCTTCGCTGTAAGTCACTTTTTGATGCTGTCCTAATTGGTCACCATTCCTTACTCTGGAATAAGTTGAGGTATGAGTTATTTTCTCTTTCTTTTTTTGAACTATTTTCTAAGCTTTTGTTTTTGAGTTTGTTATAGCCAGAATTTTAGATTATTAAATAAAAACAGATTAATACAGGAATACCTATACTAGGTATGTTGAGATTCTGAAATGTTGACTTTGGTAACAAAGTTAATAGTTTTTATTAGACTTTGATATGAGTTAACCCATTACCATGCTTAACAATAAGGAAATGGTTCATGGTAAAGCTAATACCACTTTATTAATGTAATTTTTAAAAGGTCATAATAGCTATTTTTCCATGAGTGGAAACTTTAACAAATTAAAAAATATTATTTAAAAGGTCAGGCTGTTTATATAATTCTAATAGCCCATATTCATCACAACTCATGTGTAAAGGAAGCACATAATTAGAAGTAGTAATATTGGTTGCATTTTGGGGAGCATGAAAATGTCTCTAATACTAATATCAGATGAACTTTACATCTTGAATATAAGTGCCATGATTAACTGACTTGAACCAGATGCCAATATATACAATAACATCAATATACCATTATAAAAGGACTGACACATCAAGTTTAGTCTACCTTCTAGCACTCAAGTGTTAAATGATTTGCTTCTAAGTACCGTTTTTGGAATCACCAGTTGCATTCTGAATTTCTATAACTGTTCACGTATCAATGAAATTAAATCTTTCAAAAAGATTTAAAATTTTGTCTCGTTTATAATGAAGATATGCTCCATGTCCCATGGAGACCGAAGTGCTTAAGAAGTACATGAGCAAACGTACATATTGCTAAAACTTGCCTGAACCAACTGTCCTATGCCTCAGGCAGTATGTTTCCATAAACCTTACGGTGAGTAATAGGCTAGACTAGCATAATTCAGTTTATTGCTTAACTACAAATGTTTGGACCTTTGAATTTTTTATTTTGATGCTGTTTGCTAACACCCAATTCTTATAGTTTTATTTCAGATAGTTAATAGATCACATCTAATTATTCAACATTCACACATTCTACCAGGCATGCTAAGATTCTTAGAATTGTCTTTTAGCTACTATATTCCTTTAAACATTTCTCACAAAACAAGTATTACTTTGTTATGTTTATAAACACAACAATAGGAAACAATACTTTGGCACACAAGTACTGCTTTATGCCAAGGGAAACCATTCTATTCTGTATTCTTAAATGGAAAAATCACCTTATTATTTTAAATACTTCACTGTAATATTAAATTTTATCCCTTGTTTCTTAAACTGCATATAAACTTAACATAAGACCAACCTACCTATTTGTACCAACTTTAAAATTTTAAAACATGCCTAGTTAGAACCTAATTTCACCTTTAAAAGTGAAATTACTAAGCAATATTTATTTACCACTACATGTGCGTCACAATTCTTCATGACTTGAAGGTACTGTTTTCTATGGTTTTCCATCTGAGGTCATACAACTGAGACATTTCCATTTTATACTTCCACTTGAATTTCTTCTGCTAAATGGTTAAGTTTTTCATTGCTTCTGATCCTCATGTTTCACCACCATAGTAGAAAGAAAATCAGTGTCTCAATGTTTCCATGTTTTACTTACTTAATTTTAAACATCTGGTTTTAAAAGAATTCTTTTATGCCAAATACTCATCCCTGGGCTGTCCTGAATTGAAACAGAAGTATACAATTTTCCTTCAGTTTCCTTCCTGCAAAGTAATTTTAAGTTATAATTGTCATCTTACTCAAGTGTGATACCTTGGTGGGCTTTCTCTTCTTTTGCTTGCCTTTTTGGTAGACTCAAATGTTAACAGCTGCCACACAGTTAAATTCAAAACAGGAAGTCATGTGGTCTTCCTTTATATTTCTCCCTTTCAAGACTGACTTAGCTCCTTCTGCTGGTTTTTTTCTTAGTTCACTAGGGTATGTATGGCAATTGGGGGTGAATGGTTCAATAATCGAGTTGAAGATTCTATGTTAATTCTCTAGTAAATCTGCGTTTAGCTAAGGTTTTAACCAACTAGGTCTTTCTTATCTATAATTGAAATGGCACTGGCATCACATGCTTGAAACACAAAATTTTTATTAATCCTCTTAAATAGACCTGTCAACACCATAATACTGAAATCTACCCAAGGCCAATAAAATGAAACAGTCATAAAATGTTTAAATTTTATTAAAATGGTTCAGTATAACATAATCCTTATTCTCTTTTTGATTAGATATTTGTCATTCCATTTATACACTATAATGACTCCCTTTTAAATTCTATACACGATTCCCTCCTTCCTAAGTTTTCTTCTTTAAAATCCTGTATACAATTTTAAGTACATTTATTAAAATATATATTATAGAATGAATTGGATGACAAATGAGAGTTAACTATTTAAGAAATTATTACTTACTTACATTGAATGGAAAAAGAAAGCTTATTTAAAGTTTGTTATTTTTTGGAAGGGAGGGAGGAGTTTCTATCATTCTTAAGCAATAACTTTTTCTATGGTAATTACTCTGAGAAAGATGGTAATTTGCTTTGCTCGCCTACAACTAATTAATGAACACTTGTTTTGAGATTGAGAGAAGGTGAGAATAAATAGAAACAAACATATTTTGCCTAGCATTTATTATTGTGCTACATTGGACATTTTAGAGTAGAAAATATGCTACAACAGATCAATAATAGTAATAGATCTGAATACACCAAATGTGGGCCCAATAGGAAAATAATCTTGCCTCACAATTTTAACCATATTTGACAATTTTAACAACATACTTATTTCCGACCCTTTATCTTCAGATTGCCTTTCTGAGACCAGTATCAAACCTCCTCTAAAATCCTAGTGTTTCCTCTAAAGTTCATTATTTCATAGGTAATCAGAATTTCTAAATGTTCCTTTCTTTCCCATTTTTTAATGAGGGAAGAAAAGGAAAACTATAATTTGTAGCTTTAAAAAAAATAAAAAAAACTTTTGCCTGTAATCCACAGTAAGAAACATATTTTATAAGGTAACCTTGCACATAACATACACACGAACAAACATTTATATAAAAACACATAACATTACTATCTGTGATGTATTCTTAGATTTTCAATTTTTTTAAAACAAAAAATTCTAGTCACAACCCAATAGATTTCATGACCCATTAAGGTACCATAACTCATGGTTTCAAACATTGGTCTAAAGCAGGTGCTTTCACTCCAAGCTAACCTACTAAAGAGAATACCTGAAATGAGGATCACAACCTTCCCTTCATACCTACTTTAGATATTTCAATAGATTTTCGTATTCTTTTTTTTTTTAATGTCTCCATTTCTTCTTCTTTGATTTTCGTATTCTTTCTTCATAAATAAAATTATCTTTAAACCAGTGTTTCTCTAGATTAGTTCTCTATTAAAATACTTGCATAGTTTATTTAACTCTTTGATTCACATCCAGAATTTATGCAGGATTGGGAAAATTAGACTTTCATGAAGATTTTTGATCTTAAAAAACTTTATATTGAAATCCTACCTAAAAAAATGCAATTTTTGAGGGCCCTTTCAATGCGTTGCACAGTGAAACTTGTAGTATAACATGTAACTGGTCACTTTGATTTATAAATGAATGACATGGGGTGGCGCCTGTGGCTCAAGGAGTAGGGCGCAGGTCCCATATGCCGGAGGTGGCGGGTTCAAACCCAGCCCCGGCCAAAAAAAAAAAAAAAAACCACAAGAAATGAATGACATGGATAATAAAATTTACAAACTTAAGAGAAAATTCATAATTATAGGTGAGAAGAATTAAGGGAAGGATAAGCCTGACTCTTAAAGGGTGAGAATAGGCCAAGATGAATAGATGCTTCCATGGAAAAAGCATTACTTTTATAATCTTAACAAAAATGGATAAAATACATTGGAATAGGCTTCATAAATACTACCACAAATTTGAGTATGGTATTTCCTTTGGAAACTTGAAGTAAGAACGTATTTAGAATGTTAAGTCATCTGATAATTTTTGTAGCTCTGCCCTCAAAATCCACATCCTTAATTAACTCTTCATCAAAGTTTCTTAAATTGCCCTAAAAGTAATTTAATTATCCTAAATGTGAAATAATTTTGGTAGAGTCTAAAATAACCTACAAAACATACATAGACTACTGTTTACTTCATTTTTCCTACTTTTATATATTTATTTTTTTGAGACAGAGTCTCAAGCTGTTGCCCTGGGTAGAGTGCCATGTGTCATAGTTCACAGTAACCTCCAACTCTTGGGCACAAGCGATCCTCCTGCCTCAGTTTCTCTATTTTTAGTAGACAGGTCTTGCTTTTGCTCAAGCTGGTCTCTAACCCATGAGCTCAAGCAATTCACCTGTCTTGGCCTCTCAGAGTGCTAGGATTACAGGCGTGAGCAACCTCACCCAGCCCATTTTTCCTACTTTTGAAAAATTTGTTCCTACAGGAGACAATTTTATCACTAACAAAAGATAAAGTGGCAGGCATAAAAAACTGAGAAGAAAATGATTTTTCAAAGTTTTCATTTCTGTCATTTTATAGTAAGTTGTATTTATCTTGAAGATAAACATTCTTTAATAATAACAATTCTTAATTTTTCAGTTGTACCAAATTCTGATGATGACATTAAATGCAGATAGTTAATACTTAAAATCCATTTCATTGATTAAGAATACAAATGGGAATATCCAGGGATATCCCAGGCAAGAAAACTGAGTCATGCATTCAGTCCTTAAAGGAAGGTCAGATTAAAGGTTTATTGTGCTATCCTCCAAACTAAAATGGACAAGTCAAGGATGTAACAATGAAACATAAGGCCACCATGAGTCAACTGATTTTGGACATAAAAGATTTTGAAATGTAAGGTCAAAATGAATGGTGTTAGTGGAAAATAAGCAAAAAACCAAACAAATCAAGAAAACACTACTATAGATTAACAGATTCTATTTAAGATCTCAACTTGGATACTCAAATTTAGACAAGCAAAACACTAATTGATTTAATGGAGAATATTCTTATGCATTGAAATAATTTCTTTAATTGTATAATCTGGAAAAAAATTAATTAGGTGCAAGTTTAAAGCCCTCAAAGGGAGGGACTTTGCCTGTTTTCATTCTTTGTGTGTGAAGTGCCTAGCATAAAGTTAATTAGCACCTAGTAAGTTCTTAGTAAGTATTTAAAAATTATTAAAATTTTAAATGATTAATAAATGCTACAATAATGCCCAGACTTTCCACCACAGATTGATTGTATCAGCTGCAGTTACCAGGACATACAAAATTACTGGTTTAACATTTAAATTAAGAAAGTATATAGGAAGATAATTGTGCTTCTATAAGCAAATTGAAATACTGGTATTTTGAAAACCAGTGAAAAACATTTTGAGCCACCTGTATCACTTAAAACTGTTTTTAAGATTAATGGGCAGACTTATAATGAACAGACTTGGATATACTCAGTAATGTTTAATTAACTCTATTAATAGTTATAAAATAGCTAACAAGAGTGTCTTGTCTAAAAATTCAATACATGACATATGAAAATCTGTAATAATGTCATAGCCAAAGTCTCACTGCATACCTTCCACTTTACTGGTATATTTTATTTAAAAGGCCTACTTTTCCAGCCACTAGAAAATAAAATTTCTCACATTTGTTTTATAGTTTTCAAAAATCACGTTCAATTAATTTATTGGTATAGGTAGTGCTATTACAAGGAAAGTAGATGTAAATAAACAGCAAACTACATAGTGAATTAAAATATCCACATCTAGTGACATCAGCTTTCACTGAACCTTTTCAGAAGAAAAATAAATCTGACTACAATTTGCTTTGCTTGGCAGCATAATTGAGGAACAACCAAAGTAGCCACATGTGCTCCTTTATATAAGGTCTCCTACCCTCAGAAACACACATTATTTGAATCACTGTGCCTGGTATACATTTCGTACCCGGTACACATTTTGTGCCTAGTAAAACTTGCTGAATGAACTTTTCCAGTCGTGCCTGATTTGGACTAAGCCAATCAAATGCTCACAGACTTTAATTTAGTGCAAATGGCATGTATTTTGCAAGAAAGAGAGCAGACAGGGTAAAGAATGCAGTCGTTGAGACTCAGGAGAGTAAAGCTAATTGGCCCAGTATGGATAAGATCAGATGATGCTGTCCCGGAGCAAGCTCACTTACAGAAGCCTATAAACAAATTATGTCTAGTATGTGGATTTCTAGTGTTGTGAAGAGTTTTCAAATGTTTAGAAGTAAACTCTTTTGCCCGAATTCTGTAATAAACTTGCATTTTCCCCTAGATCTTTTTTCACAATCTTTCATAAAGTTGCTGTAGCATATATGCTAAGTATGCATAAAATACATATTAAAGGATAGAGTACAGAAACGGGGGGTGTCAAAGCCTTTGTAACTGTCATTCATTCGTTATCCAAATAAGAATCTACCGTGTGACATTATTCTAGGCGCTGGACGTAACACCAGCTAAAACCAAAACAAAACCTCTTGTCCTCCTGGAGCTTAAATTCTACTGGGCAAAGGGTTATAACCGACCAAAGGATAGAATGAGAAGGGGGCCCGGAAACGTGCCGTTTAAAAAGTGGCCGCGGAAGTACCGAGGTGACACTTGACCAAAACCTTGAAGGTGAAGGAGCCCCGTGGAGTCGTGGGAAAAGAGCTTAATAGAAGGAATAGCGAGGACACAGTAGTCCTACTTTTAGATGTCAGGGCAGGTCCTGCCTCCCACCCTGACCCCGTGATGCCCAATTGTGCGCAGGGCCGTTAGACCGCGGTCAAGGCTTTGGCTTTTACTGTCCTGATCATGGGAGGCCACTACAGGGTCTCCTGCAAAGGAGGGACAACATCTTGGTCACTCAAGTGATTTCTGAGGCAAAAGCAATAACCCATAGCCTGGTTTCCGCACTTAATTGTAGCGCACCGGTACATATACAAATACACAATTCAATTAACGTTAACTGAATTCAGTAAATAAAACATAACACAAACTTCGTCCCGTTTGAGTAAAAACCGCTTACCTACTGCACTTTTTACCTGAAGAAAAGCCCCCTTTTAATTTACACAAATTTAAAAGAGAACTGTGGACCGACGAAGTTACTTCTTGTTTAACAGTACAACTACAACAAGCTTGGTTTTGTACGCAAAATCACATTTTGTACTCCAGCCGTGTCCAGCGCTTCAGTGTTTCAAATACAAAGAGGAGACGATGTTTGAAATCTGCCGGCTCCGGCCCGCAGTCTCCCTCGGTACAGCCAGCCGCCGGCCAGGGTAAGGCCGGCCGCGGTCGCCGAGCTCTCGGCTCCACCCACACCCAGAGGGGGCGCCAGGAGCCGCGGCCGCCGCACCTCGCTTTGCACAGCGTCGCCTACAGGCCTCGATCCCGACGGTTAGGGAAGAGCCCAAACAACAGCCAACAAAAAGCAAGATCAGCAGAGACCGCATATCTCCAGGAAGAAATGCAAAACAAACACGATTCCAATTCAATCCCGCCGGGAGTCGTCTTCACCGCCAAAGGTTGCGTTCTTACTCCGCAGAAATAACGCACAGACGGGCTGTAAAGTCCAGCCTCTCAAAAAGAGAGAAAGCAAACGATATATCCATCCATCCGGCTGCAGGGGCACCATTTAAAAAATGCACCGTCGCCGTCGAATCGCAGCTGTCTTCTACTCGGCTGCCCCGAGCTCGGCTCCTTAAAGCTAAAGACCAGCTGGGCAACCAGCGCGGTCTCCAGCCGCCGCTGTCTGCGGCCTGCTCGCCCCTCCGGGCCTGAGCGCCCCCAGCGCGCACGACCACCACCGAACTCGGGCCCCGCTCCTGTGGGCCTCCAGAAGAATAAAGACCGGGGAGAACCGGCCTGCCCGTTCCGCAGCGTAGACGCCACTCTCCAGGATCCACACTACAGGCGACACCCGCAGCGCCGTGAGGAGGAACAGGGCGTGGAGAAGAACCGCCGCCGCCGGACTGCTGGCCCCGGCCAGGCCCAGTACGGCACGGCGCGGCGCGGCAGAGGACACTAGCCCAAGCGGCAGCGGCGGCGGCGGCGGCTGCGGCGGTGGCGGAAGTGGAGTGGGGAAGAGGGGGTGGTTGTTAGTGTTTGGCGCCGGCGGAGGGAGTCATTCCTGCAGCTGCACTTCCGGTCGGCATTTTGTTCTGAGAGGGAGAGACGGAACGAGAGAGAGACACACACAGGGCTCCTTCCCCCCGCCCTCCCCCCTCCCTCCGTCGGTACCGACTCACCCGACACCACCAAGCCGCAGGGAGGGACGCCCCCGCCGGCAGGAGGATTGGTTCCCGGGCCTGCGGCGATGCCCCCCCGGTAGCTCGGGCCCCCGGGTCGGGTGTTTGTGAGTGTTTCTATGTGGGAGAAGGAGGAGGAGGAAGAAGAAGAAGCAGCGATTTGTCTTCTCGGCTGGTCTCCCCCCGGCTCTACATGTTCCCCGCACTGAGGAGACGGAAGAGGAGCAGTAGCCACCCCCCCTCCCGGCCCGGATTATAGTCTCTCGCCACAGCGGCCTCGGCCTCCCCTTGGATTCAGACGCCGATTCGCCCAGGTAAATTCCTGCTCTTTATTTCGGCGGCGGTGGCGGCGGCGCCAGGTCCTCAGCGTCTCTCCTCCTCGCTCCCCTCCCCGCCGTTTCCTTAGCGGCCCCAGGTCTCTTCCACGGGAGAGTCTGGAGTTCGGTCCTCTCTGGTGGCAGCCGCCCTGGGTGGCGGTGGTTTTGTACCCTCTCCCGGCTGGCTCCGGTGGCGGGGACTGGGCTCCTGCCGGGCGGCCGGGGAGGCGTAGGCCCGGCGGAGAGTGCAGGCCGCGGGCCAGCGGAATCTACTTGAGCTCGGGGATTAGGAGAGCTCCAGGCTGAGCGGAGCGACTGCTGGTCGGTGACAGGCCTCGCCCGGGAGAGGAGCCGTAGCTAGTGAGGAGGCGGAAACAATACAGCTAACAGCAAATGTGCCCTGGTCGTCCCCATATTTACAACTTTCCCGGTCCGGGAGTGGGGAACGTCCCAGTGAAACAAACAACCTCCCTTCTTCCCCCGGTGACCCCATGAAGGGAGGAAGTAGTTTCAGTTAGTGAGACAAATGTAAATACTCAGACACGGATCCAGTGGTAATTCTTTCTCTTTGTAAAACTTGTTTGGACGTTGGAAAGTTGATAAAGACTCATTTTCTTTTTCAAATAATTAAATCGTTCATATGAATATTTAATATAGAAAACTGTACTGTGGTAGACACTCCACTCCCTCCCCTCCCGCAAGAGCTTTCATGTTGTATGCGTGTGTTACACATGGACTTTTTATTCAAGTATAAAGTACTTGACAGGTTTGCTCTGCCACTTTATATTTGTATGCGTTATATAAGGGCAGTTTTTAACGACTATACATAAAACACTCAGGTACTTCCTGACCAAAACTTGTACAAGCATACAAAGGATTTTTAATGTTCTGAGAATTGTGCTGAAATACGGGTAAAACCGTATTGCAGTTTTCTTTAAAAAGATAAAAATGAAGTTATACTTAAAATCCTTGGGAGGTTAAAAAAAAATGTAGAAGGTGCCATCCTACCAAGTCAGGGCAGATCTTACTGAGGTCCCAGGATTGTCATTGGCTGTGCCACGATGTTTGACTGTGTAATGAGAGAGGTGTCATTTTAATAGGTCAAATGTATCTGTAAATGCTGGAGAAAAATATCAGTCCTATCTTGATAAGTTCTAGTTCACGAGTAAGTTTAGAGCTTGTTTATGGAGGCGTTGGTAATGTAGGTTGGTAGGTTGGTATGAGGGGGAAACAACAATTTAAAAGTCCTCAATAATAAAAATTGCATAGAAAAATAAATGTCCCTGGGTTAGACAATTTTGATACTTTGTTTCATATTCGCTGAAGGAATACTTTCATTGGTTAAAATGAAGCAATACTGCTCAACAAAGTCCCTTGTTTTACTAGTGGGTGTTACATTGGTTCAAATTTTCTGTCCTATTAAATTATTGTCACTGTAGCATCAGTTACTTTGTGGAGGTTATTTTTG
Source organism: Nycticebus coucang (assembly GCF_027406575.1). NCBI lineage: Eukaryota > Metazoa > Chordata > Mammalia > Primates > Lorisidae > Nycticebus > Nycticebus coucang. Next base: position 165,969,970 of record NC_069780.1, on the reverse strand, counting down.
AGTTAAGCAAAATTGTTCCACATTTCCTGCAAACGTACGGATAAATTTTAAAAAGAGTGAAGTTAATATAGCTGTCACGTACTAGGCATGTTTTTAATGCTATAAATCCGTGTAGTAGTCAGTAGCGTGTCCGTGATTTGTATTGGTCAGGGAGCAGTTTGAATTTTAAAAAGCCTGAAGCTCCTGCTGAGCCCCAATCCCGGCCTCCCTCCCTCCCACTAATCTCCCATTCCTGTCTTTGTGCTGCCTGCTCCTGTTAGACACTGTTTGCTACGGGGCCTCAGGCCTCCAGAGGGTGGGGGGGTGTTTAAGTGGGGGGCATGGCAGGGAGGGAAAGTAGGAGAAACACTTTGCATTCTCAGAAAGCAGAGGGTTTGTTTTTTTTTGGGGGGGTGGTGGTGATGGTAAGGGTTTCATTATAAATGTTTAAAAGGCCTTAATACGTTCCTGTGATTGTCTTTACAACTTTTATTCAGTTAAAATACTAAGACATATGTCAGGTGATGAACATATTCAGATAATGGAAAGATGAATTCTGTTTGCTTAGTTTTCATCAACAGATGCTACTTATTTTTGAAGCTTATGAGTGCCTTCTTATGCAGATGTTTGAATCAAAGTGTTAGGTATTAGTTTAGGTGATTTATTTTTTTCTGGAGACTTTGCAATTAAATTGCAATGAATTAGTTCTTCTCAACTTACTTTCCAAATTGTACATATTTTATAATTTGTAAGTAATATAGGTTGTGTGATAGTTTAATTTTATTTAAACTAGCATAAACATTGCTTTAATGTAGATTTAAAATTATTTTTTGTTTAGTCCAAACCAGTTAAATTGATTGTTTAATGTTTAAACATTATGTGAAACTCAAAACCTAAACTTGAACTTTAAATTTTTGATAACTAAGTTGGAGAAAATAATTTGTTCCCTAAAGCTTATAGTTGGTTCTACTTATTGGTTGGGATATTAACCAGTGAGTGCCTAATCTTTCTCCATTAAAAAAAAAAAATTCAGTGAAAGAAGGTAATATTATTTGGAGAAATATTTTATAATATACCTAAAGGAAATTTCAACAATGTGTTTTATTGTTTTTCTTGGCTCTGTAGTAACCAATAACTTACATTACCTGAAAATAGATTTAAAGTAAATAAGGAAAGTCTAGTAAATCAAACTTGAACACTAAATACTTAGTGTTTTGAGAACTAAAATATTTTCAGTGTATTTAGGATGCTTCCGTTTTGAAGCTATTCTCTTATTTGTTTACTAAGTTATTGGAGATCATTTGAACCTGTGCTAGGGGTCATTTTAATACTGTTTGCCTGTAAGAAAAAGGTTATACAGTAATTGAAGAAAGACAGAGTGTCTATTTCAGAGTCTCTTTAGGGTTGAAAAGTGAAAGTTTTTACTGTGGTAGTAAACTTAACTTTGGGTTCTGCATAGTGATCATTATTAAATTTCAAAAATATTATGAGCAATGCTGTACCAATTCTAACATGAAATTTTTTTTTAATTTGGATACACACTACCCAAATCAAACGTGTATTTTCTAAGGCTTCCTAAACTAATTTTATATTTAATTTTTTAATACCAATCCATTATCAAACTGTCATAGAAACAATTTGAACCCATCTGTTGATTTTTGACATAACTTACTGTGGTATTTTTACTTTCTCAAAATAAGATGCATTAATAATAGTAAATAAAAACTAAGAGTTCAAGTTATAGATAATTTCATTAACCTTCCTGTTGCTTATTAGAAGAAGCATAACTTGTAAGTAATTCTAAATTTTTAAATTAATATTTCAGTTTTATGTGAAGTGATTAAGAGGTCTAAGATAAATAAAAATTCCTTTTAGAAAAATGTTTAACACTGTCACCTTTATTTGCTGTCAGGAAATTACTAGGAACCTTTTTAGAAGTCTGATAATTAACTGTTTAGTTTTAGATGCTTACTTTTAATATCCTGAGCTTACTAAGTTAGCTTTGGTAATTTCTGATCTTATATAGCCTTTAAAAATTATTCTAAAATGTGCTTCTTAAGCAAAGTTTTTTTTTTTTTTTTTTTTTTATATATTTTTTTTTTTGTAGAGACAGAGTCTCACTTTATGGCCCTCGGTAGAGTGCCGTGGCCTCACACAGCTCACAGCAACCTCCAACTCCTGGGCTTAAGCGATTCTCTTGCCTCAGCCTCCCGAGTAGCTGGGACTACAGGTGCCCGCCACAACGCCTGGCTATTTTTTTTTTGGTTGCAGTTTGGCCGGGGCCGGGTTTGAACCCGCCACCCTCGGTATATGGGGCTGGCGCCCTATGGACTGAGCCACAGGCGCCGCCCTTAAGCAAAGTTTTGCCTGTTTGCAGCAGTTGTCATTTGTAATAATTCCTTATATTATTAAATTGGTCATTCTTCAAAGTCACCTGAGCCCATTTATATTTATTCTCACATCCCTGTGGGAGAAGTGATCAGCATGATTTCCATTTTTTATGAAATCCTTGACACTTAAGAGACCATGTAATTTGTATAGATTCATGTCGTGAGTCAGTGGGAAAATAAGGGATTCTCTGATAAAAGTTTTTTAATAGATTATGTTGCATTAAGAAATGTACGAAGCTCTGGTCTGGAAGCTAGGTATTGCTCAGTGCTGACACTGAAACTATTTTTGACTTTTTCAGTTGTCTGTGTTCAAGATAATCTTTTTGAGAAATGACACCTATATTTTGTGTATTTTCCTAGTATGAAAATAATACTTTTACATTAAAAATCCTGACCTTATATGTATGGGTTTGAATGATTGATTTATTTACATATGTCCCTACTGAGGAATGTAAGGAAATTAAACTATATTGGCAGTAAAAAATATATAATGTCTTCTAAGATTTATTTTTTATTTTTTATTTTTTTAAATTACTAGGGTGGAGTTTTCGTGTTCGTAGTTCATTTAAAAGCAGTTTAAGAAACCATGTCTCTTAAGGCCATCATTGTAATTTTAAATGGTATTTATGTGCTCAAAGTATTTTGCCCAAGTAAGTTAAGTAATAGAAGTGATTTTAGGTACTTGTCTTTGTGTAATTATATTTTGCTGTAGACTGGAGTCAGTTTTGATGAACTGAGTTTTGTCAGGTTGCATTGTTTAATGCATATTCCGTTCTATTCCTAAAGTGATTAAATTAGGAGAGATTATTTCTTGATGTAGCATTCCAGCTGAGATTTTAGCCCATAAGATTTTGAGGGCCTATGTTAGCTGGGTATCATATGAAGCATATGGCATTGTCCCCCCATAATATTATCTCATTTAATTCTAGCACGTGCAGAGAGTAGAAACAGTTATTTTCTACAATTTACAGGATGAAAAAACAGACTCGAAAGGTTTAGACAATTGTCCATGGCCTTATAATTAGTAAATGATCAGTTTGATTTACATTTGTTCTAAATATTCAGTTTTCGTGTTTCTGTCTAGTTTTAGTAAAATTTTAACATTACTTTTTGGTTGCTATGTTGATTCAGTACTTATAGGAAAATTGTATACTTCAGAGAAGCTGGAATAGAATTTAGGCTTTGTGTCTTGTATAAATAATAGTTTTAAAGCCAACGAATCTCTATTATGTTTATAAGCTGTCTGGAAATTTTTTTACTTAAGTTTTTATATTGAGTTGAAATTGTTCATCAAAGCATCTATTTTTAGAAAGAAAAAAGTCAGCTTTAATGAGTGATTTTATCCATTGAAATGTATGTGACCAGGGTGGCGCCTGTGGCTCAGTCGGTAAGGTGCCAGCCCCATATACCGAGGGTGGCGGGTTCGGACCCGGCCCCAGCCAAACTACAACCAAAAAATAGCCGGGCGTTGTAGCGGGCGCCTGTAGTCCCAGCTGCTCGGGAGGCTGAGGCAAGGGAATCGCTTAAGCCCAGGAGTTGGAGGTTGCTGTGAGCTGTGTGAGGCCACAGCACTCTACCGAGGGCCATAAAGTGAGACTCTGTCTCTACAAAAAAAAAAAAAAAAAAAGAAATGTATGTGACCAATTGTAGTATAGTAGATGTTATCTGTAAATTAATATGAGTGATCATTTTTTTAAAATTCCGGTATTTATATAGCCAAAACATATTTATCCTTTCAGAGTCATCAGTTTGGGAATTTGTACACTTAGTATAAGCACTGTTGCCATTGCATACAACTTTATGGGAATTCCTTTTGTGAATACTTTCAGAGAGTTTGACATAGACTTTTTCATATCCTTTATGGCAAATCTTTATTTTCTGTGGTGAATTTTTTTTTAGATACAGTAAAAAGTCATCTGAAACTTAGCTTAGGAAAGTAAGATTTAGTAAGCTCTCTTGTGTGTGTCAGGAACTCTCTTGAGTGCTATGTAATATTATTGAATGTTTCCATGTGCCAGAAACTGTGTAGGGAATTTTTTTGTATGAATGTTTAAAATTCCTCAGGGTATAGTATAAGGTTGATTGTATGAAGAAACTGAGGTATAGAGTGATTGACTAGCCCAGTCAGACAACTAGTATGTACTAATTGAAGAAAGTGGACAAAGAACTTCAGAGTTGATGTTTTACTCATCATCCTTAGCTATTACACTGTTTATCTTGTTTTTGAACCTTCTGTCTACCCAGTGAAGTTAGTGATAGTGTTTTCATTTTACAGAAGAAATTGAGGCGTTTATCATATTTGAGAGACTTGCCCATGGTGTCAAATCTAGCAAGTGTTAGAGATAGAATTCCGATCCAGATATGTCTGATGCTAAAATCTCTATTCTTTGCATTCTACCATCTAGCGTCTTCAAAATTTGTAATACAGTTTTTGATGAAAAGGGTAGGATTGGTTGTAAAGCAGTGAGACTGTTTTTCTTTTGTGCCTTAAAAAAAATAATTCTAAAATGTTTTGGTCAATTACAGCTGATCTTTATTTGATTATAGTTTTTTTAAAAAATACCTTATTATGGGCCAGGCAGCATGGCTCAAATTTTAGCCCATGGTGTCTTGGCCTCTGGGAGGCCAAGGCTGGTGGATCATCCAAGCTGAGGAGTTGAAGACCAGCCTGAGATAGAGTGAGATTCCATCTCTACTAAAAATAGAAAAACTAGCCAAGTGAAGCATTGTGGATGCCCGGAGTCCCATCTACTTGGGTGGCTGAAGCAAGAGATCACTTGAACCCAGAAATTTGAGGTTGTTGTAAGCTCCGATGGCACAGTACTCTACCTAGGGCTACAGAGTAAGACTCTGTCTGGGTGGGGGGGAGGGGAGAAGACCTTGTTTCAGTGTATCATTTAATAAGAATATACTAAACTCCTTTCAAGTTCCCTTTTGTATATATATTTGCCCTTTGGCAGAAAAGAAAAACTTTTCAGTATGCAAAAACATGAAATTAGCAACATTAATTAATTTATTAAAATAATATTATATACACTTACCTCTCCTGAGAAATTCAGTAGCTGTGATATAATTTTGAAATGCAAGATCTCTTTTTGTTAGAATTAATGTAGTTGGGTCCCTTGTCTTCTCAGTTCTTCAGTCTTGTTCAGATGAAAACATAATTGTTTTTATGTGAGCACTTTTTAAAAAATGCTTATTATTTTAGACTAACATCTAAAACACTAATTATCAAAAGTAAAACTATAGTTTTCTTTTAAAATATTAATCTTTAAGATTGATATTTATGATATTTGTTATTTGTGCAATAAAAACGTCCTTGAAATTTATTCCAGGCAGGAAATACATCACTGAATCTTCTCAGCACTGCTGTCTGTTAACCCTTTAAACTACTTTAAAACTTGCTTTTAGTTGACATTATATCTGATTCTGGGTTCCCATATTCTAGCTAAAGACATTGATTATCTGAGTGTAGTCTCTGTGTAATTTAGTTTTTCCTTGGTGATGACGAAGGTGAAATTTTACATGGGTTTAAATTCGGTACAGCTGCATTTATTAATATTATTACTTACACTATTTAAAAAATTTTTTCCCAAGGTTTTCAGAATAGTTTATTAAGTCTACGATAAAGTTGAAATGTACTTCCCTAAAAACTACTGTTGTTTCATTCTTTACCCTTTGAGAAGAATTTGAATTTATTGTGTAACCTACCTTCAAGTTATTCTGCAAGACACATATGGCATGTGCTTTTTATTTAAGGCTTCTAATGTTTTCACTCTTTTCTCTTTCCCTTATGTGTCTCTTCCTTTCTTTGTTAGTATTCAATTTCTTCTTTATCTCTCCTTAAGCAGATTTTTACATAGCTTGGTGAATATAGGTGTTCGTTGTGAACGTAGATGGTCTCATAATGTGTTAACTTTTTCCCTAATGAAAAGAAGAACAGTTGGAAAGATCTCAAATTCTGAGATCTTCATAGGTTTAAAATATATTGCTGGTGAAAAAAGCGTTGATACTAACTGAACAAATACAGAGGATGCCAAAAAAATGTATACACATTTTAAGAAAGGAAAAACCACATTAAAACTTAATACTCGGTTCAGTACCTGTAGCTCAGAGGCTAGGCCGTTGGCCACATACATTTGGGCTGGCTGGTTCGAACCCAGCCCGCACCTGCCACAAGCAACAATGACAACTACAACAAAAAAATGGCCAGGCATTGTAGCGGGCGCCTGTAGTCCCAGCTACTTGAGAGTCTGAGGCAAGAGAATTGCTTAAGCCTAAGAGTTTGAGGTTGCTGTGAGCTGTGATGCCATGGTACTCTACCAAGGGGGACAAAGTAAGACTCTGTCTCAAAAAAAAAAAAAATTTGTAATACTCAGTATATACTGATAACATTTGTTATCTCGTATATGATATCTTGTATCTTCTGTAATTGTGAAAGTCAAATGTGACTTGAGTATTACAATTTTAATTCTTTTTTCCTTTCTTAAAATGTGTGTGGACATTTTTTGGCATATTTGTATATTTGTGTAGTGTTCCCACTTTTCTTCTTTAGACATTCCTTTTCAAAATGTTAGCTCAAAGACCACAAATCTTTTTGTAAGGAGAAAGAGAAACAAAGGGTGGTCTTCTTGTGAAAGCTTCTCTTACCTCTGTGTTTCATAGCATTTCTACAGTATATTACTTATATCTCTTGATAAAATAATTTGTTCCTATATCTGTCAGCCATACTTAACCATCAGCACTGTGAGAACAGGAGGCAGTCTTGTCTTCATCTTTATATCTATAACATCATCATGGTGCTTGTCCTGTTTTAGGTGTTAAATAAACATTTGTTGATTGGTTGGAATTAACTATATGTTATTTCTTTAAGATATATTTTTAAATGTAAGATTAACGAATGATAACTACATATTTTTTTGTTGATTTCAAAATGTAATTTTCTTGGATATAGCTCTGCCCTTGAGGCTTTTTGATTTTGGGGTAAGAACATTTTATTTACATATATCCCTAAAATACATATGTAGCTTATATATAAAAATAATAGACAAAAAGTGAGACTCTGTCTCAAAAAAAATAATTCGAAGAAAAATTAAAAACAGTTCCTTTTTCAGCTGTTAGTGAGGATAGTGAAGTATAGGAAGGATTTTTATTCTAATCCCTTGGGCAATATAATTGAAAGTGAGATAACAGTTTGTGGCAAGAGGGTACACATCTACTTTCTTATTAATTTTAAGATAGATTATTACAATTTTTATTTTCTTTGCTAATTTAAGTAGTATGTATGATCAGATAAGTTCACTGTAATGGGAAATACATTATAGCAAATTAAAAATGCTACTCAACTAAAATAGTGATCTGATGACTGCATCCTTTTTAATACATCAGGCTTATTGAAGTATAATTTACACAGTAAAATTCACAATGTACAATTTGATGAATTATGACAAATATATATAGTCTTACAACCACTACTAGATAGTGTAATCAGAATATTTCTCTTACCCTAAGAAGTTTCCCTGGGTCCCTTTGTAATCAGTTTCCTACACCTACTTCAATCAATGGCAACCAGATTTAATTTCTGTCCCTATAGTTTTCCCTTTTCTAGAATGTCATCAAAGTGGAATATTATATAGCCTTACATGTCTGGTTTCTTTCACTTAGCAGAATGCTTTTGAAATTCATTCATGCTGTACATATCAGTAGTTTGTTGGTGACTGAATTTTGAAATTGTATTTAACGTATTCTTTAATATTAGTGCTACTCTTAGGAGTTTTAGCAAAAAATAATACTTTGAACAGCTTTACATAATTTACATATTTAAATTATATTTTGGCAGATGCCTTACATTTTACTTGCCTATTTTTACCCTTCATCCTCTCCAAATCTAGTATAACTGACATTATTATTAATGTCATTAATATAATTATTAAGTAGTATTTATTTATATTAGTAAATACTGTTAAATGCTCTACCAACTGAGTAAAATAGATATTACCCTCTTTTTCATTGTAATTAAAATAGGTAGTATCTTGTATTTTAAACATGTAACATAGAGACTGGAGTAATAAATGAGGGATGATGAAATAATAACTCACCAAAAATTAAGTCTGTGTTTTACTTTTAAGTTTCATGTTTGTAAGTTTATACTAAAAACAGAACATAGGTAATAGTAAGGAATAGTTAAAGCTTCTGAAAGTTGGGAGCAGATAATGAGAAAAAAGCTATTTTCTGGTCATTTTATTTGATCATCTCCACACCCTTTTTGAAAGAGCTTTCTGTCTTGAGTTTCGGGATATTCTCTTCTTGTGGTTTCCTTGTTTTTGACCCCTCATTTTTTAGATTCTTTGGATACTTCTTCCTCTGCCTGCTCCTTTAAATACAGTAGAACCTCTGTAAGTTGACCACTCAGGGGACTGTAATAAACTGGTCAACATACAAAGGTGGGAAACATAAGGAACTAGGCCTGCTGTACTGATATGTACATGTGGTACATGTCTGGTCAGTGAAAATTAGGTCAACTTACGGAGGTGGTCAGCTATGGAGGTTCTACTGTATTTGTATTCCAAGTATGGTTTTTCAACCTTAGTTATGTTCATTCTTCCTGTTGATCTCATTTGACTTGTTACATGCTACCTATATGCTGATGACTCAGAAAATGTCTCTTGTGAGCTAGATCCACCTATCTACCAGGTACCTAGAAATTACATAAATCTGGACACATCCCTTAATCCTTCCCTACTTTCACATCTCTTCACCCATAGAGAAAGAAATTCTTACAAATACATGAAGTAGGTTACTATTTCCACCATCAAATCGTTTGCCTAGATCAGAAACTTGGGATAATCCCCGACCCTTCTCCTTTACTGTACCACCAGTCTATTTGGTTATCCAGTTCTGGCTTTTGTAATATTTCCTTAAATATCACTTGACTCCATCCCTCCTCTAATGCTTGGATTCTGAGAGTAGGCCTGAACATGCAGTTTCTCAGATTGAATATCTTCTAGCATTTTAAGAAAGATTTACAGGTAATTGTGAGAGTAATATATATTTAGTATTTGGATACTTCTTGCTTCTATGCTTGGGCTCTGGTATTTATTCTTCAGTAACATGACAGTATGTTGCATACATGCAAATGTCTTCTGTAACACATTTCTGTTAAATCTAAAATCTAGGGCTTTATAGACTTACAGCCCCGTACATCAACTAGAGAAGTTTGAACTGTTTTTATCTTCCTATACCTAGCTTGCATTTCGTGGAGATGTATACTGTTTCAATATTTTATTTCTGTGTTCAGGAGCCGAATTTCAGTAGAGATGAAAATGAGAATATGGAAGGAAAGGTAAAGGAAGGCTTTTTAATTGACTTTCTTACATAATGGAAACAAGTAAACTTGAAAAACGTTTTCACTTTTATTGTAGACGACAGAAAACTAAGGAAATGCATTGGAATATAATACTATGTAGTTGTTTGGCACAAAAATGTTTTCAATGTCAAGAGTCACATGTTGTAACTATATTTTTTTGAGTTTGGAAATTATGATTCATGGTTTTGTATAACTTATAATGAATGTTTCTTCCTTAAATAAAGTTATCTCCTCCACCTCCCAATTTGAACAAAAGGGTCTCTTTGGAGTTTTTTGGTTTATAATCCTGAGTATTTCTTTTGTGAAGGGCATCTTAAAATGTGCTATCTTGAAAAACAAAATAAGCATTTTCTTTATTATATCTAGGGTTTATAACTAAAGAAGTAATATATGCTATATTTTTCTGTGGTGCTGAATACCATATTTTGGAGTAAATGCAGTTAATCCAAAGGCAGAAGGGAAACCTAATCTGATAGTCATTGGATCTCTCTGTTAGCTTGTACTTAATAAGCACTCAACAAATAATTGTTGAACAAATGAATTTAAATGTATTTCACTTTTCAGATTTAAGAGTAATTAGCGTGTCATAAGATTGGTGGGGCTTGCTAAATATTGAGCAAGTTTTATAGAGGAAAGAAAATATGAAGCCCAGAAAGGTGGACAGCATTGATAGCAAAGAGCTGGTATAATTTAATCAGTTCTTTGTATGGGTTTACTTAGCTGGATAAGAGAAAGATCTGTGTACAAAAATATTTTGAGTTCCTTCTACTCTTAGTCCCATTCTAGCTCTGCTTCTGTACTCCTATATTCACTGCTAAGGAACAAATTGGTAGGTTTAGGATGAAAATGGTATGCATAATCCGGATATTTATATTAGGAATTGGGAGGTGTTCGTGGGAAAAGGAGAGAAGTATTTCTTATAGTTTCTTCAGTCTTTTCCAGTTTCTCATGGTTCCTAATACATGTCAGGATGCCATTGCACTGTTCTCAATATTCAGACAAGAGGTGATCTAAAAACTAGAATTTAATCTAAAATGACTTAAGATTTATAACAAACTGTGATTGCCTAGGATTAAACTTAGTGTCAGAATATCTAATGTTACATAGCCGTTGAGCTATGTTGTCATCATATGGTTTTGGTGATTTTGATATTTTCAACTAGAAGTAGAATCTTACACTAAAATTTATAAAAATTACAATTTAGTAACTCTCCATTCCCTTAGTTTTCTTGGAAGTCAAAACTACATACAGTTTTCTGGTATGTTAAGTAAGGTTAAATTGTGGGATTTAGAACCTACAAATTTTCAAGAACCTCAAAGATGAAGACTTTTTGTAAATTATAGAAGCATTGTGAAAAAACTTACATGCTATTTGGAAAATGAGAAAATATGTATAGTCTCAGTCTCAAATTTTATGTTTTTCCTACTAAGTTTTTAAATAAAATATTTATAATGAATGCAATGGTTAGACATATTCATGGTGTAAATGTACATATATGTTCTTGTTTCCTTGTAAGGAAGTATCATAAAGATTTTCCTAGTTTTCCATATAGTGTTCATAATCATTTAAAATGTCAAATGTTTTGTCAGCGGAACCATAATTTGTTTAGTAATTCTACCATTGGATATTTTATTTGCTTTTACTTTTTTCCTATATGAATAATGAGGTACTGAACATCTTTATATGTACTTTTTTTTTCTCTACAGGGGGCTTTATTCATTTAAGAGTATAATCCCATAAGTAGAAGTTGGGCCAAAAGGTTTGAACATTTTTATAGTTCTTAATAAATATTTCCAAAAATAGTTTCACCTTGCTGTAATCTTTATTTCCATTCATATCTTAATTCATTAAGTAGAAGTAGAGCCATTTTATTTTTCATATGCAATGCACATATATTATGATTATTCTTAGGTCATTTAACTGCTCCCTTCCACAGCTGTTGTGGCTTTAATCTCTTTTCACTGTATTTTAAATCTCTTGATGATAAAAAAAATAAAATTATGGCCTTTTTAAGTAGGCATATCATTTGGAAGTTTTATGTAGTGCAATTGGCATGGAATCTAAACTAGCTATTAGCCAAGTGACTTTTAGGCTAATCCTCAACCCAAGTCCATTTCTTTAATTTTTAACTGAAGAGGTTCTCAAGTTTTAGAATTTCATGAGCTAGACAAACAGAGCAAAAAAGAAAGAAAATCCGGAGAAAGGAAAGAAGGGAGAGTTCCTAGGGATATAGTTGTAGTAGTTTTTTATCTGCAGAAAGGAAGTAATAAGGAGATTATAGATTGGATTTTAATAAAAAGAAAAGTCAATTTCTAGGAAGGACCTATTACTTAGTCTTAATTTTTAAAGTATGAAATATCCAGTGTGGTGTGGACATGATCATGATTTTGTATTCATTCTTTGGTTGGTCAAATATCGAGTGATTCCTGTGTCTCTTCAAGAACTATTTAGGCATTGGAGGTGGTGAAATAATAGACTTCTGCCTCCCCATCTGGTATCTTATAGTCTGATAAGGTTTATAGACAGGTAAACAGAGATTAGGTCACAATGTTTAAGTGCTATGATCAAGGTAAACAAAGAGGGTACAGTAGGCTCAATGAGGGAGGGGGTCACCTAATTCAATTAGTGAGATGAAGGAGTAAGTCAGGAAAACCTACCAGGAGAGGTATTACACATATAAATGTAGTTTTGAAGTCCATTAGTAGGACTTGGGAGCCTGGGGAATAGTTTGATTTTGGAAACTGTACATGGCTTGGATTATTAGAGAATAGACTGGAAAAGGAGTGCCAAGAAAGTTTGAAACTTGGCACTCCTCTTCCAGATTATGAAGGGGTGGTTGTCTCACTGTGAATTCTGTATTTTATTTTAAATACAGTGGGAAAACTGAAAGTTATTAATAGTGAAGAATATTTTGTACATATTTTAAAAATTTTGATTAATAGGCAGAAAAAGGGAGGTTAATGAGGCAAGTAAGAGTTGATGAGGTCTTCAGTTAATGCATTGAGAATATAGAAAAGGAAACCCATAACAAATATTACGGAGTTAGCCTGTTGCAGTTTAGTGATTATAAATATGTAGGTAGATTTCATAATGGAGAATAAATATAGTCCAGGATGCCTCTTTTTTTTTGAGACAGAGTCTCACTATGTCGCCCTTGGTAGAGTGCCATGGCGTCACAGCTCACAGAAACCTCCAACTCTTGGGCTTAAGTGATTCTCTTGCCTCAGCCTCCCAAGTAGCTGGGACTACAGGTGCCTGCCACAACGCCCAGCTATTTTTTGGTTGTAGTTGTTTTGTTTGGCAGGCCCGGGCTGGATTTGAACCCGCCAGCTCCAGTGTATGTAGCTGGCACCTGAGCCACTGAGCTTAGAGGCGCCAAGCCAAGGAAACCTCTCTTGATTCCCAAGTTTTATAATTGTGAGCGTTGGAAGATAGACTATAAGTTAAATCAATTTTGACAGCCTGTGAATAAAAATACGACTACTAAGTCCTGTACCACTTATCACTTTTGGGAGGGAATAGATACTGAAAATTTTAGTGGCTTGGTCAGATTGCTGTGAATACTAACTGTTACTTGAAAATTACTTGTGAGACTGACTTAGAAGATCTCTCCAGTCTTAAATCAGGATTATCTAGTATAGTAGAGACATTAAAAAAAAAAAATCATACTTGGTTAAATTACTAGAAAATAATAATACCATTTCTTCTTAATGTTTTGTTTTCCAGTATATTGACTGTATTACTATGAACTAAGAATAACAAAACAAATGTTCTTTTGTAACTGTTTTTTATTTTGCAAAGCTCTCTTAGGGCCTTTCTAGTGTATCTGTTTATCCAACTTAATCTGAAGACTGCCCTGCCCCTTCAGTTAGTTTTACAGTAAATTCATACATAAACTATGAGATGTTGTAGTGACAACTATGTTACTTTGTTCATGAGAGGATTTTCTTTACAAATATAATTCAAAGTCTGCTTTTAAAATAAATAAAAATGGCAGTAGCTTTTCTAAAGCGTTATATGCAGGAGTAATTATAAAGCAGTCAAACTGATTTATCAAAAATAATTGACCAGGTGGCATACTGTCAAAATGAAAATCAGTACTTTCCTAGGATCCAAGTACATTTAAGCAAATGTACTTTGTTTTGTTTATGGCTGGAGAGGTGGCATATCAGAATTACTTAAGAAATTTTTCAACTATAACTATTTTTCTGGAGATGTAAGGTGAGTTATAAAGTTCTCTTTTAGCTGTTCCTTTAGACTTTTCAATCACTCAACAAGAATAAATTGAATAACTGCTATGTGTTTAGCAATGAATGCTGGGCATTCAGAGTCAGGACTTTTCAATCTCCTGAATTTTACATGGCTGCCTATTCTGTACAGGCATCATTTGAGAGACATAAAGGAGCAAGGAATCAAATGAGCAGAGTTATTAGTGCATTAGAATTAAAAATAGGGATAGAATGAAGAGATGAATTTAGTTTTGCAGAATAGTAAGGGAGTTGCTGCATAGTAGAGAGGACATAATAGAATTGAGGAAAGAAGTTAGGGTAGCAGATACTGTAAATGAATATGGCAAAAAACTGGTGAAAAAAATTAAAGCAAAAGACACCAATAGGGCTGTACCTGTAGCTCAGTGGGTAGGGTACCGGCCACATACACAGGGGCTGGTGGGTTTGAACCCGGCCTGGGCCTGCTAAACAACAATGACAACTGCAACAAAAAATTAGCTGGATCTTGTGGCAGGTGCCTGTAGTCCCAGCTACTTGGGAGTCTGAGACAAGAGAATTGCTTAAGCCCAAGAGTTTGAGGTTGCTGTGAGCTGTGATGTTACAGCACTCTACCCAGGGCAACATAGTGAGACTCTGTCTCAAAAAAAAAAAAAAAAAAAAAAATTAGCAGCAGTGCTTGGAATAAAATTAGACAATGTGAACTTACTGATCTTCCTACAGATGTCTTATATTTAAAAAGTTTACTCAAAAGTCAAATCATATCTTGTATATGTTAGATATACACTACTTTAAAATAACACAAAATATTTAGAATCATGCTATACAGATACAGTAGGTTCTTAGTAAATATTTTTATCTTAGTTGATAGCCATCTTTCTAATTGTGAGTTTGATGGAAAATACATCCTTGTTAAATATATTTCTGAATAGAAATCTGCTAATTTGTAATATTTTTAACAGATCCTTAGGAAGGAAGGTGTTTGATGACAAAAAAAGGAAAAGTAATCCAATTAACTTGTTCTTCTGTTGCTGAAATACAGATACTCCTTCACAAAACAATTTAGCTGTATCCCAAATAAAGTGAAGTATCCCATATAACTCTGCTTATACAAGAAGTTTGATTCAACTCATGTCTAGTATCTAAAGTTGATTATGTCTCCACATCTAGTATACTCCAATATAGTATACTAGATTATACTGTTAGGTATATATTTCCAAAGATGTATACAAAAATTATACATTTTTACATAGTGTGTACAATGTATTCATGTATATATAAATGTATCCACTATATTCTGATAGTTTATTTTGTATTTTTCAGCCTCACACCTCTAATGAAACATTTACCTCCTTTTTTCTCCATCTATCTAAATCTTTCTATCATCATCTTATGTTTTTTCCTTCCTATTGGAGAGAGGTGGCATATCAGAATCACCTATTATTTTTTTCAAGCTTAAAATTCTTTCTACCCCTTTCACTTGCCCCAATTCATGTGATCTTTTCTTCTTCTAGTAATACGTGTGTAGGAGTTATTGGAAGTTATATGTTGATTTTTCTCATTATTTTATTGTATGCCAAAGCTAGATTTATTTTGTTTCATTTTTACCTGATGTGTTTTGTCCTCTCAATCAGATAATGAACTTTTGGAGGGCAAGATCTGGTCCTCAGTGTCTTGCCTGGAGCTAGCTATTAGCAAGTGTTTGCTGATAACTGATATAGCTCATCTGGACTAGCTCGAAGAGGTTTGGAAAATACCTCACATTCACAACCAATTGTAAAATTCACCCTTGTAAAGTGTATAAGTCAGTGGTTTTTGGTATATTCACAAAGTTTTGCCCCCATCATGACTGTGCAGTTCCAGAACATTTTCATCACCCGAAAAGAAACCCCATTCCCTCCACAGTCACTCCCTGTTCTTCTCTCCACCCAGCCCTTGGCAACTACTAATCTACTGTGCATTTCCTTATTCATGTAAGTGGAGTCATACAATGTGGCCTTTTGTGTCTGACCTCATCCATGTTGCAGGATGTATCAGTACTTCATTCCTTTTAATAATAATTCCATTGTATGGATATACCACATTTTACTTTTGCGTTTTCAGATGGTGGACATGACTTGTTTTCACCTTTTGACTGTTAGGAATAGTGCTGCTATAAATATTCATATGGATGTTTCTGTATAGTTAATGTTTTTGGTTCTTCTGGGTAGATACATGGGAGTGATATTTCTAGGTCATATGGTAACTCCTTAAGAAACTGCCAAACTGTTTACCAAACAGGCTACACCCTGCTACATTCCCAGTAGCAGGGTATGAATTAAGTTTTCTCCACAACCTCACCAATACTTGTTATTGTCTGTCTGGTGATTGTAAGTGGCTAGTGAGTGTAAGTGGCTTTCATTTGCATTTCCCTAATGACTGATGATATTGAGCACCTTTTTCATGTGCTTATTGATCATTTATGCATCTTCTTTGGAGTAATGTTCATCCATACCTTTTGCCCATTTTTAAATGATGTTATCTTTGTTTTCATTATTGAATTATAAGTCTTATATATTCTGGATACAAGTCCCTTTTCAGACCTATGTGATTTACAAATGATTTCTCTCATTCTGTGAGTTGTCTTTTCACTTCGTTGATAGTATCGTTCAAAGCACAAAAGTTTTTAATTTTAATGATGTCTAATTTATTTTTTTCTTTAGTTGCTTGTGCTTTGGATGTAATAATTTAAGAAACCACGGCCTAATCCAAGGCCATGAAGAATTATGTCTATGTTAAGTTTTGGTTTTCTTTTTTTTGAGACAGAGTCTCAAGCTGTCACCCTGGGTAGAGTGCTGTGGTGTCACAGCTCACAGCAACCTCCAACTCTTGTGCTTAATCAATTCTTATACCCCAGTCTCCCATCCCCAGGAGCTGGGACTATAGCACCCACCACAACACCTGGCTATTTTTTGGTTGTAGTTGTCATTGTTGTTTGGCGGGCCCAGGCTGAATTTGAACCTGCCAGCTCTGGTGTATGTGGCTAGTGACCTATAGCTGCTTGAGCTACAGGTGCCAAGCCGTTTGTTTAGTTTTAGTGCTAACATTTGATTCTCTGATCCATTTGAGTGGGTTTTTTGCATATGATATGAAGTAGGGGGATCCAACTTCATTCTTCAATATCTGCCTATCTAGTTGTCTATCACTATTTGTTGAAAAGACTGTTCTTTCCCATTGAATGGTTTTGGCACACTCGTCAAAAATTAGTTGAACATAAATATAAGAGTTTATTTCTGGGATGGACAGTGTGGCTTATGCCTGTAATCCCAGCACTTTGGGAGGTTGAGGCAGAAGGGCAGGAGTTCGAGATCAGCCTAGGCAATGTAATCTACACAATGTAGATTAATCCCATAATCTACAAAGAATTTTAAGAAAAATTTCCTGGGCAAGGTGGCACACACAAATAGTCCAGTTACTCCAGAGACTGAAAAGCAAGAGGATCACTTGAGCCCTGGAGTTTGAGGATGCAGTGAGCTATAATTGTGCCACTGCATCTATCTTGGGTGATATAGTGAGACTCTGTCTCTTAAAAAAAAAAAAAATACAGTTTATTTCTGGACTCTTTTATTCCATTGACCTGTATGTCTGTCCTTATGCCAGTACTATACAGTCTTAATTATTGTAGCTATAAGGTTTGAACAAGAGAAGTACGAGTTCTCCAATTTTGTTTTCTTTTAAGATCATTCTGGCTATTCTGGTTCTCTTTCATTCATATGAGTTTTAGGCTATTTGTTAATTTCTGCAAAATAGCTGAAATTTTAGTAGAGATTGTGTTGAATCTGTAGACCAATTTATGCAGTATTGCTGTTGTAACAATGTTAAGTCTTCAATCTGTGAGCACGGGATGCCTTTCTATCCTTTATTTGAAGGATGTTGAAGAATCCTTTATTTCCTTCAGCAGTGTTTTATACTTTTGTTAATACAGTATTGTGATTGAGTAGATAAATATATTTGATAGGAATATAAGAGGAAAAAAGGAAACAGTAATAACAGATTACAGTATTATTCCTCAAATTCAACCTTCTGTTTTTTAATCTGAGTTGGATTTGAACCTAAAATGGCAAATACACATGTAAAATGATGTCCAATCTCACTAGCAATTAGGGAAATAAAGAGTCAAACTCCAGATAGCTTATCTGTTCTGTTGCTCAATAAGGATTAAATAAGATGAAGTGTTTAAAGTACACTTTATACACTAAGAAGTGTGCTTGTTTAATAAGTTTTAGCTTCCATTTTCATTGATAATCATTATTCTCATTAATGACCTTTGGGTGTTATAATATCTATATAGATGGGAAAGGTAGTCTTGTCTTTTAAAAACATTTTTCTAATGCTTTCATATGTTATTCATTGTCATATTTAATATTCTTTTAAAAAACCTCAAGAGGTAGATATTTTCATAAATAATGAAATTGAAGCTTAATTTGCTCAAGGTTATACAGCTTATAACAGAAGGAAGAAGAATCTGAACCTAAGTTTTTCTGATTTTAGTTTTGAACTTTTATTCGCTATATTATGCTTTCCCATTACCTTTGAGCTTACAATGAGGTTGATTATATTATACATAATATTCCCTGGATCTTTAAACTATGTTAAATAAGATTAAAAATAGAATTTTAAAATTGGATTTTGATTTTACTTCAGAAAACTCTCAAGTCTTTGCTTTTGGAAATTAGATAAAGGATTTTCCTGTTGTTTCATGTTACCGTATTACCCAATTGTAGTTTCAAAATTGTCTTTGGTCCTCCCTTTGCGAGGTGGGCTTTTGACCTCACACTCACTATGTCAGGCTTTAGGTCCAGAAGCAAATAGATAGACTCAGTAAAAGAGGAAGTGCTGGGAGAGCCCCTTAAATAGTTTTCAGGACTAAAAGTTATAGCTTAAAGAGGAGGAGGTAAAAGTAGAAGAGTAAAATAACTCGTAAGTTGTTTTTTTCTGTGTTGACTCCTTATTCTACATTAAATCTTTCCTGCATTAAAAAAAGGTGTAATATGATTGCCTTACGTACTTAAAAATCAATATGTATGGTATCTTTTTTTGATTGAGTCTCTGGAATTTATAAATAATTTGCTTTCTGTGCATCATACCTTTCTTTGGGAATCTCATATTCAGTGCATATCATTGTATTGAGCTTGGTTTGTTGAATTTTTGAACAGTAGGAATTTGTAAAAGAAAATTTATCTTAATTCATCCAAAACTTTGGGTGTCATAGTGTCCTTTTAAAAATGAATTTTTAAATAGGTTTAAAATAGCTGATAACAGACTGCCTCTGAAGGATTGCTTTTTACATGCTGTGTTAGAGAGACATGTTTGACTCTTGATTTTGTATTTTAGCCCCAAAGTGAATTAACTAATTTTGTTTCTGCCTGAATTACTGAACATTACTTAGTACATATATACACAATTGAAGACCTGCTGGTACTCAAATAAAATCGGTCCTGTGTTGTATAATCAGAGACCATGTCTGCTGCTGGATCAGGTGTTTTCAGTATACTTTTTTTTGGACTTTTTATGTCAGAGTAGTGATACTTAATGCCTTAGTTGACAATCACATTATCACTTTTTATATTTTGTGTACAGAATCTAGAAGGAATTAAACAGTTGTGTTCGTTCTTTATGATTTAGAAAATAGAAAAGATTTTTTACTAAAACCTTTAATTGCCTTGTTTTTAGCAATGATGGTGATAATATCAATGGCAATAATGGTTAATATTTATCATGACCTCACTACAGGTGGTCCCCAGGTTAGGTTCTGTAGGTTTTTTCTTAAGTTGAATTTGTATGTAAGTTGGAATATGTACATTTACCTATTACCTGTAATAGCCTCCATTCATAAGTGTATGTTGTATGTCTGTCAGATGTTTATAACTCAGAGACTTACTGTAACAGCCTCTGTTCATGAATACAAGTTGTATGTAAGTTGGGTATTTGTAACTTAGGAACTACCTGTATTTTCAGTATTTTACTGGAGTTATTTAATCTCTACTGTAGTCCATTCAGGTATCATCAGCCTTCTGTATCCAGGGCTTCCATATAACAGATTTAACCAACCACAGATCAAAAATATTTGAGGAAAATACCCAAATGTAACAATACAATAATAACAATACAGAATTTTTTTAAATACAGTATAAAAACTGTTTACATGGCATTTACATTGTATTATAAGTATTCTAGAGATGATTTAAAGTATATGGGAGTATGTGCATAGGTTATATGCAAATATTACACCATATTACATGAGCAACTTCAGCAGCTGTGGATTTGGTATCTGCAGGGGGATTCTGGAACAAATCCTGCATGGATGCCGAAGGGCATCTGTATAGGTATAATATTATCTCCACTTTACAAATTAGGAAAGTGATGCTTATAAAGAATGTGACTCACCCATGGGATGAGAGAAGAAAGTCCCACATGCAGAGTCAGCATAATTATAATGAATGCATACTCCCCCTAAGTTTGGTTAGACGCTGAAGTTCTGTGAGGTCAGAGACTTAATATTATGGTCATTTCTACTATCCAGCACAGTGCCAGACATATGGCATATGCTCAGGGCTTTTTTGAATGAATGTATGAAGTTGTGAGAGGTGGATTCATTAGCCTTAACTTAGTCTTCTGGAGGAAATCCATAGTAATTTCATTTGCATTGCACAATGTTTTTCTCTTTGCCTTGGTTTATCATTTTCCTTGTGTGTTTGGCAGAGGACCTAGCAAGTTCCTATACGTTCTTCAAGTTCTAACATAATTCCATTTTTTCTTTAATGCCTTCCTTGTCTCTTTCAGGCAGAATTTGTCATTCTCTTCTCTGTCTCCTCATTTTTAAAAGATCTTTATTGTAATACCTTGTAATTATCTTCTTGGTAGGCTTTATCTTATTCATCTCTGTTAGGGTCAACATAAGTATGATTTCTGGCACTTGTCAGGTGCTCACTCAATGTTTAGGCTGAATGAATTCATATAAACAAGCTAAAAATAAACTTGTAAATAAATGGCAAAGCACTTTATTTAAATGTTGTTTTCTTTGAGTTTACTGTCATTTGCTGTATTATTTTAGGCTACTCCTTAGTTTATGAAAACATCATGTCTTTTGGCTACTTTCTTTCAGAAATATTAATATTTGAGGAAATACTACAGCAACCAAAGATTGCTACTAGCATTAAAATGAGAAGTTTCTGACATCTTTATCCTTTGGGGAAAAAGTTTAAGGAAGCAGGGAAGAACCTAAATCAATGAAAGATGTGATCATAAATAAGCATCCAGGTGTCTAGGAAAGAACAGGTTTTTAAGAATTTGAATATAGATATAAATATATCAAAATAAATTTAGAATCTTTACAGAATGTAAGTCTAAATATCTGCTCTTACTCATGACACATGGGAGTGTTTATGAGGTTCACTTGATAGGATAATGCTATATTTTAGTTTCTGCAAGAGGAATTTTTTTTTTTTTTTTTTGAGACAGAGTCTCACTTTGTCACCCTTGGTAGAGTGCCATGGCATCATAGTTCACAGCAACCTCAAACTCCTGGGCTCAAGCAATTCTCTTGTCTCAGCCTCCCTAGTAGCTGGGACTACAGATGCCCACCACAACGCCGGGCTATTTTAGAGATGGGGGCCTCATTCTTGCTCAGTCTGGTATCGAACTCCTGAGCTCAGGCAGTCTACCCGCCTTGGCATCTCAGAGTGAGGAATTTTATTAAATTATTTAGTGTACTATAGATTAAGTCAGCAGTTCTCAACCTGTGGGTTGCGACCCATAGGAACTGTATTAAAGGGTTATGGAATTAGGAAGGTTGAGAACCACTGGATTAAATGATTCTTAAAAATTTTTTTAAACTATATTAGTTATCTATTGCTGTATAACAAGTTGCTGCAACATTTAGCAGCTTAAAATAAGGCGAGGGTGGAGGGTTCAAACCCGACCCCGGGTGAACTGCAACCAAAAAATAGCTGGGCATTGTGGCGGGCCCCTGTAGTCCCAGCTACACGGGAGGCTGAGGCAAGAGAATCGCTTAAGCCCAGGAGTTGGAGGTTGCTGTGAGCTGTGTGATGCCATGGCACTCTACCCGAGGGGCATAAAGTGACACTCTGTCTCTACAAAAAAAAAATAATAATAATTAACATTTATTATCTCATCATTTTTGTGGGCCAGGAATCTGGGTGTAGCTTATTTATGTGTTCTCTTACTCAGGGTATCTCACAAGACTAAGTCAAGGTGTCAGTGGGGGCTGTAGTCATCACAAGGCTTCACTGGCAGAGAAGCTGTTCCAGGATTACTGACTTGGCTCTTGATAGGCCACACGTTGTCTGTAGCTGTTAGCTGAATATCTCAGTTCTTTGCCATGTAGGCCTCAACCTTACAGCTGTTCACAACGTGGCAGTTGACTTTCCTTAGAGTAAGAGAGGACACCACAACAGAAGCCATTCTCTTTCGACCCTAATCTCAGAAGTGACATGCCATCACTTTCCCCTTATTCTATTTGTTAGAAGCAAATATAGGTCTAGCCTACATGCCAAGGGAAGGAATACACAAGGGCATCATTAGGAGTCATATTAGAGACTGCCTACCACAAGATCCTATGGGATCATTGTGAGGTTTCAAGTGTTGCAAAAGTGAAAAAATTCAACAAAAGTAAGTGCGGGGAGCAAGTTGAGCTTTGTTTACAAACTTAATGCACCGCAAGTAAATTGGCCAAAAAGTATGTCAAGAATAGAAATAAGAGTTAGTGCTTATTGTACCCTCAAAGAATCCCCAACAATAAAAAAAAAAAGAAATAAGAGTTAGTTTGAAGGTTAATAAGAAATGAATTTGAAAGAAACAATATTACCGTTGTGTGTGTTCATGGGATTAGTTCACCTCTTGCTACGTATGTCACGTTTCTTTGTTGGTTTTGATATAAAAGGATTTTTCTTCTTTGTTTGAGGGAGGTCCCCTAATGGAGAATTCTTATTTGAAGATTTAGAACTTACTTAACCATGGTAGTCGAGAAGAAAAGCCTACAATTTACTTAGAAGATCAGATTGGACTAGAATATGGAATACCTATAGCACTTCTCTCTTTCTCTTTTTTTTTAAACAGAGTCTCACTATGTCATCTTCAATACAGTGCTATGGTGTCACAGCTCACAGCAAACCTCAAACTCCTGGGCTTAAGCAATTCTCTTGCCTCAGCCTCCCAAATAGCTGGGACTAGTGGTACCTGCCACCACGCCCAGCTTTTTTTTTGTTGTAGTTGTCATTGTTTGGTAGGTCCTGGCTGGGTTTGAACCCACCAGCCCTGGTGTATGTGGCCAGCACCCTAGCCGCTGAGCTACAGACACTGAGCCTAGACTTCTTCTAATAGTTTTCCTTTGAATTAATTGCCTACTTTGATCAAATAAGACAATTTAATCACGTTTGATGCAATGTGGGTTTTTATTTTGTCTTATTAAGTCTATATATTCTTTAAAAGAATGGTTTTCTTTCTTTCTTTCTCTCTCTCTCCTTTACTTTTCTCAGAAGCTCACCTGGTTACCCTTGGTAGAGTGCCATGGCGTCTTAGCTCAAACAACCTCAAACTCTTGGGCTCAAGCGATGTCTTGCCTCAGCCTCCCATCTCCCATGTTGCTGGACCTAAAGGTGTGCCCATTGCCTATTTTTAGAGATTGGATCTTGAACTGCTGAGGCCATCCACCGGCCTTGGCCTCCCAGAGTGTTAGGATTATAGATGTGAACCACCTTGCCCGTCTTAGAGAACGGTTGTTTTTAAGGGCTGTCTTGGTGTGGGAAAATGCATCCATGAGAAATATGAATGAGTTTCTTCTTCCCAACCCTCAAAGATTTAGTGTAACTTCAAGTTTGACTGTATTCATTGTAGTGCTAAAAATGTTGTAGGTGCACAGGTGGTGACTGGTAGGGTGTGGATTCTACTTCTGATTCCATGGTATTTATTTAATTTTTCCAGATGATTCAAATATGTAGGCAAGTTTAAAAAACAGTACTCTGCAATGCTCATTCAGCATAGTGTTAAATGCAGATTGTGATTCAGTAGATCTGGAATAGAGTCTGAAAGTCTACATTTTTAACAAATTTGATGGTGATTAACTCCTGGCAAGGTTCTTAAGTTGCTAAATTTGCCTAGATAGACTTACTTGTTAGGATGCCTTTATTCAAATAGAATCAATTTATTCTTGGTCTTACAAGTTGTAGGATATTTTTTGAGTTGAGTCCTATGTACTTTTTCTCATTTAATAACCACAACACACCTGTAAGGCTGTGATGTATATTTATTATGGAAAATTCAGATAAGCAAAAATAAGAAAAATAAATTATAGTTTGCAGCTACCAAAAAATTAAAATTAAAATAATATTTATTTATAGGTTTATGACTCCAAGTGAATGTTAAAGCATTAAAAGGAACTAAACTTCAAGGAGCATTATATTATTGTATATGCTTTCACCTACCTTAAATAAAGAAAACAAAATATTCTAGAAGTGATATGACTAAAACTAAAATACATTTGCTTCAAAAAGGCCAGAAGAAAATGTCAGAACATACATTAGTTACGATAGGGTGACAGGTTTATAGTCATTTTCTCCTTTTATCTGTAGTCCAAAATATTTATATTTACAACGTGCATACATAGCCTGTACAATGAAAGGAAAAAAACCTTAGTCTTCCCATAAATGGCTCTAAGAAATAAGTCTTTTTAAAAGGCAATAACTAAACTAAGTACTTTACAGTTTGTATGGAAATTGTTGAGAGTTGGGCAGAAAGATGGGCTGTTTCACACAAGTGAAAATACAAATGTTAAATGAACATTTGAAAAAAAATTTAAGAACTAAAAACAACTTTGGTAAGATATTTTACATGTAACCAAGTAAGGTATCGCCTTCTCTTGAAAAGAAGTATATTAACACTAACAACCAATCCTGACAAGGCACAGCAAAACCACTATCCTCATTCATTTCTTGTAGCATTATACAGTCTTTTGAAAGACAATGTGGTTAACACAAAGATCTGTAAATATATAATATAACGGCAACAGAATACAAAAATACGATATATACTCTGTCACTAACATGTTTACATGCTTGAAAGGCAGTCTTCTGAAAGAAAAATCATTCTCATTTGGGGATGAAGAGATGAGATTAGAGTGATTTAGTGTTTGCTTAAAAATTCTATCATCTTACATTCTTTTTAACTGAAATAAAAATCAAATGTGTCTAAGTTAATTTTGTATATGATAGCCCTCTGATACCAAGTAAGTGAACCACATTTTACTTATTATGGATGTTTATGTTTTTGTTTATTTTTATATTTTCAGCTCTCTTCAGGCTATTTCCTGTACAGTCTGCCTAAATAAAAAACCTATTTTTATTGTGTGTTTGTTCTTAACTTTCCCTAGTGCTAAAGACAGCTATTAATTTGCAATTTATTGAGCTTACCTTGTATGCAATACAGTTATTGTACAGGTATTGTATCAGGAACATAGAATTGGGATCACAAACAAATTATGATTTTAAGAAATAGAAAGGTATAAAATATTTCAGAGAACTTTAGGCATGAAAAAAAAATCTTTTGATTTCAGTTTCTTTTCTTCAGTATCCAAGGTTTCATCCAAAATAGTGCAGCCACTGCCAAACATATGCATTAAATCTTGGAAAGTAAAAAGACAAATGGTTTGTACCAGTAAGCCACAATAGTAAAAAGTTTAAGCAGAGAATTTCAGAAGTAATTAGTCAAATACAGTTTTCTTTAGAAACTTGAAGCCTTACCTAAACAATAAGTTATAGCAACATACATGTATCCTTCCCTGAAATTGTCCCCACTTGAACTTTATAAGACTTTCCAGATTTTCTTATAACGGAAAACAACAGCCTACCCCAAGTATCTAGTTGAGCAAGGTTGGGCGAGTGCTTTTGGCATTTGGGGACTGCTTTATGGTTTTGGTCCCACCCAATATTGCCAGTTGTGCAACCATCAGGTATTGAGTACCAAAAATGTCCTCCCAGTTTTTGTGAGGTTGATGAGCATATACTGCGTTCTTTTGAGAATTGGTCTAGTACCTTGAAGAAAGCCAGTCAGCTCTTAAATAGGTTAGTTTCATTCATGATGTTTAGCTTAAAGCTTCACATTGGACATGAATAAAAAAGGATTAGGGTTCAGTGTATTAGGGAAACTAATGTAAAACCTTTGGGTATTTTTTCATTGCAAGGCTAATAATTTATAAATTCAGGAGAAAATTTGCTATAATCTTTCTGGAGGGTAACTTTGCAGTTTTTGTTTCGATCAGAGTTTAAATGCACATTTCTTATTAACTCCACTTTTAGGAATTTAGCCTATAGAAATCTTGGAGGGCATAAAAATCTATGTACTAGGATGTTCATTTGCAATATTACTAAAGTAAGAAATGGTATGATTAGTGTAATCTCAGTTTTGAAATAAAATATGTATGTTGGGCATGTGTGTATGTGTTGCTTAAACAAATAAAAAGTGGAACCAAGGCTTTCAAAGGTTAAGAAGGGGACAATAATACTGTCTTTGCTTTTCTAGCACACAGCTCCCCCCCACTATCATTTTTCTTCATTTCCTCCTTTAGCCTACCCAATTGCATTTAATAGAAAAGCCTACTTCTTAAATCTCTCTCTACTCAAAATTATTTTGAAAAAGATCTAGTAACTAATAAGGCAATAAGCAGCACTATCTTCATAGCAGTGTAGTTTCAGAATTTGTCATGTTTCGACTGATTCCTTCTTTGCTTTCATTTCATGTCCAACCTGCATGTCTTTCCCATATACCTTTATTGTTCTTAATGTCTTTATCCTAGTTATTTATTATCCTCATTACTTTATACCTAGATTATTACAATATCCTGTGAAACTGATCTCCGTTCAGCTGCATCTCATTCCATTTCCACGCTAAACAGTTTTCTAAGCATATAATAGTCATGATTAGTACCTTATTCTTGAATGTTCTTGCAAAAGCAGTTTTGTTCTATGCATTTCCAGTTGTGGATGGTATATCCCAATGAAAATGTTGCTTTATCAATTTGTACCCCTTCTTTCTGTGAAGAAATTATCTTTTATTTTGCCTTGTTTTAGTGGTGAGAAGAAAAGGTGAGAGAGATATAAGAGCTAATAATACTATTGCGTTTCAGTCTTGGTGATCTATCAGTAAATAACTACATAGGTTTGCATGCTGACCCAACTCTTA
Source organism: Nycticebus coucang (assembly GCF_027406575.1). Lineage (NCBI taxonomy): Eukaryota > Metazoa > Chordata > Mammalia > Primates > Lorisidae > Nycticebus > Nycticebus coucang. The sequence goes on along the minus strand of NC_069780.1, from coordinate 165,942,776 downwards.
TTACCCCGTTTTCCTGAAAATAAGACATCCTCCGAAAATAAGACCTACTTACAGGAAAGATGTCCCCTGAAAATAAGACCTAGCACATTTTTGGGAGTACACCTTAAAATAAGACACTGTCTTATTTTCGGGGAAACAGGGTAGTAGGGGAGAATGTTGACAAAATTAGCAAAAGAAGTTGTGGCCAAGATTTAAAATGGATTTATTTATTGGAGGAACCTACATAGTGAATAGTGTTTTAGAGTAGGAATTCTATAATGCATAAGCATATCTGTTCTTTTTCTAATATCTGTCACGTTTAGGTTATTTTATTCTTTTGATGTTTCTCATCTTTGAGAAACTCTCAGCTGAAATAAGAGGAAAAAATATTTTGTTTTATGTTTATACTAGCATTGTATGAGTGAAGACTGTAGAAATCTGGGGAAACTTACTAGAAATAGGTCATTTAATAAGGTCCCTTTGAAAGCAATTTCACATTTGGAGGATATAGTACACAGGACACAGAATTTGGAGAGCTCTTTCCTAAACGACTCTCACCAAATTCTAAGGTGGCATCCCACTTATTCCTTTTTCCCTTTGAGAGTCCGTTTTAATAAGCTATCATTATTAAAGGAATGTGTTAAATTCTTTGTGGGTAGTGAAAGAAAACTGATTTAGAAGAGTTGTTTTAAAGAAAATGAGTTGGCAATAGCAATGATTGTTTCTTTCACACTCATGCCCAAATCTTCCTTTATTCCCTTTAAAGGCTGACAATTAACCACTTCTAGGAAATCTTCTCTTATTTCCCTTCTAGCTTTTCCTATCCAGTAATAAATTACCCTTCTCCTGATCTTACTTGATCTTGTTTATGACTGTTTTACTTTTCTACCTGGTACTGTAATTATGTGTGTGCCTTAAAAAAAAAAAAAATCTGGGCGGCGCCTGTGGCTCAAGGAGTAGGGCGCCGGTCCCATATGCCGGAGGTGGCGGGTTCAAACCTAGCCCCGGCCAAAAAAAAAAAAAAAAAAATCTACATTCTATACTAGAAACTTCTTCCTAGATCAGAGAACACGTCTAACATCTCTTGTATTCTCACAGTACCTAATACAAAATCTTGCATATAGTATAGAGGCTTAGCAGATTTGATCAGCAAATATTTCTTGATCAAACTATTGGGAAGTTTACATAGGAAAGAGTTAATGAATATCAAATGTCATTGTTCTTCTGCTCCTTTGAAATGTCTTTTGCCGTAGAGGAAAATTCGCAAAAATTATAAATGGCTGAGGTTAGAGAAACAGTGTACTGAAGAGTAGTATCAAGTGGAAATCTAGAAGCGAGTAGAGATACAGGCAGTGCAAAGAGTTTGACTTTATTGAAGGGGAACTACTGAAGAATTTTTAAGAAGGAAGTCATTTGATCATATTTGAGTTTTGAAGACATGAGTGTGATGCAATGAGGAAATTATCTTAGAGATGTCGTAAGATTGGAAATAGGAGCCCACTTAGGTTATAGCAAGAGTCTAGGAAAGAAGAAATCCTAAGATCTTAGAAAAAAAGGCCGTATAGTAGGATTGAAGAAATGCTAATAAAATTGGTAGGCTTCTTGGGGCCTTCTTTGATGTGGCTAAGGCCAACTCAAGTGTCTTGACTGGGCTTTAGAGATGTGATAAAGTGTTGATACTTAAGTTAGAGAAGCAAGCAATATGAGAGGAAGGAGATTAGCAGTAACTTTTGAGGTTGAGATAGATGAGTTTTGAATGTGTTGAATTGTAGGATAGGCAGATGATGTCCAGCAGTTAGTTGCTTGTAAAAGTTTCAGGTTTAGGGAGAAGTCAAGGCTTGCAGGGATGTCCAGTCTTTTTTATTCACTGCCACACATTGGATGAAGATGAGTTGTTGTGGGCCACACATTAAATACATAAACACTAATGAAAGCTGATGAGCAAATAAAATGTCTGTGTTTTTTGTGATACTTACCACCACAGATAAGCAAAAATGTCCTTACATAATCCCCATGTGCCACCCATGTGCTACAGGTTGGACACTTCTGGGAGTCATCAGCATGTAGATTTAAAGTGTTCTCTAGTTTATGTCCTAGAGAATATGTTGTGTTTTAAAACTCTTTTCTTCATTGCTTTCTCTGGTGTCCTCACAAAAAGATTTGATATGGCTTATTTTCTGTCATTGTTTTTATTATAAAAACATAATCTCAACCTGATTTAATTATGAGAGGAAAAGAAAAATCAGAGCATTCCAGATTGAGGAATACTACAAAACAATTGACATTAATACTTCAAAATGATAGTGTCTTGAAAGATTAAAAATATAAGTTGAGGATTGTTTTAGGTTAAAGGAGACTTAAAAGAGACTGATAACCAAATGCATCCTAATGTTTGATTGTTTAATCCTGATTTATCAAATTTCCAGTTAGGGAAATTGGAATAGGGACTGTATAATTAGGTAATAGTGTCAGTGTTAAGTTTAAGTGTGATCATTTATTGTGTATAGGAGTATGTCCTTTTTCTTAGGATAAAGTGCTATAGTGCAGATAACTCAAATAGCTCGGCACACGCAAAAACTAGTATAAAAGGGAAAAACTAGTATAAAAGGGATAAAGCAAATTTGATTAGCATAAGGGATTCTTATTACATAAAAATGTGTTTTTATAAAAGTGTCTAGTTTTTATAATATTTTTGCATATAAAAATATGTTTTTATAAAAGTAGTTTTGTAATATTTAGAGGTTGAATAAGATTGTATTTATTACATATTTATTACATATTTTCTCCATTAATTATGGGAAATAGTTAAGATAAAACAGCATTCACTGTAAAGCAAGTTAAAAATGGGGTCCTTCTCGTTGCAGCTGACCTTATTAAGTAAATGGGCCAGAATAAATCATTGTTATGGTCTTTTATTAATAAGATTATTAATCAGTAATAATTAATCACTGTTAATCAGTAGGTTAACCCTATAATTTCAGGGATTTAACATAACCAAGGTTTATTCTTGCTCACATTACTTAAAAGTTTTTCTGAGAATAAATCTGCTCCAAGAAACTACAGTGTTTATGACCGTGTGCAGCTAGCTGTACACTTGGAATGTTAGGCCTCTACAGTGACCACCGCTGGGAAATAAAGAGCTGGAGGGTCTTCTTTTGACTCTTAAATATTTTATCTGTGAAATGAAACACGGGTCACTTCCACTCACAGCTTGTCAACTAGAACTGGTTACATACCCCTGTTGATAAAGAGTCCAGGACATTAGAGAACACGTGGATATTTGGTGAACAGTATTTACTTTTGTTTCTGTCACATATTCTGTTTCATCCATAAATAGTATAGACAGTCTTTAAACCTATGGATGTCTATTGTTGTCATAATTATCCTTTTTAAAGAGTTTTAGAGGGTAAATATCCCTAATCCAAAAATTTGAAATCCATAGTGCTCCTAAGTCCAAAACCTTTTGAACACTTACATGATCACTCAAGTGGAAAATTCCATACCTGATCTCATGTGACAGGTCACAGTCAAAACTTTGTTTCATGCACAAAAGTATTAAAACATTTGTGTAAAATTACCTCCAGGCTATGTGCATAAGGTGTGTATGAAACATAAGTGAATTGTGTTTAGACCTAGGTCCCGTCTATAAGCAATCTCATTATGTATATGTAGTTCTTCCAACATCTTTAAAAAAACTGAAATCCAAAAGATTTCTGGTCCCAAAAGATATTCAACCTGTATCACTTAGTGACAGGAAGTAGTAATACTTAACGTATTGAGTATTTCTCATGTAACCATTTTTTTTTTTTTTTTGAGACAGTCTCATTATGTCACCCCGGTAGAATGCATGGCATCACAGCTCACAGCAACCTCAAACTCTTGGGCTTAAGCGATTCTCTTGCCTCAGCCTCCCAAGTAGCCGGGACTAGAGGCACCCACCACAACGCCTGGCTTTTTTGTTGTTGTTGTTGCAGTTGTCATTGTTTTTAGCTGGCCTGGGCCAGTTTCAAACCCACCAACCTCGGTGTGTGTGGCCGGTGCCCTAATCACTGTGTTATGGGCGCTGAGCCATGTAACCCATTTTTATATCAACTGTATAATACATATAAACTGAATTTGAGAAAATTTTAGTGATTTGCCCAAAATTACAGAGTATATTATTTGGAGAGCTGGTAGAGTTTTCAGATTTTTGCTTTGCTATTTAAATTTTAATGATAGCTACTTTTAAATAATATTTTCAGCTAAAATTTTTTTGAGATTTTTGAAAAAGATACTTTCTTCAGGTTTCTACTTTTCTTAAAATTTGCCCTATCTACATTAAAAATAGCATTAGGTTGTATTTTTTATAGTGTGGTCTATCAGCCCCTTGTTTTTAATCCTATTTATATATATTCCCTTATAAATTCTAGTGTATATTTCTAAACAAATGTTCTATATCATGGTGGTTTATCTTAAACACATTTGAAATGTCTGCATAAATTGACTAAACCTATATAAACTTTAGTAACACTTATGCCTTTGAGATATGACACTAAATTAATATCTAATAATAAAAGTTTTATAAAACCACAAAAAAAAGAAAACATGCCTTAGAGTAGTACTTAATTTTAGGATGTTTGTTTTAAATCTGATTATAGACAAAGTCAGTTAACCAGATTCCTCATTTGATTTGATCCCTGTACCAACACTTCCTACATACTTGTTTTTATTGAATTAAGTAAATAATAGGTCAAACACTCATTAAATGTAGTTCTCGGATCAGTACAGGTTTAGTCTTTTGTGTCCCAGTGATTCATGATGGGAGTTTTGTTCTCAAAACTATATTGATACCTATATGATACCTAAGCTGTATCATAACTGTAGAATAAAATAGAATTACATTGTACTATAAGCATATATAGCTTGAAACAAATCCATCAGCTCAGCTCTTTAACTTTTGTCAATTATAATCAGAAGATGTTTTTTAAAAACAGCGCCCATATTTCAGAATTCTCTTTTAAGAGATTTCTGACTTTATTTTTACATATAAACATGATATAAATCATAGTAATATATTGTAACACATGCCTAAGTATCTCCAAAGCTACCTTATCCTTTGTGGAAGTGATGCTAAGTAAACATATCAGAAATTCTTAGGTCTTTATGTTCAACTCTCTTTAAGGATCCAGCTATTAGCTTACAAGTCAGTGAAATCGTATTTCATAATTTACTAATAATTTATCTTTAGGAGAATGCAGACTAAAAGGAAATACACATCTGGTGCCCATTTTATTACCACATTAGTATCTCCATTGGAAAAATACATGTGGAAGTAACTGAACTCAATTGGAAATGAATTGTTGTCATTTCATTTGTGAGAATTATTTTTTCTCCATGCATCTATTTACTAAAGAAAAGGAAAGTTAAATTCCTTTTCTCAGTATGCTTTATGCAAATTTGAAGTTTCCTAATAAAAGTAAATAGTTTCCTCTTTATTATGAATTCACTTAGGTGTTTGAATTTTTCTTATAAATTAGGCAAAATATGACCCTTATTTTCACAGTTATTCACTCAATTCTTGCTTTAGTTAGGAAGAAACTGATAATTTTCACTGAAACTTTCAAAAGTACAAGTAAGCATCTGGCTAAAGAAAAGGCATTTCTTCATTTTTTTTTTTTTTAATTGGAAATGCCAGGTTGTGTACTACCAGTTGTTTCACTAAAAGCATAGAAGTACTTACAATTTTTAGAGCATTTGTTTATTACATGAATTTTACCAATATTTAAACGTCAGTTTAGGATTATCAGCTTTTTATGCTGCTAATGAGGACTTAAAAATCATTATCATTAGAAAACAATATTTAATAAAAGGGCAGTTTAACACTAAAAGGTAAAGTAGAAAGATACATTTTCAGAATAAATGACAGTCCTTTCATATATGTCTCATGTTTATTCTCCATTTCACTCTTTTTTTTTTTTTTTTTAAATAGAGAGGAGGCCTCACTGTATTGTCTAGGATGACCTCAAACTCCTGAGTTCAAATGATCCTTCTGTTTCAGCCTCCCTAGTAGCTGAGACTTGGTGCATGCCTGTGCCTGACATTATCTTTATTTTCTCTTGTTTCATCATGTGCTTTTCTAAACATTATTTTAATTCTTGTTTGAAAAGCATGATTTTGAACATACCCGTGATGAAAATTACAATGCTTATTGCAGTGGAAAAGGAACTTTCTTCAATTTTGTAGGCAAAGTTTTGTGTAGGAGTACAAGACTGCGAAACAAGATGTTTTCATATGAAGAGTATTTTGTTTACTTAAGCAACAAATCCTCAACTTTTTTTCTAACATAACAAGTTGATTCATATGCATAATGAAAAGCCTTCAGTGAAACATAGAGATTCCTGTTAATTGCAGTGTTCACAGCATTCGAATTTTTAATTTCCACACAAACAGGTATCCTTAGCCATCAGTAAGACTTAAGCTAAATAAGGACTTTAATAGAACTATCTTGGATGTCTTTTAAAATTATTGTTAGGTATTCTAGTGTATTCAAATGTTCGATAACATTTGAAACTCAACTAAAGTATCTTTTGTATGTTTGATATTAATACCATTTTGCCATTTTCAGAATACAAATGCTCATTCATTTTGTAAGCTATTAGGCAGCTTTTTATTGTGAGTGATGAATATACCTACCAGAAAAATACGGTATTGTGTATTATACCTCTGATTTCATGGGTAAAAAACAAGTTTAAAAAAAGACATGTGTTCATCATTTAAAACTTCCTGGTATGGTAGGTATTGGAAATATTAAAGTAAGTGATAATGGCTTTGTCATGAGTTCATGATCATATGAAACCTAGAATTTTATGAATAATTACAATGTGGTATAAATGTAGAAATAGAAATATTTATTGGACATAGAAGTAGCGTGAGATTGCCTAAAGAAATCAGGAATTTAGAAGAATAATTCAAATAATAGTTTTAAAAATAGAGTAGATAGAACAGGATGATCAGGTTGGAGACCACTATTGAAGTTGCCTAAGAAAATCTGTGTGGAAACATCTGATAAGTAAATAATTGCCTATACTAATAACTGCAATAAAAATTTTCCAAAATAAATGAACATTACATTATAAACAATGTCTTTTAGTCTACATAAATAACATTGTAGGAGTCAGGTGGTTAGATAGACACGTAGGGTCCCCGAGTCAGTCTGAAAATCAGTGGTTTCAGCTTTAAGAACTTCCTCAGTGACTCCTTTCTTCTCTTCCCTCCTTTCACAGGTACGAATATCTTGAGGTAGTCTTCTGAGTAAAGTTATTACCGAACATTACTGTAATCCCTGAGTTCATTGCAGTTTCCAGTCCTTTGGATGTCTGTCTCTACCAACTCTAGTTCTTTCAATTTGCTTTTGTCACTTCTATGTTTTGAAGATATGTAGGAATTCATTTAGGAAGGACTTTTTGAAAGTTAACAGTAAAATTTCTTTTCTTTATCAGTTTATCAAGTTATTTTTAAAAATAAGCTTCTCTAGCTTTGTAATGTAAAATTTTGTGAAAGATAATTTAGCACTTCTTTTTTTTTGGAGACAGAGTCTCACTTTATCGACCTCAGTAGAGTGCTGTGGCATCACACAGCTCACAGCAACCTTCAACTCCTGGGCTTAGGTGATTCTCTTGCCTCAGCCTCCCAAGTAGCTGGGACTACAGGTGCCAGCCACAAAGCCTAGCTATTTTTTTGTTGTTGCAGTTTTGACTGGGGTCAGGTTTGAACCCGTCACCATCAGTATATGGGGCCAGCGCCCTACCCACTGAGCCACGGGTGCCACCCAATTTAGCACTTCTAATCTCAATGAAGGGAATGTCACTTCCCAAAGAGGTAATAACTGGTGGGGGTGGGGCGTAGAAACTTGGATAAACAAGAAACATTGGCCTTTTTAATGTAAGTAGCCTGTAGATCTCATAGTCTGAAGAAGCGCTGGTTTAGGACAAAGTGGCTATGTCTTGAATTTTTTTTTTTAAAAGAGAGTAGGTTTTATTAGGTAGTAGATTCTAGCATCTGGAAGGAATTAGACAGCAAAAGCTAAATTTGAGAAGCAACATTTTATTTTATAATTTGATCGTACTTCATATTGGTAGGAGGTAATCCAAATCTGGATACTTAGGCATTTTAAACTAGATAAAATATCTTACAACACTTCAAAAAAAGAAGTGCTAAATTATCTTTCACAAAACTTCATGTTACAAAGCTATACTTCTAGTGAAGTATACAGTGTAGGTTTGTTGAATTCTGGGAAAGCATATACTACAATCTGGTTTCATACAAACTGATCAACAACTGTCTCAAGGACTTTTATTTAACTCAAAGAACAAATTTCACTTTCTGTGAGGTTCAGAAATGAATTTGCTTATGTTAAAAAGCTGATTTTGGTATTATGGGAATATTTCTTTTTTTCCCCCTGCATAAGTTTTTTTTTTTTTTAACCTAAGCACTGTAAACCTTCCTATAGAAAACTTTGTCATAGAAACATAATTTTTAATTCTTCATACAATTTTTTTCAGAGTTATTTAAAAAACCCTTAATTTTAAGTAAGAATGCCCAGCTTTATTGACAGAGATATGTGAGATTTTAAGTGGATATATTTCCAATTTCAAGAGCCAAAAAGTATAAGAAAATATTAATAGCACAAGTTAAGTTTAATATAGGAATTCATGGAATCAGAAATGTAGGAATTAAAGTTTTTATGTGAGGGTAATGTATTAAGGATAAAAGAAAATTACAGAAGAGGAATGGTATTCCATTCTGAAAAAATAGTAATATTTAGAATAGTGGTTTCCAAAGTGTAAGTGTACTGTCAAAGATATAGCAAGGTGAGGTTGGAGAGTGTGCAAAATAATTTATTTAATGCATATGGAAAGTAAATTAGCTTCTAGGTATACTTTTGTAATGTCTACTTTGTGACCTATATAATAAACTTATATACTGGAGGTGTAAACACAATACTTATTGAAAGGAATGTTCTGGAGACCACTGCCTTAAAGTATCTGAAGTAGACAAAAAGTGAGTATGGGCTTTGAGGGCAGATACACTTAATTTTTAAAATTCTGGCTCATTTATTCAAAAGCTTTCTGTATGACAAGTTAATTATTTTGAACCTCAGTTTATCCAGTTATTAGTAATAAGATAATTCTTACTTTATGAGCATATTTTGAGTATTAAGTGAGATAATTATGTAAAAGGCTCTTTAAAATTTCCCTCCCTTTCTGTAGAATGTGAATGGAACCAACAATTTACAAGAAACTTGTTCATGGGATAAAAGATTAATCATTTGCTTAGTTTTTGCCTGGATATTTTCCCTGTGTTTAACTTTTTATAATCTTTTACCACTTCTTTCAATAAGAAAGGATATTCACTGCACAGAAAGATGGGGAAAGTCAGGAGACGCAGAAGCTTTGCAGTTAACTTTGATGGTGTGATCTTGGAACATGTCCTTTCTTTTTTTTACTTCATCTTATCTGTAATCAAAGGGTTTGGATTAGATTATTTGTATGATGCTTTTCCACTCTTGTGTATCAGTGATTCTATTCAAAACAAGGTAATTATTTGAATGTCATTCCAGGGTAAGTGAAATGTTCTTTAACTTACATGCAGGTGAGAGTATGTGAACTTGCTTAAATAACATGATTGCTTTCCTTATTCCTCCCAAGCAATTTTAGTCAAGTGCAAATTATAGCTTATTAATACAACCAAATCACAGTATTTTCTTTTGGATTTCCAGAAGTTGTTAGTACATATGTACAATAAATTTCTTACTACATATAGTTATTTTTTTAAGAAAAAATATTGAACTGAGGAAACATGTTTAGAGATAGGTAAGGAGATTAATCTATGTCCAAATGTAATTTTATTTTATAACTTCATTGTGATATAATTTACATAATAAAGTTCATCTATTATAAGTTATGATTCAATGATTTCTAGCTTTAGAACCTTTCCTTCACTCTCCCAATTTTCCTGAAGCCTATTAGTAGTCAGTTCCCAACTCCCTCAGCCGTTCCTCGGTCTTAAGTAACTACTGATTTACTTTCTGTCTCTGGAAATTTTATCTAAAAGGAATCAATAGTGTATGTGTCTTTTTCATTTGGCTTCCTCCATTTAGGTTTCAAGGTTCATTCATTGCTATAGCATTTATTGATAGTTTGTTCCTTTTATTGCTGAATAGTAGTTTCATTGTATTGATACAGCATATTTTGTTTATCCAGTTGATAGACACTTTGATCATTTTCAGTTTTGGCTTTTGTGAATAATGCTTCTTTGAACATTCATGGGCAAGTCTTTGTATGGACATACATTTTTATTTCTTTCGGGTAGGTTCCTAAGAATGGAACTGCTGGATTACATGATAAATTAACTTTTTAAGAAACTGCTGAACTGTGTTCTAAAGTGGCTCTATTATTTTCCCAGCAGTGTATT